>NC_135497.1:73136366-73447971 GCF_052857255.1 Amblyomma americanum | reverse complement strand
ACACTTTTATCGCTCCAAAAAATCGAAAATGACATTTAGTATATTGAGCGTAATCAAAATAAAATGACAGCAATCCTTCCAGAGTGCCATTACATCAGATGCACTGCAATGGAATGGTTCGGCTATTTTTAAACATAGTTTCGTTTACCAAAGGTATTAAGAAACGTAGCACTTGATGCAACTGCAACGTAGAACGAGCAATGTTCCATATCGAGTAAACACTCAGGCCGCAGAATCAAAAGACGCACGCCGTTACAAGCACTTTTCGTTCTGATGGTCTACTTTTTACGCGCTGCTCCTGTTCAGTCAGAATAACGAATCAGGCGGCACCTCACAGCTCTCAGCGTGCAACCAAATTTTATCACATAACTCTTTCGCAACGGTGCTGATGGAAAGAGCGCAAGGGGGCGAATCTAAAAGACGCATAGCTGGCACGCGAGCATGTCAAAACGCCTCCTCTCTGCAAGCGGTCGTTTCGTGCTGTAATTTCGCACCTCACGGCGAACAAGACGTAAAGACCAAGCTTAAAAGCATTCGCAGCCCTCATGCATCCCCACGACAGACCACAGAAGTGATTTTACAATTCTGTGCTTACATTCATCAGCAATCACGGTAAGCCGTTTCTTCTATAGGGCGTCAGGCGCCGGCCGCTCCGGCGTGGTTTTGGCTGCGGTGCGTCAGAGCAGTTTTTGAGAACTCCATGCGCGTAAGAACGCCTTCCGTTGCGCAGGGGGCATCTGTCAGCTTCCGAGTTCAGTCACGCTGCCACAACACTAACGAGGCCGCACATTCAACAAAAACAAGCTGAAAAAATGGCCTGGCTTAGCTTATGGTTAAGCCTAGGATGCGAAGCATACGTCGCTTGGCAAGCCGTACTTCTCGTTCTTCTCCCGTTTCCGTGGCTCTTTGTAACTTGCGCTTTCAGGTCTGGCGAGCCGCACTCTCCCTAGCCGATATCTAGCTGCTCAACTGACTCAACGAGTGCGTCGCCTTTTATACAATTGCGTTAGGCCGCCGGCGGAGGCTGCGCGTCCGCAAGCGAGCGCACGAGTTGAGCCCCAGCTTTCACAGCGTTTGTGACGTCATATCACGTGGTGCGCCGATGTAGGTCAAGTGGTAGCTACGCGACCGCACGCGGCGCAGCAAGGAAGAGCTCGTTTGTGCGGCTAGTATGCTTCGCATAAAAAGCCACCAAAGCCACAAGCGCCAGAACTCGACACAAAGACTGCGTTTCAGAGCACTAAAACAGGTAGTGTAGCACATGGCTAATAGTACGCATTGGGGCGCTCAACCCCGGCAGCGGCGAAGGAAAAGGCGGCGCTAAAGTCACATAACGTTAAACGCTTTAAAAGAAAGCTGGAGACGTTATTTTTGCCAAATGCGTGATGCAATAAGTGACGCAATATTTTTTTTCAATTACAAAGGCGGTTGATCGATAGTGATTTAGGCAAAAAATAATGACTACTCGCAACCACCTGTTTTTGGCGGCGCTGCGAATAAAATTTTTGGAAAGCGGGGTGCGAGGTAGCTGCAGGCAACGCAGTTGCGCTCATGCGGAGAGCCGCGGTCGCAGCACGGCGGCGCAATGTATCGGATTCTAAGGCTTTAGCTATTTCCCTGTAACTGCGTTAGGGTGGCTTAACTGGGTAGGAGAATCGGGAATGATGTTGGCAAGCTCCACGGGTTTCGATTTTTAATTTTCGCATATTGTGTGGCTTACTGTACTCTGCACAGCTAGAAAATGAAAATTCGTTTTGAGGAAAGCGAATGGCGCAGTGACAGTCTCGCTTATCTCGATGGTAACCCGAACCACGCAGTAACGAAGGGATAAAGGAGGGAGTGAAAAATGAAAGGAAGAAAGAAGTGCCGTAGGGGTGGGCTTCGGAATAATTTCGACCATCTGGTGATCTTTAATGTGCCCTGGCAACGCACAGCACACGGGCGCCTTTTGCGTTTCGCCTCCATCGAAGCGCGACCTCCACGGTCTTGCCTCATGCCGTTTACTGTACGTACGTGTGTGTAACCTGAGAACGCCAGCGTCCGCGCGCCGCCCTATAGCGACATTTCAAACTTTGTGCAAGCCCGCGCTGCCGCATCACCTCTGTTTTGCGTGTGTTTAAATCATGCCATTGAGCACCTTGCACGCTCGTTGCTCGAGCGAGGCCCGCCGGCAGTCTCCCTACCGTAGTCTTTTGAGCGCTACCTTGATTAATTATTGCTTCTGCCTATCAAGGTCTTTCGCTCTGCATCACATCCGCCCCACAATGTACAGTATTTCTTGCTATTCGATGGAGTATAATCATGAATCAAGGGAAAGGAAGGCATTATTTAAGTAACTCTGTTTACCACGTTGAAAGTGCGGGCATGGATAAAAAGCGAAACAAAAAGCGAAACAAAACGCGCTTACACACACACACACACACACACACACACACACACACACACACACACACACACACACACACACACACACACACACACACACACACACACACACACACACACACACACACACACACACACACACACACACACACACACACACACACACACACACACACACACACACACACACACACACACACACACACACACACACACACACACACACACACACACACACACACACACACACACACACACACACACACACACACACACACACACACACACACACACACACACACACACACACACACACACACACACACACACACACACACACACACACACACACACACACACACACACACACACACACACACACACACACACACGCACGCACGCACGCACGCACGCACGCACGCACGCACGCACGCACACACACACACACACACACACACACACACACACACACACACACACACACACACACACACACACACACACACACACACACACACACACACACACACACACACACACACACACACACACACACACACACACACACACACACACACACACACACACGCACGCACGCACGCACGCACGCACGCACGCACGCACGCACGCACACACACGCACGCACGCACGCACGCACGCACGCACGCACACACTATCCTGAGGGCGCATATTCTCTTGTTTATGCAGTGATGTGACCTACATTCGTGTCCAAAGTGACCAGCAGGACAGAAGCGTTGGTAGTAGTTTGGTTTTATTGTTTGAATAATATTAGTTTCTCGAAAGCGCATGCATTTCGGCTAGATGTGCCGGCAACTTGTTTGGCGACAGGACGAGGACAGATGTGTTTTCTAAATTCTAAAAAGAAATTAGGAGGAGGAGGAAACTTTATTGTACTCAGCGGTTTTGGGGCATCCTCAGAGATGTTCTCTCCTTGGTTGTATCCCCAGGATCCTTCTCTGTCGAGCTCGTCCAGTTTTAATCAATGGTCCGCTGCCCTCGGTCTACGGCTCTGCTGGCCACTGCCGCCAGTTGAGATGGCTGTACCAGACCTTGTTGGTTTTCACAGCGGTCGCTGGACAGCAGTCTCCCATTTCTCCCCACTCGGGTTTTGTATCTTGGGGACCACGTATATGTTTTCCCAGGCCCATGTGATGTGATACAGTGTGGGTTTTTCGTAGCGCCTGGAACATTTATCCGCGTATATCTTGGGTTGTATTTTGTTTAGTATGTGAAGGTTTGAATAAGAACCTGTCTGTAATTGTCTCCTCTCTGTGGAGAGATTTGTGCGGCGGCGGATATCACATTCGTCTGCCTCTCTGTGCGTGTGTGTGTGTGTGTGTGTGCGTGTGTGTGTGTGTGTGTGTGTGTGTGTGTGTGTGTGTGTGTGTGTGTGTGTGTGTGTGTGTGTGCGCTGAACTAGTCAACTGATGTGTTACGCCTACGTGAGAAGTGAGACACTAATAGTGTCGCTGCAAAAAAATAATTTTCTACGTGCCTGATTCCTAGATATGTTAGGTGCAGGTTCCCTTAAGCCCATGTATTATGCGAATAAAGCCTTGATTAATACGTCCGCGTTTGTGTATGTAAAAAAGTCGACGTATCCGCCCGTCCTTTTACCGCTACCCTGACGTTATTTTTGTGTGTGTGTGAAAACTATAGCATTAACAAAGACCATCAGTTGATGGTACCTTTAAAGGGTAAGACGGGGCCCATTTTGTGCGTTTCACCGGTGGAGCTCGAGGGAGCCGAGCGGAGCGGACGCGCTTCACATGGGCTCTGCGAACATCCTGCTTTATTCTACAAATTACCCTTCATAGTGCCCAAAATTCCTACCGCAGGCTTTCGCGAACACCCAAGGGATCTCTACGATGAATTCTTTGCCCTTGAGTAGGAAATATTTTCCACAAGCAGCTTATGCACACCTCCGAGGCAGAGTCGCTGCACTAAGCCTAATACCCCTCGGCGGCGCACGGCGGAGCGGCGTTCCACGTCAACGCATCATATGGCCGTCCACGCTGCCTTCCCATCCAGCCGCAGCGGGTCCTGCTCACTGTTCACGGCACCGGAGAGACTGCACGAACTTTCCGACATGGAAACACTGGACTCCACCCGTATTCGAACTGGACGGTACGAGACACGACTGAAGCCTGCCCGAAGGCCACGCCATGGTTCAGGATGATCGACGCACGAAACAAAAACGTTTTTAACCTGCAACTGAGGCAGAACCGCACACATCTGCGGAAATGTCACGACCTGCACGCCCCGTCAAATTTGCCGCATGACGATTACAAGGTGGTAATACCTCTACGCAGAGGGGTGACGCTGCATAACAACTCCAGTAGGCCACTTCTTGCGGCTTTGCAATTCAAGATCAGCCGCCAATGAACCCACGATGCAAGGGTCATAGTCAAGCCGGAGCAAAAGATCGCTATTCTGAGCACTCTGGATGCGGACCTTACTAAACAGATATACAACATCCAGGCAATCAATCTAGGAGGAAAGGAATATTCAATGAATTGTTATGCAGCCTCACCAGACATCTCGTGTAAAGGCATCATTACCGGCGCCTTACCGATGCCAACAGAAGCGGAATAGCTAAACTGCACTTAAATATATCCCCGACAAATAGGCATCATTCAAGCAAGGCCTTTCGGCACAAAGGGGGCTTGTCTACATTTGAAGGTAAAGCAGTACCACAGTTTGTCTACCATGGTTTGTCTAGAATACAGGTGCAAACCATTCCGAACAGTGATGCAAGTCTGCGGATGCTGCCTGAAAACAGGACACCGTGGAGACATTTTCCCCACTCCGCAGGAGAAAAGATGTTACAATTGCAAAATACGCAATCCTCCACCAGGACATGTCGATTGCAAAAAGTACTGCATCGTCTGCGACAAATATAGCCACTCCACCATTGACGCGAACTGTCCGGCAAGACCGAATAATTACATCAAAGGCGGTAAAAATACAGGCAAACCTGATGAAGCCACAATCCGACGCTATCCTTAGGCAGACATTGCTCCACAGAGCGCTCTTCTAGATGTGCACAAGAAGCACAAGACTGAGCAGATGCAAAAGACTGCACTTAGGCACAAAACTGAGCAGGAGCACAAGACTGAGCAGCGATCCAGGAATGAGCATCGGCCCAGATTGAACCAAACCCATGTCGACCGGCCAGGAGAACCACAAAGATATAGCAACAGCACAACGCTGCCCACGAAAGTGAATCGGACCAACGGTCCAGGCAAGGCGACTCATCATCCATCCAAAGAAACCTTGGAACCGAAGCACAGAAGAATGGCCACCCCTCCCACCGCTGCGGAAGGAGATCCCAGTGGTCACCACGGCCGCCCAGACACCTTTGGGGCAGGCCATGGAGACCGAGAACCCGGAACTGCCACGCAACCAAGGTAACAAAAAACGCACGGAAAAGCACACTGTGGACACCGTGAACGCCGGACATAAAGCTTTGGAGCCCAATGGTACCAAGACGGACGCCACCGAGCCACGGGGCTCTACCTTGAAAGCCAGTGAATCCGCAGCCCGCATCCTGGAGACCCAGGAGACGCATCACTCCGGAACGCGACACCAGAGAAAGGAGCCGGCCTTGCTAAAAGGGTGAGTGGTCCGTCCAAGCAGCTTCCACTAGTACCTCTTATCCAACCCCTGACCCTCCTATTACACCTCAAGAGGCGGTAAAACAATACATACGTTCAGATGAATTTCGCTGCAAAATCACTAGTATAATCAACACTATAGCTGTGCACAACTCGAAGCGATGCAGCAACAGCTCATGCAAGCCAAGGCGCAACTGATCAGTCCATGAATGACAGGATAGACGCTACGATCAACACACGCTTAGAAGAACGTGAAGCCGGCATCAACAAGCTTTTCGAACTTGTACCTCATCAGGAATTGCCTCGCAATTGGGCAGCGCGCAGTTGAGCCCGCTGACTGTCCTCATCCATAATCTCCCGACCAGCAATATGACAACAAAACAATAGCACGCAAAAAGGTCGGCGGAGACGCCAGACTACCACACCAACAGAAACAATTATATGGCAATGGAACTGTCGCAGCATACCGCGAAAACAAGCGCTAATAGCAGCATATATCGCAAACTCCCCTAATACCCCATGTCATTGCTCTGTAAGAGACGGAAACAAATCCCATTCATACCCGCAGTTATCACACGGCAGCCCTTACGCCACGTACGGCAATCCTGACACTCGCATCCACTGAGCCACCGCGGCGGGGCGAAGAAGGAGGTGCCGAATTGGAAACTTTTATAGGTCTGAGCAAGCAAAAAAATTGCCGGAAAAGCTGAGCACGTGTGTAACGTCTGGTATCGCCACAGTGCCGCACACGGTAGATGGGGAGAGGGTTAACTAAACTGGGAGGAGGGGGTGTAGAAGCACCGTCTTATTGCAAACACATGCCAAACTAGAGTATGATGTCGTGCATTCTTTTTTTTACAGCTAAAGCTGTATGCAGGTGCTGTGTGTAAGCGGTGTCGTGTGTCGTAATTGAAAACTATCGCGGGAACTCGCCGGTTAAAGAACTGCCAAGTGATTACGCTCCACTGCTTAACGCATAATTCCAGCGAAAGCTGCCGTCCTACTTCTGCGACCTGCTGTAAAGTCCAAGACCAACAGCCTGCGATCGCGGCAACCTGGACTACTGCAACGATCGCAAAGGTCATACGGGCCTGGCGCTGGGCATGTAATGGGTGTCGCTGGTCACATGACCAGTCAGAGGAAGGTCACGTGACCAGATGTTGACCGTCTACGCAACAGAATCCGTCGGTTAGGTTTCGCAAACAATTTTCGCTGTAAATAATCAGGCGGGCCAGTGAGGGCTCGCTTATGCAGAGATACCATACAGCTATCGCTACCTACGCACTAGAGACTGGCGAAAAGTCTATTGCTTTTAATGACGAAGTGCATGCCAGAACCTCAGAATAAAAATGGTTTCGGGGAACGGAAGCGCGCGGCGACTGTCGCGTCTCGGTGGACAGCTGCACCATAAGGGAAGGGGTGAAGGAGGGGCTGAAAGAAGGGAAGAGTTGCCTTGTTGGAGGGCTCCGGAATGGTTTTGGCCACCTGTAGTCTTTCACGTGCTGTCAAGGTACCCGGTGCTCCCGGGGTACTCGGGTTCGAAGCCGACCGCGGCGGCCGCGTTTCGATGGAGGCGAAACGCTAAGGCGTCTGTGTGCTGTGCGATGTCAGTGCACGTTAAAGATCCCCGGGTGGTCGAAGTAGTTCCGCAGCCCTCTACTATACGGCACCTCGTTCCTCATTTATTCTCTTAGTCCCTCCTTTGTCTCTTCAGTTGATTACGGCGCGGTTCAGGTGTCCGCCGATATGTGAGGCAGATGCTGCGACGTTTTCTTTCCCCAACAACCAATTTGGTTTCCGATTTCTGTCGCTAAAAGCAAAATGCATAAAATGGCGAATACGCGGAGGCTGCGATGCACGTTAAAAAAGAACCACCAAGTGGCCGAAACCAAGCAGCCGGAGGTGCTAGCACCGTGGTTGGAAATAAGTTCCGGACCGCTCCACTGCCGCGCATACTACGTTACGCAGGTTTGGGTTTGTATTACAAAAACGAGAAAGAAAAAAAGTGAACTTGCCGGGCAGCCCCCTGTCCCAAGTCTGCCACGGCACGTTAACATCGGCTCGCCAATAAAATATAAAAAGCATGCTCGGTTATCGCGTATCATCACAGTTCCTACACATATATTGGACGATTCGTGCCTCACGATGCGTTGACTTCTTAATAACCTTGTCGGTCTTAAACTGGCGCTAGCCTCAGAGACTCGAAGTTTGCATGCGCCCCCGAGATCGACAGTTTGGCTGTTCCTTAATCTGTTCATTCGAGTGCGCCTCTTCACCTATACTTATGCGGTCTGTTCCGAGAAGTTGTCCCGGAGAAGAACGTCTATTTCTGACTGAGGAAAATGCGGCGAGAGTCTGTGTGTGTCTTATCCTGGTCCGCCGCGGTCGGATGCGTTTTTATGGAGGCAAAACGCTAAGGCGCCCGTGTGCTGTGCGATGTCAGTGCACGTTAAAGATCCCCAGGTGGTCGAAATTATTCCGGAGCCCTCCACTACGGTACCTCTTCCTTCCTTTCTTCTTTCACTCCCTCCTTTGTCCCTTCCCTTACGGCGCGGTTCAGGTGTCCAATGATATATGAGACAGATACTGCGCTATTTCCTTTCCACCAAAACCAATTATTATTATTATATTTTGAAGACAATAATTGACGCAGTAACTCTCGCATATCTCGGTGGACACCCGAACCGCGCAATAAGGAAAGGTTTAGGGAGGGGATTGGGGGGAGAGGGGAGGAAATAGGCGCCGTGGTGGAGGGCTTCAGTATAAGTTTCGGCCTCCTGTGTAAACAGTTTGTGCATATTACCTCTCCCCCTATCCTCTCTTCCTGTCCCCTAACCTCTTTCATTTGATTTCTCCATTCTGCCTGCTATCCTTTACTTCCGCTGCCCCAGCTCAGGTGCTTCTATATCGATGGCAGATGCCGGGGCTATCAAAAATCTTCTTTTTTGTTATTATTTTAATAAAACCACTTAGTATACTACTGGGGATCTTTAACGTGTAAGGGGGGGTGGCTTCCTGGCATTACGGGGCTGGGATCTAGGCGTTCTCGCGTATATGGCGAGGGCTCCTTGTCACCGGGTGTATCTGTTGCTTAACCATCGTCCTCGCTTCAGATGACATGGTTGCCGCCACCGAGCTTTCTTTCTTTCTTTCAATATTCTCATATCTCTTTCAACTCTCCCACTTTCAGAACGTGGCAGCGGTTGTCGCTGAGCTTGAGCCAGTGGGCAGGCCCGTGTACTTTCCTTTTCATTCTTCCTGCAGCCACAACATCTTTGGCGTCCACTGACGTCGCGCAGCGCACGGGCGCCTATTGCGTTTCCCCTCCGTCGGAGCGCGGCCGCCGAGGTCGGGCTCGAACCCGGGCGCACCGGATCCTTAGACCGCGGCGGCTGCGTTTTTGTGGAGGAAAAACGCTAAGGCGCCCGTGTGCTGTGCGATGTCAGTGCACGTTAAAGATCCCCAGGTGGTCGAAATTATTCTGGAGTCCTCCACTGCGGCCCCTACTGCTTCCTTTCTTGTTTCACTCCCTCTCTTATCCCTTCCCTTACGGCGCGGTTCAGGTGTCCAACGATATATGAGACAGATACTGCGCCATTTCCTTTCCCCCAAAAAACTAATTATTATCAACTTAAGCGAAGTCCGCCGAGCACTCTAGTTTTCACTGCTCTACGGCTCCGGGGCCGGATGGCATAACGTACAAGACACTACTCAATCTGGACGAAGTCTCCCCAGGATGTCACGAAGCTCTTTAATAACCACTGGCACGCTGGGACGGTCCCATCAGCCTGGACCCATGCCAGCATGTGATATATACCCAAACCGGTCAAACCCCTCAACCTTCAAGATTTGCGCCCCATCTCCTTAACGAGATGTGTCGGCAGGCTCTTCGAGCATGTCATTCTCAATCGCCTGCAACCGTTCCTAGAAAAAACGGGTTTTCTCTCCAACGTTCAATATGGTTTCCGTCCAATTTCTTCGCAGGCCGTACTTCTCGCCCTTAAAGAGTCTCTCTTTTACACTAAGCGCCGTATAGCCGCTACGCGAGCCATACTGGCCTTGGATATTCATAAGGCTTTCGACACAATAAGTCATAATCATATCCTGAGGACATTAGCCACCACGCGTTGCGGCACCCGCGTATGGGAACATGATCGGGCTTTCCTTCAGGGCCGCACAGCAGAACTGCACCTTGGGGATGTCGCCTTCCAGCCTTTCCCCCTGCCTAACCGGGGAACCCCGCCATGGGCCGCCCTATCACCTTTACTTTCTAACATTGCCCTAGCGCCACTGGCAAAGCCCTTGCTGATATCCCAGGGCTCCACACAGCCATATATGCGGGTGATATAACCCTCTGTACAACTGCAGGATCCCTTGGAACAGCCCAAGATATGCTGCAATCTGCCATTGACATCACCACCACTCATTTAGCAAACACAGGCGTCCGCTGCTCTAGAAATAAATCGGAACCCTTAATACTGAATCCCCTCCCCAGTGACCCCCCCCCCCCATTGAACTGCACAAGTACAGGAATCCAGTGCCCATTGTGTCCCACGTGAAGGTTCTCGGCCTTATTAACAGCACGCTCCATGAAACCGCCACCTTTCAGCTCTTGCAAAGACAGACCAAAGAGGTCACTGCACTGACCAGGCGGGTGGCAGCACGCAATCATGGACTGTCTGAAAGCGAGACCCTCAATATGACAAATGCATTAATCATTAGCCGCATTACATACCACCTCCCATACCACATACTCATTCTGCGCTAAACACAACAGGCAGACATCATAATATGCACGGCTGTCACCCCCGCCCTACGTCTTCCACGGAGGGTTAGCACGAAACGCCTCCTGGCCACTGGTACCCACAATACCGTGATCGAATTAATAGAGGCTCAAAACACCAACCAATGAGTCCGCCTGAGCCGCACGGAAACAGGACAACGCCTACTGCGACAGCTCCGTCTGAATCCACCCATTCCCACTACAACAATTGCTACACCGTACATGACTTCTCTGCGCATGCAGTATCACATATATCAGAAGCCCGTATGCCGCGCAATATGAGCGCTAGCCTCCATCAGGGTAGACGGCAGGCTCGAACGAGCTATTACACCAAAACATACAGCAACCGCTCCGATATCCTTTATGTCGACGCGGCAGAAAATTCTAAAGTGGGATTTTTCACGACAGTCGCAGCCTATGAAGACGGCACAGTACGAGCCACCGCCGCTATCCGAACTAATTCGCCTGTAGAGGCGGAAGGAGACGCCATCGCACTTGCGCTGGCCCACTCCACCATTGAGAAAAACATAACCTAAATTTGCACCGATTCCCAGGCCGCATACCGCCACTACCTAAAGGGCGTGGCGACGCCGGCCACACACAGTATTCTTGCCACAGCCACCGCTCTCGACCGAACGGTTACTCTGTCGTAGATCCCTGGGCATGCCTCGATCTAGCAATGAACGCGTTCATGCGCTAGCCCGAGAACTCACCTCCCGGTCCCCGGACGATCAGGCACCCAACCCTGAGCAAGAGGCCCCATCGGTCCTTTATACATATCATCAAATCACCGCATTCTACAAACTCAGCCGCATGACATTACCACCACCCCACGGTACTTTGTCGCCCTCATCCAGCGCCACAAGGCGACAATTAGACAGGCAGCTTTATTTCACCCTGCCGTCTCTCATGTTTTCTCCCCACCTTTTTTCCTCATTGTAACACCTGCGGCGTGCCCAGATCCACACTTTTCCGTTACCTTTGGGAATGTCCTTTCCCACAGGCAGAGCACCCCATCCCCAATCCCAGTCATTCTTCCTGGGAGGCTGCTTTACGGACCGCTCAGCCCGCCGGCCAGAAATGGCTGGTGGATCGAGCTTTACGTGAAGCACAAGCCCGTGGACTCCTGGACCTGTAGGGGACCACCCTGGAAAATTTATTTTTGCGTCTAATAAAAGTGGTTTCCATCCATCCATCCGGCTGAGCTCACTTGAGATTGGGAGGAAAATAGAAACATTTTTGGGCGGGGAAAGGAAATGGCGCAGTATCTGTCTGACATATCGGCGGACACCTGAACGGTGTACAGTTATCGCGATGAGTCCTCGGCGAGGGTTGCACTGACATCGCACAGCACACGGGCGCGTTTGCGTTTCGCCTCCATCGAAACGGGGCCGCCGCGGTCGGGTTCGAACCCGGGAACTCCGAATCAGTAGCTGAGCTTCCTAACCACTGAACCATCGCGGCGGGTAAGGGGGTGAAAAATAATTACAAATTGGTTTTTTAGGCAAGGACATGGCGCAGTGTCTGTCTCACATATCGGCGGACACCTGAACCGTGCCGTAAGGGAAGGGATAAAGGAGGGACTGAGAGAAGAAAGGAAGAAATGGATGCCGTAGTGGATGGCTCGGGAATAATTTCGACCACCTGGGAATCTTTAACGTGCGCGGACATCGTCACATCACACGGGCAGTTTGTGTATCCCTGCTTTGTAACTCATAATTAATGCTCTTCCTGTTATTGCTTGTGTCGCAGGTTCCCTTGCCTTCACGTCGGTCTCGTTGGACTCCACCCCGACCTGAGGTACTTTGTGGCCCTGGACTTCGTGGAAGTGGTCAGCGTTGATGAATCATCTTCCTACGAATTCACGGGTACATCAAGAGTAACTATCAACATAATTCAACAGGCCAAGCGAGGCCTTGCGTCGCCTTACGATAAAAAATGGACATTTGTTTTCAGGAAAGATAATGGGGCCGTAATAACTGTCTCGCATATCTCGGTGGACAGCCGAAACGCGCCATAAAGGAAGGGATAAAAGAGGCAGTGAAAGAAATGAATAAAAAAAGGGCTGTAGTCGAGGTCACCGGTAAAAATTTCGACCACTTGGGGACCTTTAACGTGCACTTGATGTCGACTACTTGGTAGGCGCTGCTGCGCATGCGCGGAAATTTCGCGGCCTCTTTGAGCGTGCGCGCTTTGCTTATTCCGTATAGGCCACTCGCATTACTGCAATGAGGTAACCAATGTGTTATAACATCGAAGCAAGCATATAGACTTGGTGCGCATTTTCCCATCTGAACCAGTGTAAGTTTACGATGTACAGTTATCGCGATGGGTCCTCGGCGAGGGTTGCTTCTAAGATAAACAAAATAGCGGACGGTTTAGCCTGTCTAGGCGCAGAATATCGTGCAGTTGCACTAGATACTGTGGGCACTTAAGGTCATTACTTGCTGACGGCATTTGACCTAAAGGCCTTTACCATAAAAGCCTTTACACGAAAGGTATTTACCATGAAGTCCTTCACCCTAAAGTCTTCTACCTTAAAGGTCTCCACACTGCCAGGTGTACACACCTGGAAGGTTGACGACAACCCGGTGGGCTGCAGGTTGGCCGCCTGCTACAAACCAGACTTCAGGAACGGATGTATGCCTGAAATCGAAAAATACGCCTGGTAGTGTTAGCACACTAAAATAAAAAATGGAATAATTTGGCTTCTTAACTCCTTATTACCCCTCCACCCCCTCCCCAGAATTTTTACTCTTGTTGGCCCCTGCCCTGGTGGCTCAGCGGCAAAGGCGTTAAGTAGCTAAGCCCAGGGACGCGGGTTAGAATCCTGACGCCATGGATGCCGCATATCAGTGGAGGTGTCCGACGGGCTCATTTTTCGATCCACAGGCTTAATAAGGTATGAAATGGGGAGAAAAAATATTTCACCCAGCTGCTTTTCTTTTGCTTCTTTTCCTGTATAAAAAATTTCGTGCTAGTTTTTGTTCTCCTCAGAATTATATGACCATCGAACAAAATCACAGCGTTGCGGCACACGGGTTTCTTTTTTAGGGAGCTTCAGGTTCAGAAAAGTGTTTTTTCGTTATGCCCGTAAGGGTCTGTATCTGACGTCAAAACATGAGGATCTGACGTCAAAACAAACATTTTTTAGGTAACTGTACCGTATAGGATTGACAACGTTTTATGAGGAGTATATTTTTAAATTCGTTATAGCACAGAGTTAAACATTGCGTTGACATGTTGCTGTAAAGTTCCAGTAATTACTGGTAAGTAGTAGACCTGCGTAGCTTGCGCCTGGCACTGCTCTGTAGTAGCAGACTCGGTGCGCCTCAAGAGTCACGATGTAGATTCAAATGTATTACGCGACAGCGCTTGCAGCTCGCTCGGTCGAAAAGCCGTCAGCGTCGTCGTCGTAGCAGTACTGGTCGGCACCGCGCGTCGGAAATATTCTGGGGCTGCGTAAAAATCAGAAGGCACGCACGCTCAGTGAATAAAAAATCCGAGGTTTAGGCCGGGTTTATGGAGGAAAAACGCTAAGGCGCCCGTGTGCTGTGCGATGTTAGTGCACGTTAAAGATCCCCAGGTGGTCTGAATTATTCCGAAGCCCTCCACTACGGCACCTCTTCGTTTCTTTCACTCCCTCATTTATTTATTCACTTGCGGCGCGGTTCAGGTGTCCAACGATATATGAGACAGATCCAGCGCCAATTCCTTTCCCCAAAAACCAATTATTATTATTATTAACATGCATAAAGGCGCGTCTATTGAATGCACGGGTTTCTTAGAAACAAATCTCTGAGATCTGTACTGAGGCGTGCATGAGTAATTATGAGCATGTCGGAATGCCGAAATTCAGCTACTACCATGCGTTTCTGGTAAATTTCCTCCTTCTTGGCGTGCAGTCGTAGCGTCATCGTTGCAGAACGCACTGAAACCCCCCTTTGCCATGCATGACACTGGCCCGGCTGATGGCGCGCGCGTAGGCAACCTTTCTGAGTCGTAATATTAATAATAATTGGTTTTGGAGGGAAAGGAAATGGCGCAATATCTGTCTCATATATCGTTGAACACCTGAACCGCGCCGTAAGGGAAGGGTAAAGGAGGGAGTGAAAGAAGAAAGGAAGAGAGAGGTGCCGTAGTGGAGGGCTCCGGAATAATTTCGACCACCTGGGGACCTTTAATGTGAACTGACATCGCACAGCACACGGGCGCCTTACCGTTTTTCCTCCATGAAAACGCAGCCGCCGCGGTCGGGTTCGAACCCGGGAACTCCGGATCAGTAGTCGAGTGCCCTAACCACTGAGCCAACGCGGCGGGGCCTGAGTCGTAGCAGTGTCGTTCTTTTCTGAACAGGAGTAATGGAACCGAAGCCGTCCACGAGTGCTAGTATTGTGCAGCGTCTGTCTTGTTTTCAGAGTCCTCCTAAAGACTCCGAGCGATTCGTTCAACGGGCAAGGCG
Organism: Amblyomma americanum; assembly: GCF_052857255.1. NCBI lineage: Eukaryota > Metazoa > Arthropoda > Arachnida > Ixodida > Ixodidae > Amblyomma > Amblyomma americanum. The sequence continues at coordinate 73,432,703 of NC_135497.1, read as the reverse complement.
ATGACTTTCCGTGGATTCCCTGGCAGCGCTGCAACACGGCGTCGCATTCTACTCTTAAAGGCGAAGCTTAAGCTTACTCCAATTTTAAAGCGAAAGCGTTAGGGCTCGTTCACACTTGAGAGTCGCAGAGGTCGCGCGACCAGCAGCTGCCTGTGACTACACCGCTGTTCGACAAAACCGATATTCACACTTCCAAGGGCGACCTGCGGGTCGCCTTCACGTTCGATTCTCCTTTGAAATGAGAACTCTAGGGACTGACGCCGTTCTCGCGCTTTCGAAAGTTTCGTCTGCTTTGGTCGCGTCTCCTGCGCTCACGCTTGGCCCTGGAAAGTGCTCTGGTCCATCGATATTAGCAATGTACTGCGACGACCTGAACGAAGAGGGGGATATAGTTGCAACGTGCATCGCGGCCGTACAAGCGGCCTGCCAGCAGGCCTGGATGGCGGGCGCTAGCGTCAGAAAAATGCGCTAGTATGTTGTTTTTTCGCTTTCATACCATGCTCTCGGAAGTAGAAATTCAAAAATGAATCAGTTTTGAGGGTCGTTGGTCAATACCGAGCTGCTGGATACAAGCAAATTTCTTCTCATAGCCGCTTTTTTGCTGTTGCAAAAAGCGGCTCGATCGCCTAGCGTCTCCTTTCTCCGCTGCTGAAGACGTCGCGGAAATCGAGCATATTTTTATATTATCATGAGACGGGGTTCACAATAAAGCCGTGACGAAAGTAGCATATTGGTTACAGCGCTGGTCAGTTCCGAAACGCCCTCAGTTGCGGCATCAATGTGAAACCGGCTACTCTTAGCGACAACTACAGCAGCCAAGAAGCAGATAGCGCAATTCATCGCTCGGCACACCCGCGAGCGGCGTCGTTGCCGAAAGCTCGGCTCGCTCGCTGATTGGTTCAGCGGTTTTCGACTCGCAGTCGCGGGGCTGCAAAATGAAGCAGCGAGCGACTGGCCCGCGACTGTCGCTTTTCGACCAAAACAGTCGCGCGCCCTCTGCGACTCTCAACTGTGAATGAGCCCTTACTACTCCAGCCAGCGAACCATTTCAGCTCGTCGTGTAGTTCAGATGTATGCGCGTGGCCTCACCTTGAGCCGCCGTTGCACAGCAACGCCGCAGCCGCGCTCAAACACATGATGCCGCCGTCGACGCCGCTGCTGTCGCCGCTCGCTCCACTAGATGTCAAAAATGGCAGGCAGGTGAGCGGTTCGGGTAGGGTTGCTTCCTCCTCACAACCCCTCCCCTCCCCCTCGCTCGGCGACTGACGCCGAGCTCCACAACCTTGTAGCTTCTCTCCGGGCCCAAAACGAGATGCTACTTGCCAAAATTTAAGCCTTAGAGGCTAGGACAACTACCCCTCCCCCTAGTAACCCCCCCGCGGAGGCTATGGAGAGCGAGACGGCGGCGGCTCCGGATCCTTCTCTTGCCGACATCGAAGCTCGTCTTAAGGCCAAATTAGATACCCTGCTTGGAACGCCTCATCCCTCGAGTAATGGAGGCTATCCCCTCTATGATCGCTCAACACGTCGCGACTAACCCCCGCCTTTCTCGCAGAGCCGGCCGCCTTAAGGACGTATCTGGTCGGCAATCCTATTTGTCCCGCCGCGCCACTGCCCTCGAAGATGACGAAGGCAGCTGCCCCCTTCCAGGCTCTGAGCTAAAGCCCCTAGTCACTGGCTCGGGGGCAGCCTCACTTTCACCTCTCACCCCTAAATCTGAGCATGGCAGGACACCCTCGTTGTAGGCGCTCCCCCCTTTCAAATCTGCTTCCCCCATTACGATTACTCAATGGAACTGTCGGGGACTCTGATCCCGTTCCAAGCGGGCCGACCTCCGGCTTTTCCTTTCAACCTTCGAGCATTTGCCAACCGTGGTTGCCCTCCAAGAGCCAGGGAGAGGCGCCACAATAACAAATTATACGACGTTCCAGCAGGACCCCTTGACTTTACTTGTCTATGCGTCCATAGAAATTATACAGCCAAGCAGGTCGACTAAGACCTGCAACTTGAATACTCCTATGTAATGGTGACCCTCCTCCCACTACGCAAGCAGGACCCACCGTTACACATACACAACGTATACTGCACTCCAAAATTGCCGAATGTAACATTCGCGGACCTGTTTAGCCGCGCGCTAAGGGTTGCGGGTCGGGACCCCCTCTTGATTGTGGGCGATTTCAACGCTCCCGGTCGGGCATGGGGCTACCGCCGTGAAGAGAAGCGGGGACGCAGGTTGGCGGAGCTTGCGTCAACGCTGGGCCTCACTCTCCACACTGAACCAGTCCACTCAACTCGTATAGGCAACACCATGACTCGGGATACGTGTCCGGACTTGACCTTCACCCGCAACATTCAGTATGCAAACTGGGTCAACACCGGGGAAACCCTCGGCAGCGACCACTCCCTTCTCAACTCTACGACTAGGACCTGTCCTTTCTCGCGACCCACAACACAGGCCCGACTACCAGATTGGACCGAGTTCAGGCAAAATTATAACACTGCGACACCCATACATGAGCAAGGCTACCAATCTTGGTCCCAGCAATTGGTCTCTAGCCTTCGCTCCTACGGAACTCAAATTCAGCTCTCAGAGGCGGTCTCAGATGTGGATAACTATCTCTTCCACCTCTGGGAGGCCCGGCATTGCCTTATCCGTCGGTGGCGCCGGCAAAAGCACAACCAGAAACTTAAAGCTCGCATCGCCGAGCTCACCCAGCGAGCGGCTCAGTATGCAGCCCAACTCGCCGACTCCAACTGGGTGGCCCGATGCAATACAGCCGCGCGGCAGATGCCAAGCCGGAACACCTGGCGACTCTTTCGCGCCCTAATTGACCCAACGCAAACACGCACGGAAACTCAAAAACACCTCCAAAGAGCAATACACAGCTTTCAGGGCAATGCAACTCAGTTGGCTCAAAGCTCCGGGAACAGTACTTGTGCACCATCCAGGACCCCCGTGGGCCGGCGTTCTCTTATGTAGGCTCTGAGAACGATGAGCTGGATCAACCATTCCAGCTCCAAGACCTGAGGGCGGCCCTCGGCAAAATGAATCGTGGCACAGCTCCGGGTCGGGACAAAATACAGTCAGATTGTTTGCCAACCTCCCCGACCCGGCATACATATATTTATTGGATTGCATTAACTGAATCTAGCTTGGAGAAGTGCCCCTCCCAATCGACTGGAAGACCGCAATGGTCACCTTCATTCCAAAACCTGGCAAGGCCATCAACACGGACCACCTCCGTCCCATCTCTCTGACTTCCTGTGTGGGCAAACTCATGGAGACGATGGTACGCGACAGGTTGTCCGAGCTCATGGAATCTCAACACATTTTCGCAGACACCATGTTCGAGTTTCGCCCACACAGATCTGCTCAGGATGTCTTGCTATTACTCAATCGGGCCGTCCTCGACACCGTCGAATGCCCCCACAATGACAAGGTCGTACTCGCCTTGGATTTGAAGGGAGCATTCGACAACGTTACCCAAGAGATCATTCTCACTCACCTCTATCAAACTAACTGCAGCAGAAACGCCTTCCAATACATTCGGCAATATTTGAGCTGCAGGCAATCTTACATACGAATCCAGGATAAGGAACATGGTCCTTTTCATTTAGGAACCAGGGGTACCCCTCAGGGCGCGGTGCTCTCTCCCCTGTTCAATCTGGCTATGATACAACTGCCGGCCCAGCTGGGTGATGTCGCCGGTGTGCAGCATGCACTGTACGCCGATGACACCACCCTGTGGGCCACGCAGGGCTCCCTCGGAGACATTGAGGCCAACCTGCAGCAGGCAGCGGCCACAGTGGACCGTTATGCTCGCCGCTGCGGCCTCCAATGCTCCCCGCAAAAGTCAGAATTTGTCCACATACGAACCTCACCAAAGTGCACAGCCGAATTTGCATTGTCTCTTGAGACAGGTCCCATCCCTGAAAATGTCGAAGTCCGGGTACTGGGGCTCTTTTTAAATCATTACAAACGGTAAGAAACGACATTGACCAAACTCCGTAAGCTGGGGGACCAAGTGGGCCGTATGGTCTGCCGCGATTCTAACAAGCGCGGGGGGTTACGATGCAAGGACGCCTTGCGGCTGGCGCATGCATTTGTAACCAGTCGAATTCTATATTCGACTCCGTACCTCCACTTGTGGAAGCAAGACGATGATGCACTCGAAGTCATCCTCCGCAAAATTATTAAGCGGGCCCTTGACCTCCCCGTGAACACCTCCAATCAGCGTCTCTTTTGGCTGGGTATGGTTAACACGTTTCGGGAGCTCAGGGGAGCCCACTTAACCAACCGATATACACGTCTCTCGAAGTCATCGTCGGGTCGCCGCCTCCTTGCCCGACTTCATATCCAACACACCAGTCTCATGGAAGAGCGCATACGCATTCCATCCCAGTGTAGATGCGCCCTCCACGTGCGCCCTCTTCCCGCGAACATGACCCGTGAGGACCATAATGGCCGGCGCCTGGCGCGAGCGGAAGCCCTGGCCCGCCACTACGGATCGAAAGCTGGCGTATTCTACGTGGACGCCTCCGGCCCCCACCATGGGGGGTGGTACACGGCCGCAGTCGTCCACCAATGAAAAACAGTGAACGGCCTTACTTTTCGAGCCAGTGACATAACACACGCGGAGGAGGTCGCCATAGCATTGGCTGCATCTCATCCCAATTTCAAAGCAATTATTACCGACTCGTGAGGGGCCTGTCGGAACTTTGAGCAGGGCTGGGTACCGTACCTCGCCTACCGCCTTCTCCAAAACAGCGTCTACGCCGGGGATCCCGCTCACCAGAATATTGTTTGGGCTCCTGCTCACATGCGCCTTGACAGAAATGAGGCAGCTGATGCCGCCGCCCGCACGCTTTCTCACCGGGCATTCCCCTCCCACCCCGACGATCAGGAGCTCGAATTCTCTCCGGCTTACTCTTTCCAAGACATTGTTTTACTCTATCAATCTGGCCACAGCCTTTATCCGCACCCGTGTAAAGGCCTCTCAAAGGCGGAGGAGAGGCTTCTGCTCCGCCTTTATACTAATTAATACCTTGCTGTGCCTGGCAGCTCTCAAACATTTTGACCCTTCTTTCTCGGGCAGCTGTCCGCGCTGTGTGGAGAAATCTTCGGACAACTACCACATGGTGTGGGCCTGTCCCTCCAACCCTGCTATCCCCCCTCATTCCAACCGCACCCGGGAGGACTGGGAGGCGACCCTGCTCGGCTGCTCTGACCTACAGGCTCAAAAGGCCTTGGTTGAGCGTGCCCGGGCAGTGGCTGACGCCACTGGGGTCCCGTACTAGGGACCCCTCCTAGTGTTTATGAGGGCCGGCCCCTTAAGGGTCGGTCCAATCATACCTCCCTGTAAATACTCTTTTCTAGCCAATAAAAGTCCTTCATCACCACCACCACCAGATGTGCCCCGCTGGGGTAGAGAGAGAGGAGGTGTCGCCTCGCAGATTGGACAGCCGTCGCCGTAGCTCAGTTGGTAAGAGCACCGGACGCGATATTCGGAGGTCGTGGGTTCGGATCCCACCGGCGGCATGGTTGTTTTTTCTGCTGCCTTATAAGTAGTTTTCTTTAAGCGATTTATTAATCTAAGTATTATTATCCAACTGATAAGCATAGCACACAAAAAAAATTAATGTTCCCCTATGCACCTTAGTTTCGGTGACTGTTGGCTCCCTTCATAAATTTGTCAAATGGGCCCCTCATTTCCTTTAACTTGTTGTGCTATATATATATATATATATATATATATATATATATATATATATATATATATATATATATATATAAATATATATATATATATGTGTGTGTGTGTGTGTGTGTGTGTGTGTGTGTGTGTGTGTGTGTGTGTGTGTGTGTGTGTGTGTGTGTGTGTGTGTGTGTGTGTGTGTGTGTGTGTGTGTGTGTGTGTGTGTGTGTGTGTGTGTGTGTGTGTGTGTGTGTGTGTGTGTGTGTGTGTGTGTGTGTGTTGCAGTCGTGATGGACAGCGCGAAAGAGGCGCAACAACGACAGAACGGAGCGAGGAAGAGTCAACGCGCTCAAGAGACGCCAGAAGAGCACGCCGCACGACTCTAGAAGCGTCGTAACGAAGATGCAGCTAAAAGAAGTCGTGCCAGGTTCCGGAGTGACTCTTGCGGCGGAAGAGACCGGTTTGAGTTCTCAGGAGAGTCGGAAATGAGACGCTGCGTAGACGTTGCGTAGACGAGGAAATGAAGCTTCCGCAATTCATCTAGGGTTAACCAGAGCTAAACCACAGCCAATTTTTCGAAGTATTGCTTACTTTGTAGTAAAAAAAAGTTCACAAATCGTTCGTGAATATGTCCGCAAGTTTGAGTCAGCGCATCCATTTCCCTAAAAACCAATTTTCAATTTTCATTTTCATTTTCAAGCAGGTAACATTCACGAGTGCCGGAAAAATTTAATTCGGGAGAGCTGTTTGGTTCCGCGACCTGGATTTTATTGTTTCCCCCAGCGTTACTCTGTGCTTCATCATGAGGAACAGAACGGGACGTAAACCTCCTCGTTTACTGCGCCTTGTTTTTCTGAGATGTGACGTTGACGATCGCGTGCCTCACGCTTCGCAACTTTTCGCAGAGCCGTATTTCACTCCACGGCCGAACAGCCAGTCGGGAATGTACTGGATGGGCGGCGTGCTCCGCTTCAACCTGAACTCCATCGCCAACGGAGGACTGCAAGAGAGCGGTGTACGTATACTGACCGCTCTGTTGTACCCTTCCTTAACACCTACGTCTGAAATTTCTCTGCAGACTTCTTGTGGAAGCTGCCGGGCTGCGAATGACATGAATGGTTAAGGTTCTCCGGCGGAAACTGGCTAGACTTATGTTTACAAGATTGGCCACAATACTATACAGCTGTCAGAGAGGGGTTGTTAGTGAACAGTTGCGCAATGTTTCGCTGTAGTGGCGGATGCGTGTGAAGGCCGCCAATGCTGTACCACACTGTGATGAGATGCAACAGCCTGGTGGTGGAATTTTGCTTTGCGCTCGGCACTAGCGCCTTCACCCTCGGAAAGGATTTTTGACGAGAGTCCTCAGGGTGAAACCTGCGGGAGCATGACTCTGAGCTAGGACGATGTGTTAAGAGGAGAAGGGGGAACATTTTTATTTTTAGAAAACATATTTCAAGAAAATAACAAATGTTCCTCAAGGGTGGGCTCCTACTTGCCCAAGAGTTCACGGGCCTGGGCATTATGGAGAGCTCTGTCCACTAGCCGTGTTGGCCAGTTGGTTGAGCTGCTCACAGAGCGAGCTCCCATGAGCAGGGGGATGGGTTGGGTATATTGGGGGAACTGCCACGAGTTGGGGGCATTCCCACAGGTATGCATTAGGATGGCCTTCGCCGTCCAACATGTTGAGCAGAGTGAGAAGGTCAAGGAAGTGTGAGCCATGAAGAAGGTGAGGTGAGATGTAGCAGTTTGTCCGCAGTTGCCACCAGACCGCACTGTATTGAAGCGAAAGCCTTTTTTCGCTCATGTGTGGCGTGGACGGAAGTTGTAGACGGAAGCTGTAGACGGCAGTTGTAGGCGGAAGTTACCTGCACAAACTATCAATCATAAGCTGTGTGTTAAATACAACAAAGATGTAATAGTTGATTTATCAACAGTTCTAAAGTAATGTTTATGTAATGAAATAAACCGGAAATTAAAGAACGATGTAAAAAATAAATAAATATGAAAAAGTAGAAACAAAAATTTAAAAAGAATGAAAAAAAGAACAAAAAAACGGGAGGACATAAGCTTCGTCTTAAGAGTGGGACGCGAAAGCGTGTAGCAGCGTTGCCCAGCGGACCACGGGAGGCCATCGCCTGTTCAGCGCGACGCGTTGCCCATTGGACAATTTAAGGAATGGAAATGACGCCTGTCTCACATAATTCGGTGGACACCCCGGACCGCGCCATAACGAAAGCAAAATGAAGTCAAAATTGCTTTTAAGAAAAGGAAGTGACACCTGCTCACATATCACGGAGGATACCCGAACCAGTCCGTGAGGGAACAGGAGTGAGTGAGAGACTTTCTTGTCCAAGAGAAGAAGTGGACCTCATCCTACCCTTCGGCTCTCGCTCTCAGACGCGAGATGAGGGCCAGGAGGGATTGGGGTGGAAAGCGTCGCCGCGGCAGATGATGGTCTGCATTTCTTGAATTCCGGCGGCCTCTTAAGCCAGTCGGACGGCGAGGAGTTGGTGCTCAGGGTCGGGGCTACGCATCAAGGTCTACCAGGCGTCTCTACTATCTATTTTATTCGCGCTGCCTTGGGAGTGTTTACACTACCAAATAATATCGTCGAGGGTCCCTTTCGCTTCACATTTCTTACATTTATCGACATCAATTTCAGTGATAATATGAATATTTCCAACGTACAGTGCGGACTACTGCTACAGCTACTACTACGACGCCGACGGCTTTTCGACCGAACAAGCTGTATACTCTGTCACGTAATAAAAACAAGAACAAAACCAAAATACAGAAAGTAAGAGAAAATGAATAATGACTGGACAATCAGGACCGAGAAAGGCTTTCGCATTTGCGCTCTTAAGCGGACTTAAATGCAATTCTGTAATTTTTTTTAACCTAGTGTATGGTGAGGTGGTGGGAGGGCGGAGGCGTGTATCAGGAGCTTTTGTGCGAGTTTCTCTGCCCTGAACACACATGTCCCGTAGACAACAGTAGCTGCAGCTACCTGCGGAAGTGAACTAAAGTAGAAATAACTAGCTGGCTGTTTAGCATTGTTAAGTACGAACCATTGTGCGAAAGCACGATTTTTTACAGGTGAGCACCACCGCCTCGTACCTCAAAGCGCGCGAGTAAGTTGTCAACTGACCCAGAGAGACAGACATGCGCCTTTTCTTTCCTCAAAATGAACATCTTAAACTTCTGCTGGTTTTCTAGGTTTGTAGGTGTACGCCTCCACATACTTTAAGAGCGATTGCTGTGTCCGCTGACCGGGTGACCCAGTTACGCTTGCTACTCAGAGGCTTCACACAGACACCGCTGATACCTGGGGTGTGCGGCTAGAAGTGCTTTCGCACTAAAATCTTTCTCTGGAGGTTGAGAATAGACGTTAGCATCAAATGCTTAGCAGTACTGGCGTGGCATGTTCTAGGGACTAAACCTCGTTGGAAGGTAAGGTCTCGTTAAGGCCAAACACAACCACCAGTCCGCAGCCTCGCTCGGAAATGCCCTCCCTGCGCGCAACAGGTCACGCGCCACGCCGAAGGATGGAGCCACGATTCCGCACGGCAATGCGCGCGGCGCTCTAAGCTCACTCGTCGCAACGAGAGCGCGTGCGCTGCTCAGGCTGCAAAACAGAGCGTAGGCTTCTTCGCGTCACACGGTGGATTCGTCCACCACGGGAAGACGCTAATGTTGACGCATGCGCTGCTGCGGCGGCAGCGCAGCACGTAGGCACTAGGAGGCAGACGGAAAGGTTATCCAAAGTTCGCCTGAGTTCGCCTCTTTGTTCTCTCTTCAGTGAGTCTCTGGGTCTGCGCTGTGTTCTCCCTGCGTTCTGGCGCAAAGGTTGCGTGCGGCACGCCGACAACAGGAGCGCAAAGCATTTTATTTATTTTATTTTTAGTTTATTTGAACAAAAAAACTGCGGAACTGAGCAGAAGTTAAGCCGACAACTACTCACACTCGCTGCCATCTCAGCATTCCTTGGAATGGTGTGGACAACGAAAAAGCCAGCAGCCCGAGACGACTGCAGGTGGGCAACTGTCCGAACCGACACTGGCTATACCTCCTTAGCATAGACGGCAGAGAACACGACAGATGTAAACAATGCGCCCAGAGAGGGGCACTAAACCACATAATCTGGCAATGCCCCTCCTCACCTGAGGCTGCCTTAAACATTCGTAATGAGGAAGCTTGGGAGTCTCTCCTTCGAAGCTCGGAACTCGAAGACCAACTCGAAGGCATCCGCCTGGCGACCGAGGCCTCGATGAACCAAGCGATTCGCCACATAGGCATCTAAGCGCGGAGCCCCCTACTCCATCCCGTGACCGCGTACCTTAGTTGAGAAGGTAGGGGTGCCTCCTATATCGGTTGAGAATTAAGTTTTTTTCTGTCTGTTTCTCTCTCTCTCTCCGAGTGTTGTGATGGTTCTCGCGGATTTGTCATAAAAGTGGTGGCCAGTAAGTCTGGTTTAGAAGCCTGCATAAATATAACAGCTGGTGGTTTTCTCGCCTTATTCAACAGCTTCTCGTGAGATGTATGTTTGCAAGTTATCATACACATTCGCTACCTATGAGCAAAAGCAGCCAGGCATCTGTGGTTCAGGCAACCACCGACGGTGCACCCGAATTAATTTTGCTGGTAATCTGAATCTAGAACAATTGTTGGAAAAATTTATTTCTGATATTTGAGCCGTCCTTGCGACTAGTTTTGAAACATTGGTTATACAGGAGTATTCCAAGCATACGTCGATAAAGGGAAGCAGAATTACACTGACGCTGTTTAAGGAAACCTTTTCGTATCATAAATAAATGCGTAATATAAAACATTATCAGAACATTTCTCAGCACACAGATTCTTTGGATGGATTCCCTCTTCTGCACGGAATACGCACGTCCAGTATCCGGAGCTATCAACATCACAGCTTCCAGTGCTCCGCACTGCGTGTGGCACGCGACAGTGGTCACCCTGGCCAGTGGCATCTGGGAGTAAGTCTTGTGAAGACGTTGAATGAGCCATGTCGTCCGGTTTGCGCCCCACCCCACTCATAATCGCAATCCATGCCCTCTGCGCGTGAGAAAAGCTGCTGTTGGCTGCTTTCTTATTGCATGGCGATATCAGACCATTTTCTGTGGAGCTCAATCGAGACACTTCTCTGGAGGATTGAAAATCGTTCCGTGTAGAAATCCGCATTTTAATTTGCGGACGTCTACACTTTTGGCTCTGATCTGCTGCAATAGTGACGGGATTTTATAAATTCACATCTCTCTATTATGGCGATAGCCTTTATATGCTAATGGCTCGCCAGCGGGGACAAAAGTCACTAAGCTGTCAATCAAACGTGGTTAAGCTGTCTACCAAAATTGCGAGATCTGAGAGCTAAACCTTCCTTTACTCAAAACACGTGCTTTCGCATTCCTCCACGTAAGCAGACAAGTGTCCTCACAGTTAAATAAACTATGAGTCCTCAAAGTTTATTTTAATCAGTAATAAAACTGGTTGGTGTAGTATGTTGTAACTGTGCACTCAGTATATGATAATGCACTGCGCATGCGCAAGGCGCCAGAAAACAATGTACCTCCGCTTCAGCCTACTGCGCATGCATGTGACGTCATTGAGTGGCGCCACCATCGTTCGAGAGGAGCGCTCCCCATGCAATCTTGCCAGACGCCTCCTGAACGCCGCTCTCTTAGGATGCCGCCTAAACGCTCTCCTGTGTCTCCAGCAACCAAGCGTACACGCGCTAATGAACGTCAGCGAAAGTGTAGTGAAGCGGACAGTTGTGTAGTCTTTAATCAACATCATCACCACACACCAGAGACACGACACAAGCAGCAACACCGCGCTAAAGGCCTTCGCCTCACCGCACTTTAGTTCAACAAAGTGCCCCCCGAATTTTCTCAGTGCTTCTCAGTGCAGAGTTTACCAAGCCAGAGAACTGTAACTCAACCCCTACTTAGAATAAAAAATCTCCCTCACTTGGCTCCCCGCTTCCCATCTTTCATTCTGACAGGCCGCGCTGAAGGTTGGCTGCGAGTACGAGCCCACGCTGCGTCTGCTGGAGCTGCGTGACGACCCGAAGCCCTCCAGCGGCCCGGCCATGCGCTTCCCCTTGCGGGGCACGGCTTTCCTCGTCGTCTCACTCAACAGCGAGGTACTTGAGTGATCGACAGCTTTGGTATACCTTCTTAGATGTGGTGACTTTGGACTAGAGACTCGGCTCTTTTTAATTGCTGAAGTAGGCAAACAGTCGCTGCATGGTAGAGCTCGGTCAGTTCATTGTGAAAAACAGCCTGAAAAATACGAGGACCGAAAGACACGAGCGCACTAGGAGCGCAGCGAACGCTCAATCCATTGCACTGGTTTCTGGCAGTGCAAAAGAGTATTAGCTACAGGGGACAAGTGAGTGAGTGGAACAAGGGTGGTTATTATGTGCCACAGAGTTAGTTACTCGATGCTGTAAGGTCCACGCTGAGTGGCGCTAGATGAATAATGGGGGATGTAATGCTTGTCACTGGAATTAACTAGGATAGTTACTGACCGGCGCAGGCTTGGCAGTCGGGTTGGGCAGTGTTTGCTACTGAGCAGTGCAGGTTTGGTTACAGGGCTGTGCTGTCTAGGCAGCGACAGTGTGCAAGACTGTCGTAACAGAATGTTTCGAGCCATCTTACTCTCCAGGAGACACCCGTCCTTGAGCTTCAATATAATTTTTAGAGCGGTAACTGTAGCTTGAGCCATTGGTTAACGTACACGGCTTCCAACGTTAATCAAACCTTGACGTTGCCGTGCTTTTAGAAGATAATGTGGCGCAGGGGGACTTGAGCCATTGGGGAACGTGTTTTGAAACCACGTGCCGCAGGTAGGCTCGATGTTCCTTGAGTTGCCTTCGTCCGCACCAGAGGACTGAATGTGTGGGAATTTCAAGGTACCTTCCTTCCTAACTGTTGCTGGATTGACCCGCATTACCAGCTCGCCCGAGGTTATGGGAGGATTTTGCTCTGATGCTTCAGTGTGCTGTGTACCCGAGGCAGATATTGTTCGAGGCATATGAAAACTGGGGTCAGTTAAGCTCCCATGTTGTAATGATACTCACCTGACGCCAATTGTTACATCAGTCTGTTTCTAAGCCATTTTATTTAGCTTCCATGCCGCCCACGTGCCCCCATGAGGGCCCATTACACAAGGTGTTTCACCTGAGGTTTTGTCGCCGCCACGGTGGCTCAGTGGTTGTGGCGCTCGGCTGCTGACCCGAAAGGCGTTGGTTCGATCCGGCCAGGGCGGTCGAATTTCGATGGAGGCGAAATTCTAAAATCCCCTGTAGTGGCGATGTCAGTACACGTTAAATAGCCCCAGGTGGTAGAAATTATCTCAAGCCCTCTACTACGGCGTCCCTTATAGCCTTTCACTTTGGGACATTATACCCCCTAAACCAAAGCAGCGTTTTACACAATTTTTAAAAACAAGTTTTTTGAGTTAGAAAGTTTTTTGAGCATAAGATTGTTAGCGCTGTAGTACAGCAGAAAACAGCTAAGATGTGCTAACTAGCAGACTGATTAACTAACATTGAATAGTTAACTTTTATCTATATTACTGTTAGCTTGCAAGCTTGCAATCAAAGCAACCTCTCCAGTGCACGTAACTCGCCGAAATAGCCAAGATTTGTTGGGCCCCTGCGCCGAGGGTAAGCATGTTTTAGAAATTCTAAAAACTCATATATATATTACTTAGATGGGGCTACACGCCTCTGAGTAGTTAAGGAGCATGACAGTATTAGTTAATAAGTTAGGTATTCACTATTAGTTATCCAACCTGCTACTCAGCACGTCTTAACTGCATTCTGATGTACTACACCGCTGACAATTCTATGCCGAAAAAGCTTCCTTCTAATTCTAAAAGCCCATTTAAAAAATGTGTAAAGCTTTAGGTGAAACACCCTGTTGAGAGGCGTGAACAGAACAAAAATTAAGGTCGAAGGAAACAGGGTGCACCAGCAGTGTAGCAGCTCCGCGCAACCATCAGCATTTTCATGGTTGCTAACAGCCAAGTATGTGCGAGATATGCCTAATGTCACATTTGAAGCTAATAGGAGGCAACCGGGAGCAGTTCCGTGGCAAGCACGAACTGAGCGGAGTGCTGTGTGTATCTAACTGTAGCAAAGTGAAATCGTATAAGCCAGTCACCGGACAATTGTACATCCGTTGTTTGATTGGGCGTCTTTGTCAGCACTTACTCTTTTTCGGGCTTGCAAAAAGTTTCCCGTGGCTATCGTTCTCGGGGTTGCGTGAGCGGAACTGCTAGAAAAAAACACTGGTGGAGGTACGGGAATCGATATCCCGCACCTCCTCCAAGGATGTTACGGGGAAATACTATTTACATTTATTTACAAGTGTTGGGGGTTAGAATAAAGAGCTCCTAGCATGGAGCACCAACACGAACAGGGAGCTGCATTGACCTCTTCTTCTTCTTTCGTCCTTTTCACGCGAGAGGCCATTTCGTCTTCCACTGCCGCTTCGTCGTAACAATATCTTGGCCCTACCTTGCACAGACCAAACACGATCCATGGCACTCTTTGCTTTAATTACTATTGAAGCGTTTAAAATTAAACCATCATCGCAAAGGGAACGTGACAAAACATTGCGGCGTGGCACTGTCGTTGTGAGCTTGCCATGCCACTCTGGTTATTTTCTATCTTTTTCTGATTATTTAGGGTAGATTTGCTAGAGGTATCTTATGTCTCGCAGCCAATTGCGCAGACAATATTAGCAAGACATTAGTTGTATTGTTTTGCGTGTATATTTCCTCGAGAGATAATGTGATCTTTGCGCAGCACAGCCAAGGTGCGCCGAATCCTTTGCTATCGCGATGACTACAAAAATTTTTTTAACACAATGTACCACTGCTCCTGTCTCTTCTCGCAAGCATACTGACCCGCCTGCGGCCAGCAGCAGCGTCTGACTCATCTCTCTTCATAATTCTCCACAGGTCCGAACGAACAGAACCGCATTCGCCAGCGAGATATTGCTTGTCCGCAGATCCGAAATGTCCAGGTGAGCCCCCGTGCCCAATTTCCAGGCATCCAAGTGCCAATCACACTACAAAAGAGTGATGTAGATGGCACTAGTAGATTTAGTAAAGCACCCGCTGGGTAGATGGAGCCACTAATTCTGCCTGCGTGCGCACATTTTATTACCCGATAAATCCAACTGTGTTTCTGTCCGCACGTGTCTAACAGTTCTCTTCTCAGCATCTGATCTTTGGAGCTCGTCATTACACTTAGCAGAGTAGTTGTGAGACATTCAATCGAATGAATAAATAAATTCGTTTAAGAAGGAGATACGGAGTCCCATTTAGGGAAGCGGAGTTTTTCAGGACTGCGAAAAAAGATATTTGGTGCTTTGCGCTACCTGCCGTGGTGGCTGAGTGGTTAGGGCGCTCGTCTACTCAGCCGGAGATCCCGGGTTCGAACCCTGCCGCGGCGGCCGCGTTTGGATGGAAGCGAAACGCAAAACACGCCCATATGCTGTGTGATGTCAGTGCATATCGAACTTCCCCAGGTGGTCGAAATTATTCTGGGGGCATCCACTATGGCACCTCTTTCTTCCTTCATCTTTTTACTCCCTCTTTTATCTTTTTCTTTATGGCACTGTTGGGATGCCCACCGAGATGAGAGACAATTATTACGCCAACGGCTTTCCTAAAAAAAACAATTTTGAATTCTCTCTTTGCGCTGAATCTCGTCCTACTCCTTGGATATATGTCAGGAGTTGCAGTTTGGCCTCTTACACGATATGGCGGTCTTGGTGATGAAGGTGTCGTTGTCTGGCAATACCCAATTTTCGGAGGTATGGACTCTAAAAGTCTCGATTCTGTTTCTTTTCTTTATCAAAAGCAGAAAAACACCACACTGGGTACACGATGCCCGGTCCGCTTTTCTTATAACTTTACAACGTCATGGTTGCCTGGTGCGCATTGACTTGACCTTGTGCTGTTTCCCCCATTGCTTTCTCGTACGAGTTGGATATGGAGAGTATGTACTTGGTCATGCAGTCTTGACTGGGATCTTATTTGGGAGGACTTTTGCTGCCTTTCGAAGATTATATGGAGTTGCGCCTTTTACAAGATGCATTGCTTTTCATGTGCTGCTTCCTATCATCATCAACTTTGTTAACGGCCATTGCAAGAGAAAAGCATCTCCCATATCACCCCACTTAATCCTCTCCTGTGGCTGCCTTATCCCCGCAGACTATAATGTCATCAGGCTACCGACTCTCCACAGCCCCTTGCGGCGCTTGCTTACTCTTGCGATTCGCTATGTTACCGTGAAGGACAATCGGTTACCTTACCCTGGCATTAAATGCCCAGCGCATGACCATTCCGTCCTGATTTCAACAAGGATATCATTCCTTCGCGTTTTCTCCCAAATCCACTCTGCTCTCTTTCTGTCTCTTAACGTCACCCCTATCATTTTCCTTCCCACAGCTCGCTGTGCTCTCCTGCATTTATGCTCAAGCCTTTTTGTTGTCCTGCAATTTCTGCCCATTAATAAGTAGTGGCAAGGTACAACTGTTATTCTTGCCTCTTGTGGGAAACTAGCAAGCTGCTCCTCATGACCAGCCAAACGCGCGCCACCCAATTTTAATGAGGAATACAATGTGTTGTCGGATACAACATTCGGTGATTGGCTCGATGCAAGGGATGTTACCACACCAAAGAATTTCCATTGGCCGGGGAAGTGACATCACAATGTCGGCAGTCAGTCACTTCCAGTAAAGACATTAATAATCCTAGTGCATTCCCCACACGGGATGGAACTAAGTGTCCATGTTAATTCTTTTTTGTTCCCCATTACTTCCCTCTTCGGGCTACGATCTGCGGTCGTTACCTGCCATAAGTAGATATACTGTACATGGCTACCATTTCTAATCATTCTCTGCGTAACGGAAATTGTTGTTTCCTTCTGAAACGTTACACGACATTTCTACGTATTAATTCTCAAACCAACCTTTGTCCTTTGCATGTCTAGGAAATCAATTAAGCCCTGACATTAGTCTCTAGCATTACTTAGCAACGCAATGTCGTCAGCATGCAGTTCTAAATTTGCTGAGACATTGTGCTTAAACGCTTATCCCCTTCCCGCCGCTTTATAGTCAGACCTGTAAACACGTGATTATTGGTTTTGGTTTTGGGGAGATAATGTCCCTCTGCCTGATATCATTTCTGGTTGGGATTTTACCACTTTGTCTGTGGAAGCTATGCTCGCTAGCACCTTTACACATGGTTCTTCTGCACGTTCCTTACAAAATGCCTGCATGACTATTGAGGTTTGGACTGAGTGAAATGCTTTGGCGTGACCAATGACGGCTATGCGTAGGGGTTGGTTATATCTACGGATTGCTGGAAAAGATCTGTGTAGTCAGCTCTCCCGCGAGAATCTTAATCGGGTTTTAGCGATGCACTGGTCCAACCAACCATTGTTTGACGAATGCCTTCTGATAAAAAAATTCATCGACCATTTCTACCTCTCATTCAGGCAGGCCGCAGAATGTCAATCGCTTTTTCGGCCGTGCACCCCATCTCTTTATTTCCCGGGACCATACAATTAGTAAAATCCAGAGAAACACTGCTTATGACACAGGCAACACCTTGTTTATGCCGCTTCCACTCCGACCTCGCATGAGCATGCGCCCTGAACTCAAGGCCGATCTTGCTCATGTCCCTTGATCCTACTCTCCTGCCACTCTTTAGGCCCCTTTCTACCCCTCACTTACCCTCAGTCCTCACCTGGCATGCCTGGTCTAATCCTCGTAAAGCGGAACAGCTCGGCCTCACATCGCGGATGAAGCACATTTTAAGCACTTGATTTGGGCTTTGAAATAACGTGTTTTACCACTGCTACTACTACTGAACGCTAGGCGTTTCTTTAAAACCTTATTGTTCGTGCTAAAATGGTGTATACTTGAGTAGCTTTTTCGAATTCTCGCCAGTTCTAAGGACTAAATTTTAAGGTTGACATAATTAGATTAGTGATTACCTCAGTAAATATGTTATAAGCAACGGGCAGTAAGCTGATCGGTCTCGAATATTTAAAAATTTCTTGACGTTTCCTATCGTAAGGGCTTGATAATATTTGCATCTTTCCAAGATTCCGGTACGCGAGCAATTGGGCTTACGGGGTGGAAAGGTTTTCTAGCACATTGCCCCCTCCTCCTTCAACAAATGTGTAGCTGCCTGATCTTCACCAGCGGCTTTTCCCTTCTGCATTGTAAAGATTGAAAAGATTGACCGTGGCATTGTTTTTGGATATCAAGGACGCGTACGACAACGTAACGCATCACGCCATTTTGGACGCAATGGAAGCTGCTGAGATCGGAGGCCGCACGTTCAGCTGGATACGCCGCTATTTATCAGAAAGGTCGTTTTTTGTCCTTACTGTGGACGGACCAACGTCCTTACACCGAAATTCGCGCGGAGTCCCTCAGGGTGGAGTGCTGAGCCCAGTTCTTTTCAACCTTGCTCTTATCGGCCTGGTCGACGTATTGCCACAATCTGCTCAGATCTCGGTATCTGCAGACGACATCTGTATTTGGGCATCAGGGGTGACCCGTCCTCAAGTTCGTGCAAGACTTCAAAAAGCGGCATCGATATTGACACCTTATCTTCGCTTGAAGGGCCTGAACATTTCGACCTAAAGTGTTCACTTGTGGCGTTCACACGCAAAATAATGTCACGTTACACCATTCGCATCAATGGCGAATTCATTCCCTATGAGAAAAGCCACAGAAAAGTCACAGATGGAGTCCACATATCTACGACAAGAGAAAGAGACTAATTTCGAATGTCCACGTCCTCTCCTTCCTCGGGGGAAAGTCCTGGAGCGCATCAGTGCGCTCGATGCTACTACTGTACTGTTCCCTGTTTCTGGGCTACATGCGGTACAGTCTTCCGATATTCAGTTCCATTAGAACAACAAATATCAAGATTCTTCAAAGTGTGCAAGCGCAAGCTCTTCTTATCTGTCTTGGACTGCCTAAATGTGCATCAACAGCAGCAACTGTTCTTGTTGCCCGGGAACATCCTGTTACTACATACATTGCTGTTGACACCATGAGAACACATATTCGGCACCTCACACGAGTTCCCTGTCATCACCTCGCAACACTCCCAATAATTAGGCCACGTACTGCATTCGCCAAAGTCATTGAAGCCCATCGCGCATATCTTCCATCGCAGTTCACCCCTGCATCAAGACCGTGCTCACCCTTATGGAGTCTTCATGAACCTCGGGTTTACCTCTATATTCCTGGCATTACAAAGAAAGCTGGTGTATCACTGCCCACTCTCAAACAACTGACATTGAATCACCTGCATTCTTACCAGAGTCACCGCATACATATTTACACAGATGGATCAGTTCACTCGACCAGTTCTGCGGGGTCGGTGGTGATACCGGCCAGATCCATCTTCATGAAAGTGAAGACGACCTATCCAACATCTTCAACTGGTGCGGAACTCGCAACCTTACGGGCTGCGGTAGAGTTCATCAGTCAAGAACCTCCACATGACTGGACGGCTTTCACCGACTCTAAAGCAGCTCTTCAATCCCTGCAAGCTGCGCTACGCCGCGGGTCGCAGGAGCAACTTGTTGCTGAGATCCGTCTGCTGTACCACGGCACCGTTTCTAAAGGTCATGACATCATTTTTCAATGGCTGCCAGGACACTGTGGTATTAACGGTAATCACCAGGCCGATGCGGCTGCGCGTTCTGCTCACAACGACGGACTTCCAGTGAGGTTCCCAATATCGCCACCTGACGCTGCGTGTGGGCTTCGCCCTTTGGTGCTGGAGCTCACACTTTCAGCGTGGAACACGGGAGAGTTTTTCAACCTCCGCCTCAAGGCACTGGACCCTGAACTGCGCCTTCGTCTTTCACGTAACTTAGAACGTCGCGACGCAACACTGTTATGCCGTTTATGGATCGGCGTTGCATTTACCAATTACTATGCTTTTCGGATGGGGATGGCCGACAGCCCTGCCTGTGAGAGCTGTGGTTGTGAGGAGACCATCGCTCATCTTCTCTGTGAGTGCCCTGCATTTCCGAGTGCAAGACATACACTGTGTTGTGCCCTGGGCCGCCTCGATCCTCGGTCCGTGGCCACAGCAGTCGACTGCCCTCAAGGCATACAAGGCACTCTGCCTACTTGAGAGCGACTGGATTGAGTGACAAATTGTGACAGCGTTGTGCGCGTGTGTGTTATGCCTTTTTTCCCTTCTCTCTTCCTCCTTTTATTCACCTAATACCCCTTCCCCAGTGCAGGCTAGCCAACCGGAACACCTTTCTGGTTAACATCCCTGCCTTTCCCTCCTCCTCTTTATCTATCTATCTATCTATTGCGTGTAAGGCCCTCTTTACCTTCTTCGCTACGGGCAGAATGTCCAGTTCCTCTCCATCACTACCCCTGTCACTGGAATCAATACTGTTTAGTCTAATCTACAGATCTGTTTACAATTCCTCGCCACTTAAATTTTGTTATCGATATTCGCAATGACATTGCCCTGCCTATATCTAAGGGTGAACATCTTATTTCCCTCATGCATAGTTTTCTCTTGACCGCTTTTAGGCTACTTCCTTTCTTTGAACCATGCTCAATCCTCGTCAAAGTATTCTTGTCACGTTTGTCGTGCGCTGATAATTAAGTTTGAGAGTTCTGCTGGTCCGTTTCTATTTATGTGGTTAGAGTCTTTCTTGCTTTGGCGCTTCTTAATAAGATTTTTCGGTTTGTGAGATATCTTGTCAGTATCCTGTCTAGTTACCTTACCAACCACTTCTATTGCATACTCTGTTGTTTTAGTTGCAAGATTATATTTCGTCGATTGAACACGAAGGTCGTCGTTGGTAATTAAAGCGGAATATCTGTTCTTGAGAGATCTGAACTTATCTACTATATCTGTTACGGCTATCTCGTTTATAGGCTCCTTTTACACCACTTTCGTCTATTGCCTCTTGAAACCGAACCTAATTTCAGACCTCAACTTCCTGTGGTCGTTACATCTCATCTTTCCTTGCACCTTCACATCCTGCATGATGCCTGGATAAGCGCACAATACGAAGTCGGCATCATTTTTAGTTTCGCCTATCGTGCTTTTTTATGTTAACTTCCAGTTCTCCCATTTGCAGAAGAAGGTATTGAAGATTCGCGAACTACTGCGTTCGGCGAACTGTATTCATAGCTATAGCTTCTCGCAGTCTGTACATACTTATATTCTTGTGCTTGTTCTGCTGTATATCTCTTGCGACCGCGTCTCTTGCTTGCGCGAATTTCTAGGCTACTTTTTCTGGGAGGGGTGTATAAGATACAGGTGTGTGCAAACCCCGAGGCGGTTACAGTGGCGATGTTCAATGACTTCTGCTTCTCTTCTTACCATTGTAGCATACTTGTGGCTTCTTTTCATTGCGCATGGGTCACCTTTTCTGACGAACGCTGTGGTACACTCTAAGCAGAGAGTAGCAAAAAGGGAGCAAGCCGTACTCTAGCGCACACGCTTTGATGAAAGGGAGTGCGCTAGAAGACAGCTTACTCTCTACTCTCATATAGGCGTACTCCTGTTTAGAGAGTAGGCTCTGGTCGCCAGAGTTTCTTCAAGTCCTCTAGCCTGATGTGTCTGGGTAGTCCCGTGACGGCTCAGAGTCGCTGATTCTATAGCACATTGAGCTTGTCCATTTGCTTTTGGGATGAGGTATAGGTGCACATCGAGGAGTGTGTCGGGCTATGAGTGCGGTTCTCGTGAGTGCTATTATTCTGGTGCAAGCTCCTCCCCTTCGGTCGAAATTCTCTTCGCGAGTTTGAGCCCTTCGTGCGCTTCTCGTAGCCACTTGGTATTTCCATTTCCGTAAAAGTATACTCCGAAAATTTTGAGGCTCCTCTCTTCGGGCTCTTGGATGGCCATCATTTATTATGAGGTGAAACTTGTTCTTTCTCGGGCTCCTCTGATGGCAAGCATCTTACTCTCTTTTGGCTGATACGCTCATGCCCGTGGATTCCAGGGCTTCTTGTAGCCTTAGCAGATCCATTCGTGCTGCACTGTTCGCGTCATCCGTGGCGGCCGAGTAGTGAAGCTCCACTCAGAACTTTACGTCGTCTACGCGCAGTGTTTGTTCGTCGGCAGCCGGACGCCTCGGGCAACTTTGTTGCAGAAGATCAAGCATATTATAGGTGGAAATTCCTTTCTGCTTCAAGAAATGCTTCGATTTTTTTGTTCCCGTCTACATTTCATGAGTCCTGTTCTGCAAAATGTTACCCATAAAGTTTTTCATTTTGCGATCCAGAGGAGGTCACGAGATTCGGGAAGGAGGAAGATATCCGCCGCCGTCTAATCAGAACTCAAGATATGAATCAAAATCGTCAATTGAAACACGTTTTTCGGTTTAGCAGAGCATGAAAAGTTGCTCCGCATCGCCGAATTGAATTTCCGCATGGATGGATTGATGGATGGATGGATGGATGGATGGATGGATGGATGGATGGATGGATGGATGGATGGATGGATGGATGGATGGATGGATGGATGGATGGATAGATAGATAGATAGATAGATAGATAGATAGATAGATAGATAGATAGATAGATAGATAGATAGATAGATAGATAGATAGATAGATAGATAGATAGATAGATAGATAGATAGATAGATAGATAGATAGATAGATAGATAGACGGACGGACGGACGGACGGACGGACAGACGGACGGAGATTGATAGATAGATAGATAGATAGATAGATAGATAGATAGATAGATAGATAGATAGATAGATAGATAGATAGATAGATAGATAGATAGATAGATAGATAGATAGATAGATAGATAGATAGATAGATAGATAGATAGATAGATAGATAGATAGATAGATAGATAGATAGATAGATAGATAGATAGATAGATAGATAGATAGATAGATAGATAGATAGATAGATAGATAGATAGATAGATAGATAGATAGATAGATAGATAGATAGATAGATAGATAGATAGATAGATAGATAGATAGATAAATGGACGGACGGACGGACGGACAGACAGATGGATGGATGGATGGATGGATGCATGGATGGATGGATGGACGGACGGACGGACGGACGGACGGATGGATGGATCGATGGATGGACGGACGGACGGACGGATGGACGGATGGACGGATGGATGGACGGACGGACGAACGGATGTATGGACGGATGGATGGATGGATGTATGGAAGGTACTAGCATCCCCTTTGAAACATGGTGGTGGCAGTTGCCACTATGCTCTGCTTTTTTCCCTTTAGTTTTGTTTAACTGCGTTGTAAATAATATTGAAATTCGCCATTTCCTTTGAATACGTTTTCGTACACTGATCACGTTTGGAGCCACCAATCTTCCAATTGATTTTTTTCTAAATTTCACCACAGATTTATTTACATGACCATTTTTATCTCTAAACCCTAAAGCCTCAGAAGAGTGAATGTACCTGCATCGACATCTGGTAAGATGCCATCACATTTGAGTATGATATGTTCAATGTGTTCAATTGTGCACGGATTTACCACACACAGCACATGCGCCATCTTTTTAAATTTCTTTTTGTAGCTGCGCGTTCTAAGGCATCCTGAGCTAGCTTCAAACATTATGGCACTGCCTTATGGCACGCTTCCTTCCTGATGTGGCTTTTCCAGCATCGATATAGTTCTACACCATCTATAAGATAACACTGCAGCGCTGTTTCGCGCCGACCGTGGCCCTCATCGGAAGAACGGAGCTTTTCTCGATAATACCGCTCCCCCCTCCCCCTAAGCTGAGCTTCGCGGCGAGTCATGCTTTTCAAATCTGAGCCTTAGTTCTGGGCCGCATTTAAACGAGCCGTCGTCTTTGACGTAGAAAGGTCATGTCGTAACGCAGCAGCACGCCAGTGCAATATCAGCAGAAATTACGCCAGATGCTGGGGAAAGCAGGCAGAACGCCTTATCACGTGCGATAACAACGTGCGATAATCCTTCCTTGCGCACGTGAATGATTAAAATCCGCGCTGATGCGGACACCCAGGATGCAGTCACAATTTTAAATAAGGAAATGAAGGCGGTGACGTCTCTCCTGTGCTGTCGCGAATTCATCGGGACGAAAAATCCAATATGCGCTCGACACTCAAGTGGGACTTCTTGGGCGGTGAGTTTCGATCAGCGGCGCCGCAGCTCTGATATGGAAGGCGCTGTGCAGATCGCCTTAATTTGAGTTCGGAAATTCAGAGAATGCGTTTCTCGACATGTAAACATTCAAACTTTTAGTTCTTTTTTCTAGGTCCTGATGTTAGGAGGTCGACTCATCCGACTTATCGACCAATATTCCAGTAAATAGGTAGTTTCTACAGGTCAGCACATTGTGATGGTGACTTTGAGGTATACGCTGTACGATACTGGCCTGCTACTTTCACATTTCACATTAAAAGTAGGCCCGCAACGCTGTCAGCAACGTCTATTCCAATAAAGCGCTTAGACAGGGACTGTCACCAGACAATACACAATTATTAAACGTAGAAGAGCGCTTTTTTCAGAATAGCATTGCCAGCGATGGACTACATCAGAATAAAGCTAACGCGTGTTAACTAGCAGGCTGGTTAGCCAATAATGAATACTTTACTTTTTAACTGTTCCAGTTAGGGTCCTTAACTATTAAGAAACGTCTAACCCTCCATAAGTTTATATATATATATATATATATATATATATATATATATATATATATATATATATATATATATATATATATATATATATATATATATATATATATATATATATATATATATATATATGACGTTCTACGTTACGCTCGCGGTATTACAGGACGTGCTACGTCCGCCGCTATGGTCGAGGGTGGCGCTGGTGAACACTCTCAAGGCTCGCTTACACCCAGTAAACATAAATACCCACGAGAGCAGCAGATTGGACAGCCGTCGCCGTAGCTCAGTTGGTAAGAGCACCGGACGCGATATTCGGAGGACGTGGGTTCGGATCCCACCGGCGGCATGGTTGTTTTTTCTGCTGCTTTATAAGTAATTTTCTTTAAGCGATTTATTAACCTAAGTATATTTATCCCACTGGTAAGCGTAACACATTAAAAAAAAATTAACGTTCCCCTACGTACCTTGGTTTCGGTGACTGTTGGCTCCCTTCATAAATTTGTCAAACGGGCCCCTCATTTCCTTTAACTTGTCTGCTAATAGCTTAACGAGGGTCTCGGTTCTGGCAGTCTTGATGCCATAGGTAGCATAAGAGTCCTCTCGCACAGTTTCCGCCCTCGCCGTTAGATGACGTTCTACGTTACGCTCGCGGTATTACAGGACGTGCTACGTCCGCCGCTATGGTCGAGTGTGGCGCTGGTGAACACTCAGAAGGCTCGCTTACACCCAGTAAACATAAATACCCACGAGAGCAGCAGATTGGACAGCCGTCGCCGTAGCTCAGTTGGTAAGAGCACCGGACGCGATATTCGGAGGTCGTGGGTTCGGATCCCACCGGCGGCATGGTTGTTTTTTCTGCTGCTTTATAAGTAATTTTCTTTAAGCGATTTATTAATCTAAGTATTATTATCCCACTGGTAAGCATAACACATTAAAAAAAAGAAATTAACGTTCCCCTATGTACCTTAGTTTCGGTGACTGTTCGCTCCCTTCATAAATTTGTCAAACGGGCCCCTTATTTCCTTTAACTTGTCTGCTAATAGCTTAGCGAGGGTCTCGGTTCTGGCAGTCTTGATGCCATAGGTAGCATAAGAGGGCTCTCGCACAGTTTCCGCCCTCGCCGTTAGATGACGTTCTACGTTACGCTCGCGGTATTACAGGACGTGCTACGTCCGCCGCTATGGTCGAGGGTGGCGCTGGTGAACACTCTCAAGGCTCGCTTACACCCAGTAAACATAAATACCCACGAGAGCAGCAGATTGGACAGCCGTCGCCGTAGCTCAGTTGGTAAGAGCACCGGACGCGATATTCGGAGGTCGTGGGTTCGGATCCCACCGTCGGCATGGTTGTTTTTTCTGCTGCTTTATAAGTAATTTTCTTTAAGCGATTTATTAATCCAAGTATTATTATCCCACTGGTAAGCATAACACATTAAAAAAAAAAATTAACGTTACCCTATGTACCTTGGTTTCGGTGACTGTTGGCTCCCTTCATAAATTTGTCAAACGGGCCCCTCATTTCCTTTAACTTGTCTGCTATATATATATATATATATATATATATATATATATATATATCGCGTTTTTGAAATTCCAATATATATATATATATATATATATATATATATATATATATATATATATATATATATATATATATATATATATATATATATATATATATATATATATATATATATATATATGTCAGTTTTTGGAATTTCAAAAACGCGATTACCTTCGGCGCTGTAGCCCAAAAGATTTTAGCTAGATGGCGCCAAAGTACATCAGCTTTCGAGAAGCTTGGTCGCAAAACAACCTTTACAGTGACGTTACACGTCGGTATCGACCATTTCTTCGGCCATAACACCGAGGATGTTTGTGTTTTTGAAATTCTAAAAACTGATATGGATATTATTTATGATGAGTTACATGCCTGTCAATAAAAAAGGGGCCTAGATAAAAAGTTAACTATTCGATGTTAGTTCACCAGCCTGCTACGCGAGACCCTACTTCGTCGCATGCACGTACGCGATGGCACTATCTTACGGCTAAGGCATGCAAATATGAACGCGACCTCTCTCGACGGCAGTGGCATAAGTGTTGCGAACAATTTTCTGCAAAATCCTGGAATGCCTCTCTCTGTCGAACGTTCCGTACAATGGTACACGGTACCATTCTACTGACGCAGCACCAATCGCATCCTTCGTTTCTAACTGGTGGCCAGATGATTCCGCCAACGAAGCAGCGCGAAAGTTTTTCCCGAAATACGATGATGTGCCTTCTTCAGCCGCTTGTTTAAATATGGCAGGCACCCCAGCGTATGTGTATCAAATGCCGTCTGATGTCGACGCAGATGAAATTGCGTGTACGTTCTCTATGCCTGAGTTGCTAGCTGCAATAGATGATTCGAAACGGAAAACAGCGCCCGACCCGGACAATATTCAGTACGATGTGTACAAGAACCTGCGTAGCGCTCCGCTCCCTTAACTGCTGGACGCCATAAACAAAGTATGGCTGGATGGCGTCGTGCCTGAGAGCTGGAAATCCGCTGTCGTGATTCTTATCCCGAAACCAGGAAAGCCTCCGACGGACCTTGCATACTTACGCCCTATCTCCTTAACTCATACGCTGTGCAAGCTGGCGGAGAAAATGCTAACCACACGATTGTCTTGGCGCCTAGAGCAGCACGGTTTTTATCACGCCGCATAAATTGGCTTTCATCCATATATTGGTATAGAGGACGGGTTGGCTGCCTTGGCATCGGCAGTTTTGTCATCTACCCCCAGCCGCAATGTGCGTACTGTTTAAGAAATGGACGCTGAAAAGGCATATGACAACATCAGTCATGCAGCCATTCTGAACTCTATTGACATGCATCATCTGCCTCTGAGAGTGCGCAGTTTTGTCGAATCATTTCTGGAAGGCAGAAAATTTGCAATACGCCTCAACGGCGAAGCGGTCGGATCATTTGTTTCTATCTGCGGCGTGCCTTGGGGATCAGTATTGTCGCCGGCGTTATTTAATATTGCTTTCATCCCGCTGGCTTAGCGCTTACATGACATCTATGACATAAAATTTCTGCTTTACGCTGATGACATCACAGTGTGGAGTAATCGCCAAGATCTGCGTACTTAGGAGGCTGCCCTTCAATCTGCCTTGGATGTTACCTCTACCTACGCATCATCCATCGGACTTCAACTCTCCGTGCATAGAACAACATACACGTCAGTCGCCAACCGCTGGGGACGTCGTAAACTTGCTGCAAGTTCAATCCGTCTTTGTCTATCAGGCACCCCACTATAGGAAAGTCCGAGTGTAAAAATGCTTGGCATAACGATCCACCAACCAGGATCAGCGACTTAATGGCTTTCTCAGCAGAAAGGCAAGCTATTCAGACTTTGGGTATGATTAGAAGAATTGCTCCTAAAACGGGTGGTGCAGGCTCGTTCGTTGCACGGCAGTTGGTGAGAGCAGTTCTACAGCCACGTTCTGTTTATCACTCACTGTTTTAACATCTTACAAGAGCCCAATGAGTTCGCATTGAAGCCTATGAGGACCATTACGTGCCTTCCATGCATCACAACGGTCATAGCCTTACAAGAGAATGCGCAGCTCAATACCACTGATGAGCTTCTGCAGCAGCGCCGTGATGCGCGCAGCCTTAAGGCCAGTCTATCGCACTCCACGCATGCACTGAGAACTAATGCAACGTCACACTCCATTCTTCAGCCGCCAACGCCAGTTCTTCCCTCGTGGCAGTTTCTACAGCTCAGCGGCAACAAGCCAACAGATAATCGCCGAACAACATCTGCTAATTCGGCATCGTTGCTTCGCCAGAAATTTGAAGAACAAGATGCTTGCCTGCCTGAAGGATCCATTGTTGTGTATGTAGACATAAGAATCCAAGCCTGCGAAGCAGCAAGAGCAATCTACTGCCCGTGCAGACCAGTCCTGAATCAAACCTCTAGGTTTCAGCTTACGGAACCCCCTTCGTGTTTTTGTGGTGAGCTCGTTGCAGTTCAAAAAGCGCTCTGCTCCGTGGCCGCCGCAACTATGCTCCGTGCTGCCCGCATTGTCATCCGTACTGACGCCCTTCAATTAGTCCGGTTGTTACGACGCGTTAGCCACTGTCCAACGATATGTCAGGACATCCACCGGCTCGCGGCACGCACCCCGTAGCCAGTAGTATTGAGTGGGTCCTACAGGAGCTGTTGACCTTTCAAAGCCAGGCTGATTTAGCGACCCCCCTCGCGACTCCAGGCTCATCATTGCCTCGGCTCCGTCATTTGGACAACTTCACCCTCCTTTCATAAAGAAAGTAACTCCTGTGGCGCCGCACACGCGCTCTCATCCCTCCGTGTGCGGTAACCCTCCCACGCAGTCTTACCCGTGTAGAGGAGGTTGCGCTTAGGAGGACCCGGGCCAAGGTTGCCCTCACACCTGCCGTCATTCGGAAGTGCCCTCGGTACCGAAATTTCTTTCCTCGGCCCGGGTGCCCGATAAGTAAGTGCGAGGACAATGAAGCCGACATTCATCGCTTACTGTGGGACCGCCCAGCCCTCAAGCCTATAAGGATCCGGCACCTTAATGTAGGGGGTCTTTCTTTCTCCAAGCAACCTTGCTTCATATATTGCCTAGACGCAGGGACCACACCATCGCTCTCTACTGCACTACATCAAATAAGCCAGCCTTTTTCCATTAATTTAATCATTACTACATCTTTCATCACACCTTCGCCCATCATTGATGCCCTGAGGCAATAAATCTCGCTTTTAAAAAATTCAGAAAGCCTCTATATTGGCACTTTCATCAACAGTGCTGCGCCGCCTCGGCTCGTGGCATGCGCTCGCGCTTGCAACGTGGCCCCACGTGCGGAGTAGAATAAAGACAGCTGTTTCCTGGTTCCCGGCCTGTTCGCTTTGTCCGCGCCCGCGCTCCGTTAATTTTAGGGGACTAAGTCTTTTTTCCTCCACAATTTAGTGAATCGGGACGTGATGGACGCGGATAACGCCGCCACGGTTACGGCGCCGAGGCCACAGGTCCCGGCTCATACACCAGCTGCGGAGGTCATCGTCACGGTCCACATTCAGCTGCTGTCATTTTGTATCTCGTGTATGTTATAGGCACCCTGCAGATGTAACTCCGGCGCCGACGCCGGCGCCTCTAGCGGCGGCCCGAGCGTCCCTTGGGGGCCGCAGCGAGCAAGCGCGCCGACCGAGTAGCATCGCTGTTTCCTTAATTCCTAATTAATGACATGCTGAATAAAGAATATAAATTACTCAAACCTCTCGGGAAAGTTAAGTCGTTTGAAAATCATTCTGCCTCCGCTTTCTTGTAATTGATAACAGTGAAAGCTTTCTCCTTTTCTGGGCCATCCAAAAAGTTCTAGTTCCTTTTCAGAGCATTCAGAAGCCGCTGGGGCGACTTCGTCGTTGGGTAGTGCCTCTGCGCGAAGCATGTCAGTCAACGGACATTTGATGTCCGCGAAAAACCTTATCACATGGCCGACATCAATGTTTTTCGCACGCACTGAAAAGTAAAATAAGATTACATTAATGTACATTCGCAAATATCATCAAGGGATCTTGCTTTCGGAACGAGTGGGGTGATTGCATTTGAGAGCGTGACCAAAACAAGTTACCATTTTCCTTTCTCGGCCCATGAACTTTGGACAGTTTCGGGTAAGTTTGCGCGATGACGGAAGGCTCCAGGCTCGCGGTTGGCTCGTGCAGGAGCTACATTTGTACTGTTGAATGTAGAGAGCAACGGCCGCCGTGTGCTTACATTTTCCCACCACGCCAGCGCGGCAGTCACAGCTAGCTCTGCGGATTCTTCGGCTTCCGTCGATCTAAAGCACCAGTACAGCGATAAAAAATTGTAAGTCGGCATCTGGAATCTCACATTTGTTTAGAGCACTTGTACAGTGCTTTCGAAGAAACTAAACTTACCTCAAGCGTCACGCGTTTTGTCGCTGCGTTTATTCTTGTCTGCGGTATGCATTTTCCCACGATTTCGGAGCCAGCAGCAAGCACAGCTTCACTGACGTCATAGACGTGGCCCGCTTGCAGTAGTAGTTGACCCTTTTTTAGGTTTGCACCACGAAAAAAAGCGTCAACATCTTGAAGTTCAAGGAAACCCGTCGATAAAACAAGGAGCACGCCGTTTACCGCCATACCGCTGCACCGCGTGAGGCGCGTCGTCTGCTGCAGCTATCCCCCGGCGAACGCAAAAGCGGCTACGCGGTGGCGCTTCACGACAACCGAAGGTGGTGGCGCCTGGCGGATGCAGGGTGCCTATACTGGATATGCTATTGTTTTTGTAATTGTTCCATTATTTTTCCCACTCCTGTCAGAGCCTAACTAGGCTTACAGTATGCTTAAATAAATAAAAAGAATCCTGCAATGGAGGCTGTTTTCGAGCTTCGGCGCATCACTTCACAACGTGTGAAGTATTTCCACATAGTGTCGACTCTCTCGCCCGAGGTAATGGACGAGTTTGACGACGTTTTGAAGGCGCCCGTGACTTTCTCGCCGTATGATCACTTCAAGGCTATGGTTCTGGCCCGGCAGACCATCTCGGAGCGCGACCGCTAGCAGCAGTTGCTCAGCAGCGAGGCACTTTGCGACCGTCGACCATCTCAGCTCCTCCATCGCATGCGACAGCTGCACGGCGACCGCCCTCAGGACGCCAATAGCCCGCTACTCCGTGAGCTGTTCCTCAGCGCCTGCCTCAGGACCTCGTGGTCGTCCTGGCTGCAGCAGGTGATGTTCGCTCGGATAAGCTCGCGGAGTTGGCTGACCGTCTCTCGGATTACTCTTGTCCGCGTTCTGTTAATGCAATTCTTTCCGCTGCGTCGCGCACTCTCGTCGACCGGCAGTCAAGCCTCGAGGCTAAAATCGACCACCTCCCGAGCACCATTGCTCTATTGTGAGTGTTGATTCCTCGTCGCTACTAGCGTTTCTCTCACCAACGGTTGCGCCATCGTTCCAGTTCGTCAGCGATCGAGCCCAACCCGTGACGGGTTCTGCTGGTACCACTGCTATTTTGGCGCCGCTGCCCGACAGTGCCGGCAGCCTTGCCTATGGTTGAGAAACGCGCCGGCGAGTCACTGATGGCGACCGGTGATTCCGGCCTGGTGATTCTGGTGACGCTATATCCAGCCGCCTACTATACATCACCGATAGGATCTCGGGATGACGCGTCCTTGTGGACACCGGTGCGCAGGTTAGCGTCGTGCCTGCCTACCGCCTCGATCGGCAACGCGCTGTGCAAAGAGATCCTTTGCATGCGGTCAACACCTCCCAGATCTTTACCTACGGAAAGTGCTCAGTCACCCTCGATTTGGGCTGACGCCGCACATTCCGATGGATTTTCGTTATCGCGGACGCGCGGTTTACCATCCTCAGAGCGGACTTTCTCGTCACTTTTAAGGCGAAAGTAATTGATACTTCGTGCTCGTGGTCGCTTCCGTCCATGCGCTGGAATCGTTCCAACTGTGGCTTCCCCTCCACGCAGCGGCGCAACCTTCTTGGGTGGATGGATGGATGAACGGACGGACGGACGGACGGACTGACGGACGGACGGACGGACGGACGGACGGACGGACGGACGGATGGATGGATGGATGGATGGATGGATGGATGGATGGATGGATGGATGGGCGGACGGACGGACGGACGGACGGACGGACGGACGGACGGACGGACGGATGGATGGATGGATGGATGGATGGATGGATGGATGGATGGATGGATGGATGGATGGACGGATGGATAGATGGATGCATCCTTGAAATCGGGCGGTGGCTCAAGCTACTTAGCCATGACTTGTGAAATTTCACTCTTGTCTTGATTTTAGCCACCATTCAGATAACCATCTCTTGGTTACATCTACCTACTTAAAATCTACTTTCCCTTCGCCGTCCCTAAACCTCAATGCCTTTGATAAATCAGCCCCGCTGCTTTCCACTGTAGGGTGAAGCCCTTTACGGAAAAGTATCAAGTGTTCAACCGTTTCCTCCTCCTCTCCTCACGCAACGCACAACGTGTCGATCTCGTGGTACTTGGCTCTGTATGTTAAGTCCGGAAAACTGCCGTCCTGGCCTCAAACAACAAAGAGATTCCCCTACAATTGTCATAGGTGTTTTCTTTGGCAATTTCCTGATTAAACATCCTGTATGTTCCCAGTGCCGATTTCATCCCCATCTCAGTTTTGCACAGAGCTCTCTCTGTTTCTTTAACCTTTTTCTTAACCGATAATGGCTGATTTTCCCCCTACTGCTGTCCAGATATTTTCTTGTCAATTTTCTAGTTTGCTTTCTCCATTTAGTGTCAACATTCCTTATGTACAGCTATCTGAAAACTTTCCTAGCCCACTGCTTCTCCTCAATTTTTCTCAATCGCTCCTCAAATGCTATATTACTGCTAGCTTCTCTGGTCTTGAACGACGCCCATCCTATATCATCCTGTACCCCCTTATTTGGGTGTATCGCCATCAGCTCCAAAAGCTAGCCTCCCTACGCTGCGTTATTTGATTTCTAACCTTGCTTGAACATGTCTCATGCACGGGATCGCATTACCGAAAGTCAGGTTAGGAACCATCACCTATTTTCAGATTACTCTTACCACATCATACCTATTGTAATTCCGCAGTGCCCTATTTTTCATGATACCTGCATTCCTACTAGCTTTATTCATTACATATTTTTCATGCTTGGTCAGATACTCAGCACCGTTGTTTATCCACTCCCCAAGATATTTTTACTAATCCACTACTTCTAGCGTGAACTCCTGTATTCTATGCTCGCCGCCCTCATCATTAAATGTCATGACTGCAGAGTTTTCCTCACTAAACTTGAAGCCTAATCTATCTCCTTCTGTACCACATATGTCTATCAACTTCTGCAAATCTTCCTTGTTGTCAGCCATTAGCGCTAGATCATCCGCGTATATTAATCCTGGTAATGACTTTTTAATCCATTCCCCTTGCTTTAAAAAGAAAGGTTGAAGTCTGGTCCGCTCCTCTCTGCTTGGTCTCCAACCCTTTCACGTACAGTATGACAAACAAAGGAGACAAGGGAAATCCTTGCCTAAGCCCCCGCTGTATCTCTACAGGCCCTGATACATTTTTTTTTGCATTTTATAAGCACTCTTGTTACCTTTGTATATATCTTTTAAAAGATAATTGACTCCATCTTTCACATCCAATGTGCCCACAATGCCCCACAAATACTCTTGAATAACGTTGTCGTAGGCTCCCCTAATATCCACAAATGCTAGCCATAGGGGCCTGTGTTCCTTTTCAACAATCTCTATACACTGCGTCAATGAAAACAGATTGTCCTCCAACCTCCTTTGTTTCTGGAACCCATTTTGTCGCTCCCCTAGCACCCACTCGTTCCCCAACCAAGCTTGCAATCTGTCCTTTACAATCTGCATCACCACCCTGTAAACCACAGATGTCACTGTAATGGGAAGTTGGTAGTTACGTTACGTCAGCTTTGTCTCCCTTTCCCTTATATATCACGTTCATTCTACTTAATCACCATTCATCGGGGACTTGGCCATCTACTATTATTTCATTCACTACCTGTATTAATGTTTGCTTAGATTTTGGTCCCAGCTTCTTTAACATAATCGGAATACCCTCTGGTTTTGTTTACATGCCACAAGGAACCTTCTTCTCTGCACTTTCCCACTCTCTTTGCTCAAGTGAAGAAATTGCAGTAACCGGTCTATCTTCCTTCGATAAATTATGTGCAACATTTCTTTGTTTAAATTTTTCTGTCCTCGTTGCTTTGTGTTTCATTGCTTCATCCGCTTCTAGTCTAATACACTGATCTGTAAATATACACCTTTGCTCTAGCCTAGTCTCATTACTCATTGCATTTGGATGTTTCCAGAATTTTTGACCTGCTTTTCCATCCTTTTTATTTACGTTTGACATCCATTAGGCACCCTTTCTTCTGATTTTCTCGTTAATCAAATAAGATGCTTCCCTTCTACACTTTATGAAGGTATCCCATTTTCTGTCTACTTCTGTTTCTGGTTCCTCCTCTTCTTGGCATATCTGGGTTCCCTGGATGCTTCCTGACGTTTCTCTATCGCCCTCTTGGCCTCCTCATCCCACAACTCTTAGGTTTGCGTCTTTTCCCTTTTGGCTTTATTCTCACCTTAGTAATCGAGTTATTTTGGTATAAGTCCATTCTGTTTCATTATCCTCAAAAATTACTTTCTCAATTTCCTTGACTGCTTCTTCCAATTGCTTTTCTGTGTAAAGAGTCCCGTCTGATTGTTCAACTCGCTTCAGTCCTGCATTGGTTACTGTTCTGAAACTCAACTTGATACCTTTGTGGTCACTACCTAGACTTCTGGAACCATGTTCATCTATCCGGCGGTTAGCAACCAGTTAGCAACCGGCGCGCCGGCGAGGGGCGCAGCTTTGCATAGCAACCGTAACGCCACACAGTAGCGGTAGAACTAGCGCGCGTGCGTCGGCGGTGGCAGCTGCACCGCCGCTCCTTCGCCAGACGTCTCGTGTCAGTCGAGTGAGTGAGACGCATGGCTCTGAAGCGGTGCAGTGATCCCGTGCCAAGCGGTTCGGGGAAGCGGCAGCGGTCGCCGAATTCCCCCAACAGCAAACGCCGGAAGAACAAGGAGCGAATGCGCAAGCGACGACTGAACATGTCACCAGATGCGAAAGCAATAGAGGCCGAACGAAAACGCCAACAGCGACTGATTATATCGCCGGCTACCAAAGTCAGGGACGCAGAACGAAAGCGGGAAGTGCCTCTAGCACAAGTCAACACGCCTGCAAGAGGGGGAAGACGACCGACAACCAGACCCCACATAGACGACAATGACACATAGTGTCACACTATATCCGGCACACTGTGGCCATTCCACTGCGGCGCCATGCAAAATACTGTATATGCGGTGGGTTGACCACAAGGCTTTCGCCAAGCACCCTTTAGAATTTCCAAAGTGCCTTCGGTAATTTTTGGCCTGGCCCTCGACCTTCCATCTCGTCGACTGTTGGACCGCATGATTCACTTGTCTGTGAACGCCGTCCTCGGCCCGGTGGCTATCCCCATCCTCCAAGCCGTTCCAAAGCTGCCGTCGTCCGCCTTTGCTGCGGTTCTGGCCGACTTTCCTCCCATCACGTGGCCCAGCAACCTGGAGCTTCCCGTCCGTCACTCCGCTTCCCACCACATAGTCACTACGGGCCCACAAGTATTGTGCTTACCACGCCGCCTTACTGGCAACCGCCTCGTCGTTGCCTCGTCGTTGAACCAAATGGACATCATTCGGCCGTCTTCCAGCAGTTGGTCTTCGGCGCTGCATACGGTGCCGAAACGTGACCCTGACGATTTGCGCCCCTGCGGCAACTACCGTTCCCTCAACGCCCGCACTGTCCCGGATCAATATCCTCTCCCTCATGTTAACGACTTTGCGGCCGACCTGCATGGCATGACCATATTTTCCAATATTGACCTGGTTAAGGCCTACCATCAGATCCCGGTGGAGCCTGCAGACATCCCAAAGACTGCAACTGTAACACCGTTTGGCCTCTTCGAGTACGTTCGTATGCCCTTTGGTCTGCGAAACGCTGCTCAGACATTCCAACGCGTCATCAACGAGGTCATTCGTGGCCTGCGTTTTGTGTTCGCGTATCTCGATGATCTGCTGGTTGCCAGTTCCTCGTCAGAAGATCACGCTGAACACCTGCACCTGCTCTTTTCACGCCTCGAAGAGCACGGTCTCGTCATCAATCCGGCCAAGTGCATTTTTGGCGTCGACGCCATCGAGTTTCTTGGCCATAACGTCACAGCGCAAAGAATTCGCCCTCTGGAGAGTAAGGTGCGCGCCATCCGCGACTTTACTCGCACCAAATCGCTTCGCAAGCTTCGCGAGTTCCTCGGCCTCCTGAACTTCCACCTGCGTTCCTTGCCTGGCATTGCCCGCATTACCCTGCCTCTCACCGATCTCTTTAAGTCACCGCATGGTCCTCACACTCCTGTCGAGTGGACGTCAGCTGCCTAAACCGCCTTCCAAGCTGCCAAGAACACCCTTGCTGACGCTACTGCGCCCACGCACCCGCTAGCCGACGCCCCGTTGCGTCTCGTCAACCAACGCCTGTGGTGCCGACGCTACTGCGCCAACGCACCCGTTAGCCGACGCCCCGCTGCGTCTCGTCAACCAACGCCTGTGGTGCGGCTGTAGGCGCCGTCCGCAACAGCTACAGGACGACTGCTGGTTCCCGCTGGGTTTCTTCTCCCAGAAGCTCAAGCCCGCAGAAACGGGCTATAGTACTTTCCGCCGTCAGTTGCTGGCTGCTTATTTTGCCATTTGAAACTTCCGTCACATCTTGGAAACAGCCGCTTTTGTGTGCTCACGGACCACAAGCCCTTAACTCTTGCTTTCCGTGTGAATCAAAGCTCATACACTGCCCAACAGATACGGCACTTGAGTTTTATTTCTGATTTACGGTGGCTATAGACACATCGAAGGACTCGTGAACAGTGCCGCCGATGCGCTCTCCTGTGTCGCTGCTCTTGCATTAGGCGCGCTTGACTTCGCAGCGCCGGCTTCCGCACAGACATTAAACAGTGAGCTTCAAGCCCTCCAGGCCATCCCCAGCTCTTTGACCTTGTCGCCAATGCTCCTGCGCTTCCGCTCGGCCCCATCGTGTGCTACTTTTCCGGTGGTTCTGCACGGCTTTTTGTACCCACCGCGTTCCACCGCCAACTCTTTGAACAGCTGCACAACGTAAGCCATCCCGGCATTCGTGCTATACGCCGCTGCTCGTGATGACTAGGTTCGTCTGGCCAAATGACAACCGAGATATGCGTCGCTGGGCTCGTGAGTGCTTGCAACAACGCGCCGCATGCGGTCGCCTCACCACCCTTTCCGGCCCCCGGACTGTCGTTTCAACCATGTCCACGTCGACATTGTTGGCCCTCTTCCTCCATCACGTGGTTTCCAATGCATATTGACCGCTAGACACGGTGGCCCGAAACCTTTACGCTGCGCGATATCACAGCGTCTAGAGTGGCGTACACTTTTGTCTGTGAATGGATTTCCTCTTTCGGCTGCCCCACTGTAGTGACGATGGATCATGGACGCCAGTCTGAGTGCGCCTTGCTTTGCGCCCTGACATCTCTGTTGGCGTGCGCCATGTTCACACCACAGGTATCATCCCTCCGCGAACGACATGGTTGAACGCTTGCAACGACAGCTGAAGGCTGCCCTTGTGGCACGCAGAGCTCGCACCTCTTTGCCCGATTCCCTTCCTTTGGTGCTCCTCGGCCTTCGATCAGCCTTTAAAGATATTCAGTGCCCGCCGGTTGAAATGATCTACGGGGCTATCTTCCGTTTTCCAGGCGAGTTCTTCTTTCCGGCCCGCACCGACGACATCTCGCCACCTGCCTACGTGGAAGGACTAAGCCTGCTCTTCGGGCGCCTGCAACCGGTCCCCACACGTCCATCAACTCACCAAGTCTTCGTGAGCAAAGACCTCTAAACATCCACCCATGTCTTAGCGCGTCGAGACGTCATCAAGCCTTCGCTCACCCCTCCCTACGATGGCCCTTATCCCGTCCTGCAGCGGGGGAGACAACTCTGAAGCTATGCGTCGACGGACGAGAAGAAATCGTTGGCATCGACCGCGTGAAACCCGCCTACATCACGCACGTTTCTCTTTCAACCCGCCACCACGAAATCTGAAGCCCCACTTCTTCCAGTCTCATGGATGCCGTGCTGTTGACTGCCATTCACCGTGGGGGGTGGAGCCCTGTAGCGGCACTATCATCATCAGCAGTGCTGCACTGCCTCGGGTCGTGGCATGCACTCGCGCTGGCTACGTGGCCCCACGTGCGGAGTAGAATAAAGACAGTTGGTTCCTGGTTCCCGGCCCGTTCGCTTCGTCCACGTCGCGCTCCGTTAATTTGTAGGGGACTAAGTCTCTGTCCCTCTACAGCCTACTTTTAATAAAATGTGTTAAGTCTTAGGTGAAACACCAGCACACTGCTTGCATGTCTTTGCATATCTTATATAATATCATGAAAATGATTATCAGGAATCTTTTTTACCTTTTGGCTCTCTCCTTTCAAGTATCTCCGTTTACATTGAAATTTCATGTGAGCCCTGTACCATGTGTTCATGGCAGCCGTGAGGTTAAAGGGGCTCTGAAACACCTTCCTAGGAAAGCACATCAACTCGCTTAATCACTGCATTGTGTTGCCATGAAAACCTCAGCCAAATCACACACATCTACACGCATCAGAGGACCCGCAATCACGCGCGAAATTTGACAAGCCCTTCCCGGCGACTTTTTCACGCTCGCACTATCCTCCCTTGCTCGCATCTACGTATACATGTTGAGAAGTGGCTACTGTTTACTCTTTCAGGCGTCAGACAGCTACCAAGGCCGCGTCCAAATAGCCGCGTAGCTCTGCCGGGCCAGGAAGCTCTCACTCGGAGGTGGGGTCGGCAGAGGAGCGCCGACATTCCAGCGTGCAAAATGTGACGAGAGGAGAGGGAAAAGCGCGAAGACGCTGCCATTCAAATTTTTACTGCAGATAACTCAGCTTCTATAAAAAGCATTAAAAAATTTCTTGCTGGACAGTATTCGTGAAAAGGCCACCCAGCCATACTGCAACTTTATTAGAGCCCCTTTCAGAACTCCTTTAAGCCGCCTACTTTGCAAGCGGATGCAGATCTAAAACAGTACTGTCTGTGGCAGTCGAAGGCCGGCATCTTTGTACAATGCGACCTACCTAACTGCTTTGCGCATTTGACATTCTGCTTGTAGGCAAGAGCTCACAAACATGATCCTGCTGCGGGCAGCGTATTGAAGGAGTCCAAACACGTACGTGCTCAGAGATATGAGAGTGCGTTAAACCCCAAGGGGTAGCAGTCAGTTCAGTGTTCTGCACTTCATGCACGCGTTAGAGTTGAAGAATGCCTTTGGTGCAGAATGCTTGGGCGTTACCTGTGGAACTAGAGTGCAGCTATTCGGCCCATGGCCTGTCGTACAGTACTAAGTGCCTTACATATGCAAGCTCGTTTTCGTTCCGTTGGTCACTGATAACTAAGGCAGAGAACTTAACGAATTTAGCCTTATAAAATGGTCTATAGACTTTTATAGACTGTATTGCCTTTATATAGATATTTGTTTTTCTACTCATAGTCTATAGACTGTTTATAGATGAAAGTCTAAAATAAAAGTGTATGGCCACTAAACTATAGATTGCCTATAGACTGTCGATAGGATTTGTATTGAATATAAAGTATTCATTAGGACTTGGGTATAGAAATTTTATAAACTTTAAAGATGGAAGTCGATGAACAAAATTTTCTAACAAAATTTTTGCAGAGGTACCTAATGCCTCTAAATGAATAAACGGGGATTTTTGCACATGCCTAATTTTTGCCATTTTTTTGCAAATGCTTCCTGTTTCACCACACTTTTTGTCTATTAATGCCTAAAGCCGGTATTTCGGTCTTTGGTGCCATTTTTTCTGTTTTGTGACATCTGTCTAGGTATTGATATGCTTGGGTATCGGGACCGAGGTCTTCACCGCATGACGATGAACTCTGCAGACGACGGAGGGAAGCCTTCAGGAGGGTTGGTAAACTTGAAGGTTTATTTACATATTTACAAGAGAAGCAGGGAGACCAAAAGTCCGAGATGAAGTGCTGTGGAACCAGCCAAATTGCGGCTTAAATACAGTGCATATTCCCTAGTCACCTAGCTAGGGAAACCGGTGGCTGATCAAGCGTCCAATGGGCAGACACACTCTTCATAGTCTCTTCCCTAACCCCGTGACCGCTCCGCCCCCACAAACACGTGCATAGGCGATAAGGAATCCTGCCGCCTTGAGGTCCTGGAATGCTGTTTCCGACCGGTTGACCAGGTGCATAAGGTCGTTGGCTTAGCAGGCGGTGATCCCCTCCGTGGGAAAGATGCGTCCTGACGGCCCCGGGATTCCAGAGGGTAAGATGAATCAGCCGTGTCCGCCCCCGCTTTGACTGGCCGCGCAGGTGCAAGCGAGCGAGGCGGGTCCAGCGCCTTTGTTCGGGTCTTTCTGCCGGTCCACGAGAGGGCGCAGTTCAGGAGAAATGCCGCATTCCATACTCCGGACGAAGGGATGAGAGGCCTTTCGTCATAGCTCACCCTCGTAAGGAGCCGTTCCTAATCCTCTTCTCAGGACGACAACACCTTTGGTCAAACATAGTTCGATGGCGCCTGCCGTTGGCTTAGCAGGCGGTGATCCCCTCGGTGGAAAAGATGCGTCCTGACGGCCCGGGATTCCAGAGGGTAAGATGAATCAGCCGTGTCCGCCCCCGCTTTGTCTGGCCGCGCAGGTGCAAGCGAGCGAGGCGGGTCCGGCGCCTTTGTTCGGGTCTTTCTGCCGGTCCACGTGAGGGCGCAGTTCGGGAGAAATGCCGCATTCCATACTCCGGACGAAGGGATGAGAGGCCTTTCGTCACAGCTCACCGTCGTCAGGAGCCGTTCCTAATCCTCTTCTCAGGACGACAGCACCTTTGGTCAAACATAATCCGATGGCGCCTGCCGGGCTCGTCTGTTCCCGCTGTCGGGGCCTCCGATCACAACAATCCTTCCGCCACCAAGAAGACGCCACGAAGTGGTTGCAGCTGGTCGGTACACCACGAATGGGCGTCAGAGTCCCAGTCGGCCTCGTATTAGTCAGTCCACTTGACCTGCACAGCTGGCAAGGGTCCTCAACGGAGCATTAGCGATCCGATCTGAGCTCAGCCCCTAACTCCAGCTAGGCAGTACGCGGCCAGCCTCAGAACATTGTCAGGTCTTTAATACGGAGCAATATAGCTGCAAATTTTGGATGAGTTAACCCTCGCCAACAGCTCATGCCCGGAAGTCTGCTGAACCAAAACTAGTTGCTCTTTTTGTTTTTGCTTTTTTCGCAAAGACAAGCGTCGAAATCTCGGCTGGCTTCTGGGAACTTTACAGTGCAAGGGTGTTGGACAGGGCCGCTTCCTCCTCTCTCTCTTTCGTGCATATTGTGTCACCCTCCGACACCCGCGCGTTCTGTGTCGCCCTTTTGTGTGGCAGCTGCGCGCCCTTCTGCGCAGCAGGCCGCACGCGTAACCTGTCTCGCGACAACTCCTGTCGTGGTCCCACAATGGAAGAGGTGGCTTTCGCCCTGCACGCTTAGTTGGTTGGTATTGCCCGCGACGCCTTTCTGATTTCCTGTGCCGCGGCGAAGATGTCGGGCCGTTACACTGCTGATTAGTTTTCACACTTCCGGTGCTTTTGACCACCACATCTTTCTTTGCCTGCAGCCGCCTTCGGGAAACTACCATTGTTGTTTTTCGCTTTCTGCCATCAGTTCTCGCGGTGCCGTCGCGTGTTGTTAAGCTGCCGGCCTTCGCCTCAACACAAGCAGCCGACGTAGCATTCGGCAAATGCTTGTCGCGTTCCCTGTTTTTCTCGCGCAGCAAAGCTACTCGCTTTTTGCTCTC
This sequence comes from Amblyomma americanum, assembly GCF_052857255.1. Taxonomy (NCBI): domain Eukaryota; kingdom Metazoa; phylum Arthropoda; class Arachnida; order Ixodida; family Ixodidae; genus Amblyomma; species Amblyomma americanum. The sequence continues at coordinate 73,390,795 of NC_135497.1, read as the reverse complement.
AGTACCAGGTGACGGTTTCCCTGACGAGCCGGTCGCTGCTCTTTCTTCTCAACAAGGTAGCTCATTTTCTTGCGGTCGGTCACTAGCCGCTGTGATTTCCTCATCACTGAGCTTCTTTTTGTTTCGATGCAGCGCTGAGCCGCATTCTGCGCTTACAATCGTACTGTCAGCGAGCGCTATCCGTGGGCCACTACCCGTCGGCAACTCAAAACAGTCTGCCCGCATTTGCATCTCCGCAGAGCGTAACACTTCGCTGTCCATAATTCTGGATATCGCAGCAGCGTCATTGCCATTCCGGGTTACAGTGACATCGCACTTTTCAACTAACGCTGCGCTCTGTCTGGGCGCTTAAACGCTGCTGTAAAGTGACTCTGCGTTACGCTCTTTGACGGAAAGCTCTCTTTCCGTGCGATGACATACAAGTTCGCCGCAGTCTTTCTGGTGCGGAATCTGTGCCTCATTTGCCATAGCGGCATCTGTATCAGGGCGAGAACCGGCCCTTTCTCTGCTCTTCCGAGCAACAATTGTGTCCCTAGCTGACCAAACGGGATTCGCGGGCTGGTCGCTGACACCCTGATGGGAGCGCGGCCCGCTGCCATCACTACGATCTTTAGAGTGCGCCTCTGTACGTATGCCGAAAAACTGGAAGAGGGCTCTTTTTGCCATTTCGTAGTTGTCGGCATCCTCGTCGGACAGCCGCGCTAATACGGCGCCGACATCACAAGGGTGGATGGCCGTCAACATCCATGGCCAGTCGCCCTGGTCTATCTGCTCATCTGCGCAAATGTTTTCAAAATTTGCGAGAAAATTTTGGAAATTTTCTCCTCTTCTAAAAATTCACAGACGCGCTCTCGCTCTCTCTTTGCCATCTGAGCAATTTAACTTTACGCCTGAGCTCTTCCAGTTCTCGTTCGCGTTGCTTCTCTATCTCTGCCTGGCTTGCCACTGTGTTCGGCACCTCTAGCCTAGTGCGTTCTGCCTGTGCGGCCTGAGCTATCTGTAGATCGAGCCGTTTTTTCTCGATCTCTCTTTCATGCTCTCTTTCCTGCTCTTTGCGCTTCCTTTGTTCCTTTTCCTTCTCCAAGTCCTCCTTAATTAGCTCCCAACATTCTACAATCTCCTCCTCGTCCGCACCGAAATCCTCATTTGCCTTAATCAATTCAGGTTTTCTACGGATCGACCCACAATCAATGCCCAATTCCCCGCATACGAGAACTAGGTCTGGTTTGCGCAGCTTCTTCCAGTCCATGACTATTTAAGCAACGGCAAGTCTCTACTCACGTGGTCAGAGGAGCCCCGGCTGCCTCTTATACCAACCTTCGATTACCTAGGCTAACAATTTTCCAAAGTTGTAAAACCTGGCAATGCTCCAAGAGAAAGACCGTGCACTTACCATACCAGAGTCAGGACCAGGCGCAGACCATCCCACCGCTGCCAACCAGTTGATATGCTTGGGTATCGGGACCGAGGTCTTCACCGCATGACGATGAACTCTGCAGACCACGGAGGGAAACCTTCAGGAGGGTTGGTAAACTTGAAGGTTTATTTACATATTTACAAGAGAAGCAGGGAGACCAAAAGTCAGAGATGAAGTGCTGTGGAACCAGCCAAATTGCGGCTTAAATACAGTGCATATTCCCTAGGCACCTAGCTAGGGAAACCGGTGGCTGATCAAGCGTCCAATGGGCAGACACACTCTTCATAGTCTCTTCCCTAACCCCGTGACCGCTCCGCCCCCACAAACACGTGCACAGGCGATAAGGAATCCTGGCGCCTTGAGGTCCTGGAATGTTGTTTCCGACCGGTTGACCAGGTGCATAAGGTCGTTGGCTTAGCAGGCGGTGATCCCCTCCGTGGGAAAGATGCGTCCTGACGGCCCCGGGATTCCAGAGGGTAAGATGAATCAGCCGTGTCCCCCCCCGCTTTGTCTGGCCGCGCAGGTGCAAGCGAGCGAGGCGGGTCCGGCGCCTTTGTTCGGGTCTTTCTGCCGGTCCACGTGAGGGCGCAGTTCGGGAGAAACGCCGCATTCCATACTCCGGACGAAGGGATGAGAGGCCTTTCGTCACAGCTCACCGTCGTCAGGAGTCGTTCCTAATCCTCTTCTCAGGACGACAGCACCTTTGGACAAACATAGTTCGATGGCGCCTGCCGGGCTCGTCTGTTCCCGCTGTCGGGGCCTCCGATCACAACCGTATGGTGGAGGGTGCGCGGATGCACCCACAAAATGCACGGGTGTCGCCAAACGTTTCCCTCGAAGTGTTACCGCCAGCTGAACCGGCACCATCCAGGGGGTACCGTGTACCATACGAGGATACTCTCACCAAAATCAGAGATGAAATTGGGGACCACTACATTTGGGTGTCAGTCGACCAAACCACTGACGCTAGCGGACTACATGTGGCCAACTTCATCGTCAGAACAATGAGCGCAGAGAAAACCGAACGAGCCATCCTGCTCAGTGCAGATGTTCTTGAAAGGGGAAGTCAATCGACGAAACGGCGTGTTTTTTAGTTCATCTCTGCAGCTTCTACGGCCAGGAACTATTGCTAATGAGAAGGTACTTTTTTTCGAAGCGATGTTTATTGCCTCAGGGCATAAAAACTATGAAGTGAGAGATGAGTAAGATGCTGAAAGAAATGAAAAAGGTGGGCTGACTTGATGAAATCAAAGCGCTGGGCAGCATCACAACAGGTGGTGGATATCCGCTTCACAGTCTCTGTTTTTGAAGACTGGACACCCGGGCCGGCGATATAAATCTTTGAAATGCGACCACTTGCGTGCCACAGATGGAGTTAGGGCAACCGCAACCCGTGCCCTCCGAAACGCAACCTCGTTTGTACGGGTAAGACCACGGGGGAGGGTTACCGCACACGGAGGAATTAGAGCACGTGTGCGTCGACGGAGGTGTTCCTTTCTTGTTAAGAGAAGGGTGGTGTCATCCAGAGTGAGGACTGAAGGCAAAGACGAGGTTGGGGTCAAAAGGCGGGTCGCAGAATCTGCGCGGCTTTTTGAGCTAAGGAGGAAACGCGGGGCCCACTCAATACGAAATTGCTGCTGGATGCGTGCCGCTAGAAAGATGGATGTCTTGGCAGATTTCTGGGGTGCGACTGACTCGTCGTAGTTGGCGTGTGACGTGAAGACCGTCGGTGAGAATGACATTGCGGGACGTAGGGTAGCATGGGAACAGCGGCCACAGAACAAAGTGCCTCATCAACCGCAAGCATCTCCGTACAGAAGGGGGAAGGAGGTTTTGAGAGGCGAAACTTTGACGTTTTGTTCAGAGCAGGCTTGCAAGGACAGCAAACTGCCGTTGTTGTTTCGCAGGCCTGGATGCTTGCGTAAACGTACATAGCGATGGAGCCATGTGGCAGATTGGCGTCTTGCTCTGTAATACGGTCGCGAAACGACGATGCCCAGCGGGTAGATGATGGCCGACGTAGATCAGATGGCTTGTTGTCGCTTAGCTACACAAAACGCCAGGGAGGAAGAACTGGCGGGGGAAGCTGCAGAATGGAGTGCGCTGAAGCATATGCCCTGAGTGCACACGTTGTGTGTGTAAGGCTTGACTTTAGGCGGCGAGCATCGCGTCGTTGCTGCACCAGCTCATCTAGAGTATTCAGCTGCGCATGTTCTTGGAGCGCCAAGCTCGGGGTAATGCGGGGAAGGCAAGTGATGACCCTCTTTGCCTCTCGACTAACAGCTTCTAGACGATCCCATTGAGAATTCGTCAAATGCTGGAATTGGACTTGGTGAACGAGGCGAGGTTGCACAACCGCCCGCACCAACTGTCGTGCAACATGACAGCGGGCTCTGCCTGTTTTAGGAGCAATGCGTCTAATCAGACCCAACGCCTGAATTGCTTGCTTTTTGGCCCGAGAAAGCCAAGTAGTACCTGTTCCTGACTCCTGTATTGTCAAGCACAAGATTTTTACGGTCGAACTTTCTTGAATTGGAGTTCCGCATAGATGGAGACGAATTGGTGTTGCAGCCAGTTTACGGCGCCCCCAGCGGTTAGCGACTGACACGAACGTGGTTTTGCTCACTGAAAGCTGCAGACCAATTGAAGAAGAAAAGACGACGTAATATCTATGGCTAATTGTAGGCCTGCTGCTTGAGTCACCAGGTCGTTGTGAGTGCTCCACACCGTTATGCCATCAGCATACAATAAGAACTTAATCTCAGAGACATTATGTAAGCGCCAAGCAAGGGGGAAAAAGCAATATTAAATAATGTTGGCGATAACACCGATCCTGGGGAACGCCGCGAAGAGGAACAAATGATCCAAAGGCCTCACCACTGAGGCGTATGGCAAAGTGCCGGCCTTTCAGGAAGGATTTAACAAAATTGCGCACTCTAACGGGGAAATGCAGCATGTCAAGCGATTCTAGGATGGCAGCATGACTGCTATTTATCGTACGCCTTTTCAACGTCCAGAGCCAGCGCAGTACGTACATTTTGGCTGCGAGTTGAGGCCAGAACTGCTGACGCCAAGACAGCCAGTTCATCTTCAGTACTATGGACGTACGAAAGCCAATTTGAGCGGGATGGTAGAAACCATGGTGCTCAAGCCACCACGACAGTCGTGTGGCAAGCATTTTTTCGGTAAGCTTCCATAATGTTGGCGTAAGCGAAATACGCCGGAAATTTACGATGTCTTTCGGCGGCTTCCCCGGCTTTGTTATAGGGATCACAATAGCCAATTTCCAGGTTTCTGGTACGACGCCTTCTATCCATACCATGTTAATGGTGGCGAGGAGTTGAGGCAGTACAGCGGAACTTAAGTTCTTGTAAACCTCGTACGGAATGAGTCCGGACCGGGCGTAGTCTTCCGACGGGCATCGTCTATTGCTGCAAGCAGCTCAGGCATTAAAAATGGCCTTGCAGTTCCCTCTGCGTCAGCTGTAGATGGGAACTTATCGACAAATGCTGGAATGGCAGCCAAGGGGGCACCTATGACCCTTGGAAGCAACGCATCATACTTGGGGAAAAACATCCGCGCTGCCTCACTGGCGAAATCATCCGGAGCTAAGTTAGCTGCGAAGCATGCTGTGGCCGCTGCGTCAGGATGACTGGTACCATGTTCTATTGCACGCAACGTTCGCCAGAGAGCAGCATTTGATGACATTGTCGAGAACTACTAACACCACGCATGCCGCTGCCGTGGCGAGAGATCGCGCTCATATCTGCGAGCCTTGGCAGAAAGGTAATTCAGCCTTGTCCGTGCTTGCGCAGAAGTCGGGTCTCGGGAAGCTGCCATCTCCGCTTGTCGCTGAGCAGCCGACGCGTTAAGCCGACCCACATCCGGCACCGGGCGATTAACGTCCGTCCAGGTGACAGCAGTAGCCTTATTCAGCGCAGTTTGTATGCAGTCCACAAGTAGTGTAGATGATTGCAGAGCGAGATCTTCGACGGTGGTGCGAAACGTGTCCTAATCGACCACAGAACACCTACGGCGTAATCGGCGGCCCCTTGATGGATGGAGGCCGATGATGATAGTATGGTGGTCACTACCCCAGCAGTCTGGCTCCAGGTGCCACGAGGGAGTCCCGGGTCCTGACCACCACGTAAGGTCCGGAGCATATGTTGGACTGCGAGCATGGCGCACAGTCTGGGTTGCTGAATCTGGATGGTTGAGTAAAACAAACAGCGCATCCGTTGTCGTAGAGTTAATTACCACCCCAGGTTAATGCGAGAGGGAGCTCCACCGGCGAGTCTTACATAGTATGACACGACCACAACAGTTGCCTTGGGGATATTCACAGCCACTGCGACTACCTCTTGATATGAGGTGCACCAGTTTTCTAAAGAGAGGCTAACTTGAGGGAAACCCGCATCAACATATACCGCCGCCTTTCCCGGAGGGGCAACAGTGTACACACGGCGGTCGTTCACTCAAGGAGACATGTATCCATTAAAACCCGGAATGGATGGCAAGACATTGGTCTCCTGCAGTAGCAGGGCCCACACCTGGAGCATGTTCATGCGAAGTCGAGATTTGAGCTCTCCCAGCTTTGTGGAGAGGCCTCTGCAGTTCCATTGGAGCACACCACAACAACGTGTACTCGCCATTTTCGAATACGCTTCCAAGCGTTGTAATAGAGCTGAAGTCAGGTTAGATAACTGGTTTACTATAAATCGGAGGAGGGATGTTGTTGAGATATCCTGCAGTGCTGCAGAAGGCCTGGTAGAGTCTGCGAAAAACGCATGAGGGCTGGACGTAGTCGAAGGCGCTGCAGCATTGATTGGCGTGGAATGGAATTCCGCTGGTTGTCTACGGCGAGCAAGCAGTTCATGGCGTTGCCGTAGCTTAGAGACCTCGGCTAAAAGGCGTGCAATTTGGTCGTCAACTGCTTCCATGTCCTCACGCAGAGATTCATGTATGCCGTGCTTTTGTGTAGCTTGAAGGCGACGGCGATCCTTGCGCACTTTATCGCTGTAAAACGGTTGGGCAGGGGCTGCAGGTGGATTGGGCTCAGAAAGCTCCGGCCAGTCGTCTTCATTCCACTGAAGAGCCGCAAACCTGTTGGATGTCTGTGTCGGGGCTCTGTATTCATTCAGAGGCACTTGCTTACGTATTCCACGCCGAATCTTCTCAGTTGCTTTCTGTTTTGTTAGGAAAGTTGGAGAGGTGTGCCTTGTGGCCGAGTCTCATCTTGCGTTGCAAAAGGGCATGATCGGCGCATGTGGCCAGGTCTAAAACAGCTGTAGTAATAGAAAGCACTCGGTTTGTAAGGGTGAGGCCGCAGAATACAGCCATAGTAGTAAAGTCGCTCTGGGAGAGTTGGCGGGCCCTGTAGTGTGACGATGCACGAGCGCCCCTTTCCCATTTACCGCGCTTGGATGACACTGTGGGTTGGACAGTACAGCTCACGCTGGAGGGTCGTCTGGTCTTCGGCAGCGTCTACGTTGTAAACAACACAGCGTTGTAGGTCCGAAACTTCTACTAGGTACACCTGGACGGCACCGAGATCTCGCTTGTTATAGATATGCACTTGAGCGTTTCCAGACGCTCGACAGCAGCCAAAGTCGGAAGCCACACAGCGAGGATATTAGATTTCATTCTAGACGTGAAGCCACGAAAACCTTAGGTCCCAAGACACTCGTTCAGGTTCGCCTGAACAATCCTGTTCGGAATGTCTGCCAGGCTTTTGGCTGCCAGACCTTTAATGGCCACTTTATACGACACAGATCCCGATGTCGGCACATCCACCTGGTTGGCACACGCTGGGCAGGAACGCTCGCCTTGTGAGCTGCATTTGGCAGAAGACGAATGCTGTGCAGTGTCCCCTGATGGGCGCTTTTGAGATCTGCGTGAAGCCGGTGGCTTCGATGGAGGTGCTGAAGACAGGTCCATTGGAGAGCTCTCCTCGACTGCACGGTTGAAGCCCCATCCCGCAGTGGCGGCTGGGCAGCCATTGCCGAGTTCCGCCCATAGGGCAGATCGCTCATGGGCTAAGGTGCATTTGGAGAAGGAGGGATGTGCGCTGCCGCTGATGGACCGGGAGCAGGGACCGACGCCGGCGAAGCCACCTCTGCCAGAGCGTCACCGGTGGCCCTAGGCCTAGCCTCGGAGCCCAGTCCAGCTGACGGAATGACTGAAGGACATTTTCTTACTGCCACCAAGTCAGACGGAGCATGAGCTTCGGGAGCTTCCTCAGAGGGTGTGAAGTCAGTTCTCTTGATATAAGGAACGTATTTATGCGGATGGCGAGATTTTTCACTAGAGCGATGTGCAGCCACCTTAGCAGGGACACTTCGTCTTCTTCTATCCCTCGAGAAGGTACTTTTGTTCAAAACGGATGGGGAATCCTACATGTGCAAGGGAGGAAAGGGACTGACGCTGTTATTCAGCAAGGTGATTCAGCTGACCGCCATTGTTCATTGTGTCGCCGAGTGTGTCCGTCTGTCTTTTCCCCAAGTGGATTTTTTAGTGTCCAGCACAAAACAGGTGTTTCTTAAATGCTTGTCAACAACTGCTGGCCTCTGCGCCACAGCACCTGACGATCCCCAGCTGTCAGACTGCTTTGACTCAATGGGGAACATGAATAAACGCCGCAATATACAATGCACGACACTTTCAAGTCAAATCTGTCTTTGACAAAACCAGGAATGACGCTGCGTGTGATCAAAGCAAAAGCCTTGTTCAAAGAGGCAAGCACGGGAAGACAGCTGGCATACATCAGTGCAAATTTCTCAACATTGACGGAGAGGATGACAAAATTGTAAAAACGCTAGACTCTCAGTAGATTAATTATTTAAAACAGTCGAAGAAGTGCGAGCAGCGCTTCGGGGACTGGAAGGAAAGCGCACTACTGCTTCTACTGAGATGCAACAACCGGCAGAAATAGAGGCATTGAAACTATTTCCCAAATCAGAGATCTAAGCGGAGACAATACGGCCACATCACCTGAAAGCCCGGGCCCTTATGAACTTTCATGTTTTAGGTTCGAGCAACTAAAATGATGGGATGTAAAAAGAAGCTCTTCAAAATACAAAGCTGTGCTTACAGAAAACAGATGGAGCTTCAAGTTTGACAACTTGAGAATGTGTTTTATTCTAATGCACTTCAAGGACTGCGTAAGCTCCGTGCTTGACTGACCAGTTTGGTACTGCTTATTTGAGCTAACTGCCTGAACAAGTCGAATTCATCGCTATTTTATTAATACCATTTCATTTATTGGACAGAGACTATATATAAGTCTAGATTCGTTGGTAATAAGGAAGATTTTCAATCTAAATGCATATTCCTCTTTTAAAGTGCCTGTTTTAATATTTTTAGAGCCTAAATGCTTGCCTATTTTGGGCTTCTTTAGTGTCTTAATTCTCCGGCCCTACTGATAGAAGCTTGATTGTAGCGAAGGCTTACCAGCCGTGGGCATTCAGTGCGCTCTTCTTTTTGCTCTCAATATGGGCCGCTTCAACGGGGCGTCTGCCACCAGCAGCCGCTGCAGTACGCAACAGCCTCGGCAGCAGCCGCACACGGAACAGCAGAGCTGCCTGCAGGAGTGGAACTCCTCCCGCAGCAGCTCCCCCGAGGACACGCTGGCTACGCTGCAGTCCGACCGACTGGAGCAGCGCGTGGTGAGTGAACTGTCTTAGACTCGCGCATTACCGCCAGTACAGCAGAGTACTACCAAGGTGAAGGGCAGAAGGAACGGGTCAAAAGGGTCAGCCAGCTGCTTGATGGAATGATCGAGTTCCGAACGTTACGCTGCTGTAGTCTTTCCTTAATTGCGAGAAAAGCTGTCAACCAGTATAGCGTCGGCGCACTTTGCTTGTGTAAGGTACTACTGGCGGGATATCGCGACCGTTTTTTAGTTTATGCAAGCCATGTTTTCTGAAAAAGTGGCCATCTTTGAAGTAGTAACACGCTAATCACTCCCCAACTTGACTGTGTGCTGAGTGCCTTTTACGGACGCGGCCCCGAAGAGAAAGCGGAGAGCGGCCTACTGCTCGGAATACTAACCTTTGCTTCCCTGCGTGGTTCAATGTGAAGACGATTTAATCAAGAGCAGTTGAGAGCTCAAATTTCGGCTTTTACGCGGATCATATAGTAGAGATTGCTGCTTGCTGAATTCCGCGGAGCCTATAAATACGCAAGCGCTCCATCGTAGGACTCTGTTCGTTTCTTGGCTACATCATTACATCCTTGCAGCGGTTATACAATCCCAACCTCGACGAAACCTGCGTGCAGACTGTCGATGTTTAAGTGACATTGATTCGCATGCCGGTGAAAGGAAGAGCGGCATCCTTGAAAGGCGCAGGATGATTTGCTATAACAACTCTTACATAAAAAGTGGATTTTTTACTGTAAATCAGAAACTTATGACAGCAATGACAGCATAGCTCCGGAGGACTACCCGCCTCGAAGGTGTTAGAAGCTTTAATAATTTCTCCGTCTTGGAGCCTTGTCTCTCCTGGTGTCTAGATTTATGGAGTCTAGTTACGAAACGTAGCACAAGTTCTTTTATTAAGCAGTGCATGATTTAAAAGGATAGTTAAGTGCTTGATGGTCCTGCACAGTATCGCTGAGGTAAGAAAGGAGGCAACTTCTGAACGTTCAGTCAGGACCGCTTGTTCGGCAGGAGCTGTCCTTCTTGATCTGCGAGCATACGGTTTTTGCAGCGGCCATTGGTAATTTGGTACAGCGCCTGTATTGATCTTTTGTGCCCTGAGTTTTGATTAAAAGCACTGCACAGAGGAAAAATTACTTAAATGTTTAGTATGCGTAAATGCCGATCCGCGGCTTATTATTTAATTTATTACAAACAGCGCTCTATCGGATTGTAGATACCAGCTGTCATGGCATCCGCTGTGGAGATCTGTATCACCCTGGAAAAAAGAGAAAGTAGAGTCCCGGCGACTAGCCTGCTTTAAAAAAACAGGAGGTCGGCTTCGTAAATTCGTGGCGCCAGTGTGCCGCCTTCCTAGAGTACATCCCACCTGTTGAATTATGCACCACGTCTATAGCAAACGGATCAACGATCACGTAACTTCATGCTGCTCCCGCCCAGTGTTCCTCGTGTTCTTGGCGACAGAGCATTATGAATCTCGCATCGGCTCTGAACTCTTTATGGAACGCGATGGCGCAGCTTGAAGTTCCGTGCCGAAGAGAAATTTTGGTAGTACTTCAGCATGCCCCTGTTCGGCTGGGCTATCTATGAAGCCTCGAGATTGCAGGTATATTCTCGTGCGCATAAAAGTTCGTTATATAAGTGCGCATATAAGTGCGCATATAAGCTATGGAGCAACTGACCACGGCGCCGGTCAGACCTGTGACGCAGCGGAGGGTGCTAAGAATCTCTGGTTTCGCAGAGGCCGCAACTGGAATCTTAACCTGGCAACGTTCAATGCTAGAACCTTACCTAGTGAGGCTAGCCTAGCAGTGTTGTTCGAGGAACTAGCAGGCATTAAATGGGATGCCATAGGGGATAGCGAAATTAGGAGGACAGGGGAGGCATATACACTACTAAAGGAGGTGCACATGCTGTGCTATCGAGGATTAGCCGATAGAAACGAACTACGTGTGGGATTCTCTAATAATCAGGATATTGCTGGCAACGTATAGAGGAGTTCTATAGTATTAACGAGAGGGTAGCAGCTATTGTAATTAGGCTCAGTAGAAGGTACAAGATGAAAGTGGTGCAGGCCTACGCGCCTACATTTAGCCAGTTTCTATGAAGACGTGGAATCGACAATAAATAAAAATCACACTGCACTGTACTGAGGGGCGACTTCAATGCGAAGGTAGACAAGAAGCGTGCTGGCGACCACGCGGTAGGCGACTATGGGATAGGCTCTAGAAATAGCAGGGGAGAGTTATTAGTAGAATTCGCAGATAGAAGTAATTTACGGATCATGAATACCTTTTTCCGCAAACGAGAGAACAGCAAGTGGACCTGGAAGAGCCCCAATGGTCAGACTAAAAATGAAATCGACTTCATACTATGCGCTCAACCCGGCATCGTTCAGGATGTGGCCATCCTCGGAAAGGTGCGCTGTAACGACCACAGAATGGTAAGGTCTCGAACTAGCTTACACTTGAACAAGGAACGGAAGAAGCTAGTGAAAAAGAAGTCCCTTAACGAGTTAGCGGTAAGAGTGAAAATAAACGAATTCAGGATATCGCTGCAAACAGATATTCGGCTTTAACTGAGGAAGACTATCTTGATGTTGATACAATAAACGATAATCTGACAGCCATCATTACGGAGTGCGCAGTAGAAGTAGGTGGTAGGACAGTTCGACTGGATACCGGAGAGCTATCTCAGGTGACGAAAGATCTGATTAACAAAAGTCAAAGCATGAGAGCGTCTAACCCTACGACAGAATAGAACTGACAGAGCTATCTAAGTTATAAATAAGCGCAAAGTAGCCGACACAAGGAAGTTTAATATGGAGACAATCGAGAATGCTCTAAAGAACGGAGGTAGCCTTAAAGCGGTGAAGAGGAAATTAGACATAGGTAAAAACCATATGTACGCGTTAAGAGACAAGGAGGGCAATGTCTTTAGATTAGCAATATAGGTAAGATAGTTAAGGTAGGCGAAGAGTTCTACACAAATCTGTACAGAAGCCAATGTAATCATAGCGTTAATGAGAGAGACAGTAGAGCAGAGCATTGCGTTATCCCGCCAGTAACAAAACAGGAAGTAAATAAAGCCTTAAGAGCCATGGAAAGGGTAAAAGCAGCTGATGAGGATCAGGTAACAGCAGATCTGTTGAAGGATGGAGGAGAGATCGTGCTAGAAAAACTAGCCACCCTGTATACGCCGTGCCTGATGACCTCGACTGTATCAGAAGCTTGGAAGAAGGCAAATATTATCTTAATTCATAAGAAGGGAGATGCCAAGGACTTGAAAAATTACTGACCGATCAGCTTCCCATCTGTTGCCTACAAGATATTTACAAAGGTAATCGCTAATAGAGTCAGGGCAACCTTAGACTTTAATCAAACAAATGATCAGGCGGGCTTTCGTAAATGTTGTTCCACAATAGAGCACATTCACACTATCAATCAGGTGATATAGAAATGCAATGAATATAACAAACCTTTATATAGAGCCTTCATTGATTACGAGAAAGCATTCGACTCAGTAGAAACCTCATCAGTCGAACAGGCATTGCGTAATCAGGGTGTATAAGAGCCTTATGTCAAATACTGGAAGATACATATCCCAACTGCACAGCTACCATAGTCCTCTATAAAGTCAGCAATAAAATTCCAATAAGGAAGGGCGTTAGGCAAGGAGGCATAATCTCGCCAATGCTATTCACCACCTGTTTACAGGGGGTATTCCGAGGCGTGAACTGGGAACAGTTGGCAATAAGAGTAAATGGAAAATACCTAAATAATCTGCGATTCGCAGATGGCATTGCCTTGCTGAGTCACTCAGGAGGGGAACTGCAAATCATGATCAATGAGTTAGACAGGCACAGCAGAAAGCTGGGTCTAAAAATTAATATGCAGAAAACCAGAGTAATGTTCAACAGTCTAGCAAGGAAACAGCAGTCCACAATTGGCAGCGACGGGCTTGAAGTATAAACAAATACGTCTACTAAGGGCAGGTAGTGACAGCTGATCCGGATCATGAGAGGAAAATAACTAGAAGGATAAGAATGGGGTGGAGCGCATATAGCAAGTTTTCTCAAACCATGAATGAGAGTTTACAAATTTCCCTCAGGATAAAAATGTACAACAGCTGTATCTTACCGGTACTCAACTACGGGGCAGAAGCGTGGAGGCTAACAGAGTTAAGCATAAGTTAAGGACAACGCACCGAGCCATGGAAAGAAAAATGGTAGGTGTAACGTTAAGTGACCAGAAGCGGGTAGAGTGGCTGAAGGAACAAACGCGGGTTAATGAAATCCTGGTCAATATCAAGAGGAAGAAATGGCCTTGGGCAGGGCTTGTATTGCGAAGGCAAGATAACCGATGGTCCTAGGGTAACGGAGTGGATTCCAAGAGAAAGAAGCGCAGCTGTGGGCGGCAGAAGTTAGGGTGGGCGGATGAGATTGAGAAGTTTGCAGGCAAAGGGTGGGTGCAGCTGGCAAAGGACAGGGTAAATTGTAGAGACATGGGAGAGGCCTTCGCCCTGCAGTGGGTGTAGTAAGGATGATGATGATGATGATGATGATAAGTCCCTTACACATGCTCTTATACCTTCCTTCTCCTGCAGGACATCATCCAGGCGTGCTCACTGCCGGCGCAGCAGCGCGAGGTTTTCCAGCAGTCGAGGATCTTCCCGCGTGACTTTCACAGTGACTGTTGGAATGGAGGCCCGTCTCTCGCCGCTGACCGCAGTCCCGCGTTTCCACCGCTCTTCCCGCAGCACGCGAATGCGGCCCATGACTGGGGGTTTTGCAGTACGCCGCCGCCCATGTTGGGGGCGCCACCTATGATGCGTGCGAGCTGCGACTTCTTGCCACCTGCTCGCCTAGACCAGGTGGCTGTCGGCAGGAGCCCGGCAGCGACCGAGGAAGGCGCCGTGCCTGGTGCTCGTGATGCGTCGACGGATTAGGATGCATGCGAAGACATCCGAGGACGTTGTGCTTTTTTATTGAGAGCTAGCCGGGCGCTGGCTTCTTGAACTCTGCTTAAACGTGTAACGCATATTATATGGTGAATAAACCGAGAGATGCAAAGATGCGGAGAAAAGCCGGTGAAAGCTGCACCGTTCAGCGGACACGAAAGACAAGCCCCTGTCAAACCCGTATAATCGACTGTGAACAACGCAATGTGTCTTTCTCGTTGGTCAGAAGGTAATTGCGTCACATTGAAAAGCTGACGCTATTATTTTTTGTGTGACAGACACATGTTACGGAAGCGAAGCCTTGAATTCCGTAACGTCTTTCTTATGCAGCTGTCGCGGTGTGAAATTAAAAGAGACCCGCATTAGGGCTCCAGTTACCACGTTGTGGATTGTATTGTGTCCGCTGGGGCTAACTTCGAGCTCCAACTGTTTGTCGTAATGGCTTTCTCTAGCTCTCTGGAACCTAGGAAATGGAGCATATATGCAAAAGGAACAGCATATTAGAACAGCAGATGTAACAGTTTAGTTTGGCCCCAATAAAACTTATATTTATGCATTCGCGACTATGCTCTTGAGAATGCTCAAAAGGGAGTAGGTCTTCAGAGCAAGTCTCGGAGGCCTACTCCCATCTGGACATGCATGGGAGCTTTTAGCGCGCGTCCTGAACTACACAATATAAAGCGAGGCGGCCTTTATGCCTTGCCTTGTAAAAAAATCGCTCTCCCTCTCTCCAGATAGCTCTAGTATGAAAGGCGCAAGCCACACGCAATGTTTCTAGAGCTTGAGGATGATAGCGATTGTACACAACTGACGCGAATCTGAGAAAAAATTAGCTGCGGTTCAACTACTGCTAAACCTGGTTAGATAGCGAAAGCTGTGGTGTATCGAGCAACTATAGACGCGGCTTGGTGTCTGTAACGTTGAGTGCATTCCGGACACTGGATTGGCAGCGCACCAACCCTGCCACCCTGGTAGGTGGCAGTTAATGGTTGATCGCGAGAGGTTAGTCACCCAGTGAACGCTGCGACCTCTTGCTACAGTGCCGCGCGTGTGCCCCGACGTCGTAAGCGCTCATGCATGCAGCCCACATCTCTCCCCACCGCCACGAACCTCACATCGCGATTTAGGCGTCCACTTCCCCAGGGATCAAGCTATGCGCCTTCATTTCCTCAAAATCTTCGGAGTCTAGAACGCTGTCAACGCCAACGGCAGTAAACACAATGGACGCCGACGGTATATAGCTTCAGTGCCGCGTTTCTCCTACAAAGTTGCGAATGCATAGGTTAAGGCGCGACTGAGGCGTCCACTGTCCCAGGGCGCCAGTTATACACATTTCCTTTGCTTTCTAAGAAAATTGAAGATTGGTTTTTATAATTGGCTTTGAGGAAAGGAAATGGCGCAGTAACTCTCTCATATATCGATGGACGCCCGAACCGCGCCGTAAGGAAGGGATAAACGTGCTTGGGCTTAAGGTCGTTCAACGCCATTCTCTGGCATACCCAATGACTGCTTTACCTAGCACAGTGAAACTTTTCGCTTCAAACAGCGGCGAAAGGTCAGGCGACGGAGTCGGCTGCGGTCACCTGCGCCGTGCCTGACGTCACTCTGCTCCGGCATACGCTGGCTCGCGCGAAGCGTGGTATTGATAGCGTAGTGAAGCTTTTCGCTTCAAAATTTAACCAGGAAAAATTAATAAAGCTGTCCTGATGGCATAATGTACAGGAACAGACGTATGTTTATGATACCATTAAAGACAGTGTTGTGCCGACATGCAGATAGCTGGACCACAGTAAACGGGCAAAGGATTCCCGTGAGTTGAGTGCAAGTACGAAGTATTATCCACTATCATTGCCATACGCCAACATCCGCAGCCTCGTGCCAAAACGCGATCTGCTATCTTCGTTTCTGGACGATAGCGAATCGCACATCGTCATTCTTACTGAAGCATGGTTGAATCCTAACATTACTGAAGATGAAATTCTTCCTGGTGCATATTCATACAACATATACAGGCGTGATCGTATTGATTAAAAAGGCGGTGGCGTTCTTCTGGGAATAAGAAGGCAATATCATAATATGCAGTCAACACCGAGTCAAATCTTGAAATTGTCTGGGCAGCCTGTTTAATGTCTTCCATTAAGTTATTGATAGGCGCTTGTTACCGTCCACCTGATTCCTGTCAGTCTTTCGTTAATGAGCTGCGCATCAGTATTACTAAGGCAACCGAACTATGTCCTGCTGATAGCATCTATTTCATCGGAGATTTTAATTACCCCTTAATCAACTGGTCTCAACTATCATCATCTTGTCATATTTCAACTGAATTTTGTGTACTCGTCTTCCCGGACGCCGAAGACTGGCTGGACCAGTACGATTAGGTGGCCATCTAAAATGGCTAGGGCGCTGACTGCAAGATGCGTCATGTTTATTTCGCCCTCGAAGACTACGCGAGGACCTGAATTATCAACAGCGAATCTGGCCTTCGAACGGGGGATGCGTTCAAATCCGAGTTTCTCCAAGTGTTCAAGGACAGCACATCATGCAAGAAGAAGGCTTACCTTCTTTTGTGTGCCCGACATAAACTCCCCAACGAGAGTGTGACAGTGTACGTCGAAGCAATGAAGCGACTCTTCCGACGTGCGGACCCAAGCATGTCAGAGGAGAGGAAGGTAAGCTTCCTGATGAAAGGGGTTAAGGAGCAGCTGTTCGCCGACCTGATTCGAAGTCCTAAAGTGACTGTAACTGACTTCATAAAGTAGGCGAGCTCCATCGAGAAGTCTCTTGACATGAGGGTCCGACAGTACGACCGCCCAACAGCACCGATGCACATGGCCACTGTGGAGGGAGGCACGATGAACTGGGCAGAATCTCTACGTGAGGTAATTCGATCCATTGTGCGCGAAGAACTGGCGAAGCTCTTTTCGGCTAAGGTACAGCCTCAGGTTGCCAAATTTGCTGATGTTGTTCGCGAGGAGGTGCAACAAGCTTTAAGCACGAGCACACCACTACCTCTTCCAGACCCGGTACAGCCGCAGCACTCTGATCTCAGCTGCGCCGCCGTCACCCGTCGTTTTATTCCGCCCCAGCCGAACCCACGTTACGATGCACCTGCCACTGCCGCTATGCGGAGTCAACCTCTCCAGCCGAATTCTCCACAGCGCCTAGGACGACGCAGAACGGATATCTGGGGAGCAGACAATCAGCCACTGTGCTACCATTGCGGTGAGGCTGGACATGTTTGGCGCCGCTGCCCATACAAGGTGGTGATGGGTCTTCGAGGATTCCCCGTCGGTTTTCCTTGTCCGACGTGTGGAGAAAGACCGCAGGAGATCGCGTACTACATCTCGCAAGCGGGCTCAGCAAAGCGTCGCTTCTCTCGATCACCATCTCCTCGTCGCTACAGTACTCCAGGAAGAGACCAGTCTCGGAGTTCCCGTGGGGGAAACTAGATGCAGCAGCCTCTCGAGGTGTGGCTGCTCAACGACAAAATGTGCAAGATCCTCCATCGCCGCAAGACAGTTCCAGTTCACACACAACGTCGAATGCCCTAGCCGTACCGACGACTCGTCAGACAAAGTGCCTCCTCACGTACCCCTCCGTGGCCAAGACGCCTTTTCTCAACGCCGGACTCTTTCGACGCACTGCAGCCGAGACCGAATGCCTCGACATCCCCAAAGTAAGACGCTAGCAACAGCCCACTTAGAGATTACAGTCGATGGCGCCGATGTAACCGCGCTGGTGGATACTGGCGCCGATTATTCTGTGCTCAGTGGAAAATTTGCGGCGGCACTGAAAAAGGTCACAACCGCTTGGGACGGCCCACAGATGCGTACTGTAGGTGGTCATTTGATCACACCAACGGGAACATGCTCGTCGCGGGTAACCGTGCAAGGCCAAATATTTCTGGAAACGTTCGTAGTGCTAGCCGAGTGCTCTCGGGACGTCATACTCAACATGGACTTTCTGACTGAAAACGATGCCGTCATTGATCTGCAATCGCAGTCCGTCAAGTTCTGGACCGAGAAGGCCACATCCGTCGATAGTGTTCTCCCAGCGGCGCTGCACATTCTAGACGAACACGTGACCGTGCCTCCACGTTCCAGTGTAATGGTAACCGTCGGCTCAAAGAACATACGGCAAATTGAGGGTGTCGTGCAAAGCAAGCAATTGTTGCTTCTGGACAGAGGACTTTCCGTCGCCAGGGCGGTTGTCTTCCTCGAAGATAGCAAGGTGAACGTTCTTCTCACAAATTTCAGCAACGAACGCCAGCACCTTAAAAAGGGGACGACTGTGGCATATATTGGCGCTCCTAGTGAAACTAGGTGTGTGCATAGTTTAACGACTGCTTCAACGACTGAGCCTGATATACCTTCTGGTGTTCAGTAAGAAATTAACCCAACTCTGCCGCTCGAGTTGCACGACAAAGTGCGAGAACTGCTCGATCGCTACCGTGGTGCCTTCGCGTCGTCGTCACGCGTCAGGCGGACGCATCTTGCGAAACATCGCATAATTACTGATGAAAATGTTCCACCACTCCGGATGTCACCTTATCGAGTGTCCACTACAGAACGTGAGGCTATCAGCACACAAGTGAAAAATGCTTGCCTACGACGTTATTCGACCTTCTAGGAGACCGTGGGCGGCACCTGTTGTGCTTGTGAAGAAGGACGGCACCTTACGATTCTGTGTTGACTACCGTCGGTTAAGCAACATCACCAAAAAGGATGTGCACCCGCTACCCAGAATTAACGATGCCTTGGATCGCTTATGCAACACAAGATATTTCTCCTCCATGGACCTGAAGGCTGGATATTGGCAAATTGAGGTAGATGAGAGGGACCGCGAAAAAACGGCATTCATCACTCCAGACGGCATGTACCAGTTCCAGGTGATGCCATTTGGTCTTTTTTCGGCACCCGCGACATTTCAAAGGCTCATGGATACCGTTCTTGCGGCTTTGAAATGGCAAACTTGTCTGGTCTACCTGGACGACGTCATCGTTTTTGCCCCGTCTTTCGAGGAGCACCTGCGTCGCCTCGAGGAAGTATTGCAGGCCATAACGTCATCAGACCTTACTCTAAAAGCCGAAAAATGCCATTTTGCATGCGAAGAGTTAAAGTTTTTAGGCCATGTCGTGAACCACGTAGGAGTCCTTCCAGATCCCGAGGACACATCCGCAATTGTCAATTTTCACCGCCGCGTGATCACAAGGAAGTTCGTCGATTATTCGGACTATGCGCGTGTTACCGCCGCTTCGTGGAGAATTTCTCTAACATTGCCTCACCCCTTACTGATCTCACAAAGACGCATGTGCCGTTCAGGTAAGAGCCACCACAGCAGATGGCATTTCAAGAGCTTCAATGCCGCCTGCAGTCAGCACCTGTGCTGGCGCACTTTGATGAACTTGCAGACACCAGGGTCCACACCGATGCAAGCAACGTTGGTTTGGGCGCTCTCCTAGTTCAAGTTCGGCGGAACCAACCACGTGTCATCGCCTATACGAGCCACGGACTATCGAAGACAGAAGCCAACTACTCTGCCACTGAAAAAGAATGCCTCGCCATCGTGTGGCCAGTTTCGAAGTTCAGACCATACTTTTATGGGCGCTCTTTCAAAGTAGTGACCAATCATCACGCACTATGCTGGCTTACCAACCACAAGGATCCCTCCGGGCGCCTCACACGATGGAGCCTTCGACTCCAAGAGTTCGATACCACCGTCATTAACAAATCCGGTCACACACACGCAGACGCCGACTGCTTATCTCGTGCTCCCATACAAGCAGCTCCGGATGACGCTGTTGATGACGATGAAGTCCTCTTGAATGCAATACATGCCAACGATTTCGCCGAGCATCACGCGCCGACCCCGACCTCCACGACATCATTCGTTATGTTGAAAGTACCAGCGGGAGAGTTCCTAAAGCCTTCAGGCGAGCTTTGTGTCGTCTCTCAGCATAAGAAACGGGTTCTCTTCAAAAAGAATTTCACCGCGAACAGTAGGAAATACTTGCTGGTCGTCCCTGTGAACCTACGCGACGAAATTCTTCAAGCCTGCCATGACGAACCAGCTTCCGGCCACCTTGGTGTTGCTAGAACACAAGCTAGGATTCAAGACAAGTACTACTGGCCTCGCCTGGACCCTGAAGTTGCGCATTACGTCCGCACTTGCCGGGATTGCCTGCGCCGCAAAGTTCCGCCCGTGAAGCCAGCCGGATTCCTCAAGCCAATTGAGTCGCCTTATCAAGTGGTTCAACAGGTCGGCATGGACTTGCTCGTGCCCTTTCCTACATCAGACTCCGGAAAAAGGTGGATAATAGTAGCCACTGATTACCGCCCATGTTATGCGGAGACAGCATCTCTTCAAAGTAGCACCGCCACCGAAGTAGCCCAGTTCTTTGTTACTCAAATCGTCTTACGTCATGGTGCTCCACACGTTTTAATTACGGACAGAGGGGCTGCCTTTACCTCTGAGCTCCTGCACCGTATTCTAATTTTCAGTCACACCAGCCACCATCGAACGACTTCTTATCATCCCCAAATTAACGGACTGACGGAACGTCTAAACAATACGCTTGCGGACATGCTTTAAATGTACGTGGACGTGGAACATAAAGCCTGGGACGACGTCCTACCCTACGTCACGTTCGCATACAATAATGCCGTGCAGGAAACAAACCAACATGACACCATTTGGTCTTGTTTACGGATGTCAGGTCAAGAAAATACTCGATGCCATGCTGCCTCATGTCGACGTTTATCCAAATGACGACGTTTCGTCGTTCTTACAACGCGCCGAAGCTGCCCGCCAACTCGCACGGGTTCGAATTCAGGACCAACAGGGCCAGGACGCACAACGCTACAACCTACGGAGGCGGCATGTGGAATACCACCCAGGTGACCTTGTCTTTGTTTGGTATCCAATCCGACGACGCAGACTGAGTGAAAAGCTCTTGCGCCGCTACTTCGGTCTTTATCGAATTGTGCGACGCCTTGGAGCCCTCAATTATGAAGTCGTCCCTCATGAGACTCAACAATCTCGACGCCATTACCGGCCCCTGGTGGTCCACGTGGTTCGCCTGAAGCCCTACTACGCAAGGACGCCACCCTAGCTCTTCTCAAGACCCCCTGCTTTCTTTTCAGCATCGGGTTGATGCTTTCGGAGGAGGGGGCTAATGACGCCAGCGCTCGGGAAGACGAACGCGCCGATCAAGAAGAGAACGAAGTTTTGAGGAAGCGCTCTCGTGCAGGGCTACGCCGCTACTGACTCTCGGTCACTTAACGCCGTTGCTGACTCTACGCCAACGCCAACGTGGCAATATCATCATATGCAATCAACACCGAGTCAAATCTTGAAAATGTCTGGGCAGCCTGTCTAATGTCTTCCATTAGGTTATTGATATGCGCTTGTTACCGTTCACCTGATTCTTGTCAGTCTTTCGTTAATGAGCTGCGCATCAGCAGTACTAAGGCAACCGAACTATGTCCTGCTGATAGCATCTATCTCATAGGAGATTTTAATTACCCCTTAATCAACTGGGCTCAACCATCATCATCTTGTCATATTTCAACAGAATTTTGTAACCTGACACTCGATTACAACCTCTTTCAAATCGTTAAGGAACCTATCCGCGAAAACAACATTTTAGATCTAGTACTTACAACAGAACCCGATACGATACGAGAAGTCAGACACTTGGAAGGATTTAGTGATCATCATTTACTTCAACTAAGTTTAGACATTCCGGTTCCGTTTTCGGGCTATGTGACGAAAAAAATTTACGACTACAGTAAAGCTTACTTCACAGCTATCAACACTGAACTGTAAAGCTTTTTTTACCATGAATTTCTACCCTAATTTAAAAGCCGGAGCATTGAAGAAAACTGAATACTCTTTAAAAATAGCGTTTCATTCTTGGTAACGAAGTATGTTCCTCTGATCACAATTACCAAAGATAAAACTAACCCTTACTTTACAAAGAAACTTAAGCAACTAAGGAACAGGAAAAAGAGGCTATACCGGACTGCTAAGCGTGCGGGTACCCATTCTGCTTGGGACAGTTACAGTGCCTGCCTAAAACATTACTGCTCTGCCTTACCATCAGCAAAGGATAAATATTTCACACACGATCTTCCATCACTTATGAAAACTAATCCTAAAAAGTTTTGGAAGCAGATATGCCCTAGTTGTGACACTAGTTTCCTTTCCTTACAAACTAGCAACAGCCCCCTTCCAAACAATGAGTGCCCCGCAATATTTAGCACCTTCTTCTCATCTGTGTTCACTTCTGAGGACCATTCTAATTAACCCGAAGTTCTCTATCTCGATTATCGCTACATGAAAACCATAGAAATAACTGAGGAAGGTATTATGTGTCTCTTAAATAATGTTAAGGTATCTACTTCAGCTGGTATTGATGGCATTAGTACTAAAATATTAAAAAATGCCATTTCAGTAAGTAGTAAATTCTTATTCCATAATTTTCAGCAATCACTAACTACAGGAATTCTGCCCTCTGACTGGAAAATAGATAAAGTCATACCTATATATAAAACTGGAAAGGAAACCTTAGTCGAAAACTATCGCCCAATATCTCTCACGTGCATCTACTGCAAGATGCTAGAACATATAATTGCATCTCATGTTTTCTGTCATCTTGAGCACAATAACTTTTTTTACCATAATCAACATGGGTTTAGAAAGGGTCATTCCTGTGAAACACAGTTATTCGAACTAACCACTGACTTGCATTTTAATATGAACGATCACCTGCAAACTGATTGTATATTTCTTGATTTAGTCAAAGCCTTCGACCGCGTAGCTCACTGCCGCATGATTACAAAATTATCATCACTCCGTCTTGACTCGTTAACTTTATCATGGCTGCGTAATTTCCTCACAGATGGCCAACAGTTCGTATTTGCTAATAATTTGTCCTCTAACCTTTCCCCAGTTACCTCCGGTGTGCCGCAGGGCAGTGTACTCATCCCTTTATTATTTCTTATATATATAAACGACTTACCTAATAACGTTCCTTCCTCTATGTGAACATTCACGGATGATTGTATTATCTACCGCCCTATTAAATCTGCTAACGGCCATCTGCTACACCAACCAGATCTTATTAATGAGTGGTGCAATAAATGGTTAATGACCCTTAACGTATCAAAATCTAAAATCATCTCATTCAGCCGGAAACATAACAATTTTAACTATACATACCATATTCAAGATGACTTACTCTCCCATGTATCCCATTACAAATACCTTGGCGTTAACCTTTTGTCCGATCTTTCATGGTCTTTTCATATCACATCCATGTGCGCTGTGGCCTCAATGTCTTTAGGCTGTATACGCTGTAACTTACGAAATTCTCCTGCTAATATTCGGAAACTAGCATACCTAACATTTGTTCGACCACAGCTTGAGTTCGCTTCCTCCATTTTGTCTCCTTATTACAACAACATGGTCACCACATTATAAACCATTCAAAATAGGGCAGCCTGATTCATCTCTAAAAACTATACCTATCATTCAAGCGTCCCTCAGATTAAAACCGATCTTAGCAATCTTTAGGCATACGCCGTGACATCACTTTGCTAACATTATTTCACAAGTACGTGCACTCCAATAAATCATGCTCATTTCACCTAGATGTCCCATTTCGCATATCCAAAAGATTGCACAATCATCTCAGTTTTACACGCATCTATGGTGACACATTAGCTTTCAATTCATCAGCACTTCCGCGAGCCATCCGATTATGGAATAACCTCCCAGACAACATCGCCTCTCTGTCTAATCCTGATACCTTCAATCACCAACTCATTGCACATTTCACTGAAGCCATCTTAAAATGTTGATACAATCTCTTTTACGTTTACTGTTACACATTTCGTTTACTTTTTTCTCTCCTTTTGTTTGTATATCTGTTTCTAAATATTGTTGACACTAGTAAACGCGCCATGTGCTTTCCAAGTTTATTTTTTGTGTGATATACCCTGGGTCCCTTTTTTGGATTTATTTCGGTGTTCCTTTGTCAACTTTACCTTTACTTATCATTCGTTCCTAGGTCAACTGTTCTGTATTATATAGAAGTGTATCAAATTTTTTACTGATCATGTATAGTGCCTTGTTTCCTTGTTTTTGCTTGTCCCCTTTTTAAATTTGTTCTTGATGTTTTGCCGCCCCCCTTACACAATGCCCTACGGGCCTGTAAGGCATTTAAAATAAATAAACAAATGAGATGTTTCTTTCCCGCGTTTCCTCCTGAGAATGAAGACAGCCTTGTCCAGGTCCACACTTCCCCAAACCCGATACTAATGTAGTGGAAGCCTTAATACGCAAGGCGAGCAAAGTAGCACTCACATTAGCCATTAAAGCACCCACAAGTGACTACTCGCCAAGGGCCTCCACAACACTATCGGGGGATTTTCGGAGGCCCTTGTTACGTTTGGAGACGCCAACATGCCAAGAATATTCAAGCCACTGAAAAGCATCAATCGACAGAGGCTTCAAAGGGCCGTCGACGTGGTTGCAGCGCCACGAGTGCAGGTGGTGGCGTGTACAGGGGACCTCCCCCCTCCCCTGCTGTTTTTGGGATGAAACGGCCGTCCGCTGCCTCAGAACGGCTTTGGTGAACCTGTCGTTTGTTCTAAACGCCGGACCCATCCGGGACATCTTTCTCCCGGAGGGGACGGCGGGGGAGCCGGCGAGCGGCGGGGCTGCGAATGAGCCGTGGCAAATGCGGCCGTGTTTGACTAAGCCAACGACGCCGGAATCCTCGTGCTTCGAAAACAACCTCGTCTTAGACTAAGTGCTTTTCCTTATACGTGGAACCTTCTGCAAACTGCAGTGGCAACCTTTAGTTCCCACGCTACCGCTGTGAAGTGCAGGTGACTGACCTTCGACGCTGCCATGGGACCCCCTTCGGGCTATTCATCACTGCTGCCTGGAGAGCGCGGACCATAACTTGACAGAAGTGGCAAGAGTGTGTTGTTGGGGCCGTCCTGAAAGGCGGACCCTAAAGACTGGACACGTGATCGACGTCACAGTGATTGGACGCATTTTTAATGAACTAAATTCCCCAACTAAGGACCTGGGGACAGGGGACCCTATTTAAGCAGCGATCTGGCATGTGATCGCCAGCTCCCTATTCACTCTTTCGAACTATGTAAAAATGTAAATAAACCCTTTGTCGCTTCTTCACCTCGAAGACCCTCTCATCTCTTCGTCACCCCCACAATAGCAGTCTCCCGATCCGGAACCCGGGGACACTCGGGGAACCAGGCGATCCGGAACCCGGGGACCTTGGCGAGAGACGGCACAGGCGAACCAGGGGTCCACCCTTGACAACTGGTGGCAGCGGTGGGATCGAAGCGCAATCCCCCAAAACCAGTGGCATGCTATGGGGTTGGAGCCCCACTCTTAAAAACTGGTTGGCAGCGGTTGGATCGACCATGCGGTGTGGTGTTGCTTCAGCGGGTGAGTGCTTGAACTTTGCTTGAGATTCGCCTGGCTTCAATTGTTTGGGTTAATACATTGAACTTCTGGGAATCGAGGGAAGTTGATCAGTGAGTCTGAGTGCGTGTAGCTCACGTCAACAATTGTTCAGCAAAGTCAAGGCTCAGAGCAGCAAACATGGACCTAATGAAGTTGCTAAGGTCAGATTTGCTGTCATTGTGCGAAGAGTTGGGTGTAGAAGTAGGGGTTAAGATCAAAAAGACGGACATTTGCAAATTGCTCTTGGCAACCGCCGAGGAAAGAATAATTACCGATATGTGGGAACTCCTCAAAGCTGAGCGAAAGAAAAAGGAAGCTGAGCGAAAGAAAAAGGAAGATGAGCTAAAGAAAGAGAAAGATGAGCGAAAGAAAGAGGAAACTGAGCGAAAGAAAGAGGAAAATGAGCGCCAACGGCTAGCGGCCGAGCGAGAGGAACGGGAGCTCAGAAGGTTGCAGCTTGCGCATGAAATAAAGAAACTGGAAGATGAGATCTCGAGAGCCAAGACTCCAGAGAGAGCGAGTCAGGCCGGATCGTTCCAGTTGAACAGACGTGACGACGTAAAACAGTACTGTGAAACAGCGCACAACCTGCATGAAGATTGCGGAGCTTTAATGTTGAAACGCAGTACCGAAAGCCACGCGGCGACAGAGGACGAAAGCTCCATTGCAGACGAGCAGGGCGTTTCAGGGGTAAGCGCTCAGGCCGATAAGCGGGCGGTGGAGGACTGCCGTCAGGAAAGCGAACTGCCCAACTCGGGGGCAGCGGAAGGTTCGTCTGTCGGCGGTGTGGAGCTGACACTGACCTGCGAAGGTAAAGCGGCCAGTTTGCAATTGGATGAAGGTCTCCGAGGTGCCTATGAAAAACTAGATCAAGCTAGTTGTGGTCAGGAGGCGCTAACAGAAGTGTCTAGGCGTAAAAAAGGTATAGCACAAGGACCAAGAAAAAGCGGTTGAAATGTCAAGCCCTAAACTTAGCTACACAGACAGGTGCTAATGTTAGCATACATAAAAATGCGGCAGAAGGAAAAGAAAAACCTTCCCGCATTGGACCTTGTAATCTTGCAGCTACAGTTACTGGTGAGAGGGCACGCGCAGGTGCTTCTAAAAGCGACCGCAGTAATGGAAAGGGAAGAGCGCGTCTACCAAGCAGAACAGCGACGAGGCTTTTCAAAGGGCATCGGCCAGCGGGAAATCACAGACCCCCCCCCCCCCGACCTAATAGTAAGGCGGTAAGGAAGAAAGGAAATCTACCCGAAAGATCAGAAGGCGCTAGATCGCGGGACACCCGGCGCATGCGAGCGCAGGGGTCGAGCAACAAAGACCGCGCACGCAGGCACGTTCAGCGCGCGCTCTGGAGAAGGATGCCTCCTGCACTTTCCGCACTATATTCGAGGAAGCGCGCAGGGCGAAAGGGTAGGCGGACTTGCTTGGGGCGAGAACAGAGAGCAGCTTCTCGCTCCGTTCGCTGTCCGTCGCCCGGAATCGGTTATCGGCACTGCATGGGCTACCGGGGCCTACTGAGCGCGTCGAGGGGCTGTGGAGATGACAGTAGCGATCAGGAATGTCTCCTTTCAGTTGCCCTTTGTCACGAGTTGACAGCAGTACAATCAGTCAAAGCGCGACCCCGGCGGGCGCGGCTGAAAGACTAATCCTTTCGACGCGGGGGTGGTGAGCCATGTTTCACCCCGCGTAGCCATTCGAAGTAGCTGCTTTTTTTATTATTATTCCTCTTTCGGTTGTGTGCGTGTAAAATCGGGGAAGGAAATGCTACTTTGTTTTAGGTTAAAAACTTGGATTTGACCAAGTGTTACTATTTTCTTAACACTTAAATAAAGGTAATTGTGCGATTGGGGTTAGAAAGGACGTGTGTCAATTTGAGGTGCTACGAAGTGATAAAGGCACTCACAGGAGTGCAGCGAACATAGTTCCTGAACAGATGATGAGCTCTTTGCGTAAGGTAGAACCGCTGAGAGCTAGCAAGTTTTTTTTGCGTTTGAAAATTTGGCACAGGTTTGCTTTCTACCTTCAGTAGATTCAGAAAGGTAGAACTTGGTCGAGATACCGAGAGCTTGTCGCTACATTCGCTACATTAACAGCTGTGTTGCTAATGTCAGGCGAAGGCAAAGAAAGCACGGATATTTGTGCCAATTTGAATACCTGTGTTTAGAGGCGCTAGGTTAGCTAGCCGATTTTGGTATTCAAAGATTAAGCGAACGAAGTGAGGCTACTGACTTCTGCGGAGAACAGCTGTAGCAGCTTTCTGTACAAGTGATAGTGACGAGGCGCATGACTGACTCATTGAGTTTAAGAGAAGTCTCTCGCCAGTACGGGAAGGAGTATGGATTGCGATGCGCAGTCGCATCTTTACGAGTTCGACTCGAACAGTTGATTATTAGACTCGAGCGTCAAGCTTCTTTGAAAAGAAGCCATTGGATTAATTTAAGCGTGGGCCAAACTTTAAGGAATCTATCGGTATCCTGGTGGTATAAGGGGATCAGAGCTTTGAGTGATAAGGAATAGAGTTTCTAATCAAGAAATTGTGGGCTTTGACACACCACCGCGTATTGTACAACTTGGCAGTCTGTGGCGACATCAGATGAGACACGGCCGCTCGCCTGATCCTAAATTCGGGCACAGTTGAGATGCCAATTTTGTTTGTTTATTCTAATTTTGCTTCCAAATTTTCCACCTCTCTTCAAGTCGTGTTCGGCAAATCGGTCTTTGGCGGCGAAATTGGCAGACATGGAAGCTGTTCTTAGTAGCCGAGATTATTGCTGTCAGCTACAAAATTTTGTGCTTACGTTTATATTGACAATGCAGTAGTATTATATAACAGCCTGGCGGCTCTCGGGTGAATTTCGTGCACTGCCTGGGGAGTGGCGTCATATTGAGTGGCTAGTTTCGACTAATGCCTCCGTTGTCCGAGGTTTTGGACTCTGATCTGTGCTTGCAGACAAGATGAAGAAGGGCCTCCCACGCTACAACTCAAGTCATCTCTCCTCGACCAGTGGTTCTGACCACTGGCAGATCGAGATTGTCCTGGCCGCGGAGGAGCTTTTACGTTTGGAGACGCCAACATGCCAATAATATTCAAGCCACTGAGAAGCATAAATCGACAGAGGCTTCAAAGGGCCGTCGACGTGGTTGCAGCGCCAAGAGTGCAGGTGGTGGAATCGACAGGGGACCTCCCCCACCCCCTCCCCTGCTGTTTACGGGGTGAAACGGCCGTCCGCTGCCTGAGAACGGCTTTGGTGAACCTGTCGTTTGTTCTAAACGCCGGACCCACCCGGGACATCTTTCTCCCGGAGGGGACGGCGGGGGAGCCGGCGAGCGGCGGGGCTGCGAATGGGCCGTGGCAAATGCGGCCGTGTTTGACTAAGCCAACGACGCCGGAATCCTCGTGCTTCGAAAACAACCTCGTCTTAGACTAAGTGTTTTTCCTTATACGTGGAACCTTCTGCAAACTGCAGTGGCAACCTTTAGGTGACTGCCCTTCGACGCTGCCATGGGACCCCCTTCGCGCTATTCATCACTGCTGCCTGGAGAGCACGGACCATAACTTGCCAGAAGTGGCAAGAGTGTGTTGTTGGAGCCATCCTGGTTGGCGGACCCTAAATACTGGACACGTGATCGACGTCACAGTGATTGGACGCATTTTTAATGAACTAAATTCCCCAACTAAGGACCTGCGGACAGGGGACCCTATTTAAGCAGCGATCTGGCGTGTGATCGCCAGCTCCCGATTCACTCTTTTGAACTATGTAAAATCTAAATAAACCCTCTGTCTCTTCTTCACCTCGAAGACCCTCTCATCTCTTCTTCACCCCCACAACAGCAGTCTCCCGATCCGAAACCCGGGGACACCGACCTTGGCGAGAGACGGCACAGGCGAACCAGGGGCCCGCACCTAACAACTGGTGGCAGCGGTGGGATTGAAGCGCAATCTCCCAACACTGGTTTCCTGCTACGGGATGGAGCCCCACCTCTAACAACTGGTGGCAGCGGTGGGATCGACGCGTAATCCCCCAACACCGGTGGCCTGCTTTGAACTTGGAGCCCCACTTCTAACAAGTGGTGACAGCGGTGAGATCGAAGCGCAATCCCCCAACACCGATGGCCTGCTATCGGAACAGAAGCCCCACACCTAACACCCTCTCATAAGCCCAACACATTCGCCTCACACAGACATCTGATGGCTTGTATAAACTGGACTACTTCGAATGTAGGATACCGGCAAATGACCCAACTCTCCTCTCCATCCCACGCTCCTTCCACTGGGAGCTGCTTATTAAGCCGTTTCCAAGAAGCATCCACACCACCATGAGCAGCGCCACCGAACTCAAGATAAGGCGCTCCACCGCTATTACAGTTAAGAATTACGGGAGAGGAAGCGGTCGACGCCATGATTCAGCTATCTTTCTCTTCATCCATCACCCTACTCCTCCCTCCAGACACCTCCCCAGAAACTGCACAGGAGGCTGCGATTGTCATTGCCGTCGCCTGTATAGAAGCCAGGTGCATAATAAGGCTCAAAAGCAACGACGCTAAATTTTGCACGAAGCCGAGTCGATGTCCCTGCTTCTTGCATCTGAGCTCTGCAGTAACACCCAGGCCTCACCATGTGGAGCTAATATGGTGCCTGCGCACTCAGGCAATTCCGAAAACAAGGCTGCAATACTTTAGCTTGGGGTTCTGTTAACCGAGCTCAAATGGCTACTGCTGCTGCTGTTGCTAACAGGAAGAAAAGGAAAGTGCACGGTCCTGCCTACTGGCTCAAGCCGAGCCATGCTCGCTGCCGCGTGCTGAAACATAGGAGTTAAACGATAGGAGAGCAAAGACAGAATGAAAAGGCGCGCCGCGCTAATATGCCTCGGGCCGATCCCGGAGGCAGTGCAATACCGTGCCGCCTCGTGCCAGAGTACCTCAAGCCGAGCACACCGCCATATTCTAAAATTAAGCTTAATATCTCGGGTCCAAGGACCGGTAGCAGATATTAAATCAGGTATCAGAAATCATGCTCCTCCCGAGATCAAATAGCCTCTGATCAGAGATTCCCGCACGAAAGACCTTATATGAACTCTTTCAGCAAGCTGAGGCGGGCTTAAAAAGCCGCTCGTCAGCTGTACCCCCCCCCCCAACCCCCAGGCGCCCGCGTGCTATGTCGACGCACTTAAAAATCGCCAGGTGGTCGAAATTATTCAGGAGCCCTCCACTACGGCAACACTTTCTTCCATTCTTCTTTCACTCCCTCCTTATTCCTTCCCTTTTAGCGCGGGTGTCCACTTAGATACACGAGACAAGCATTTTCAGTTTCATTTTCCCCTCCACTACGAAGCAACTTTCTCCCTTTCTTCTTTCACTCCCACCTTCTTCCCTTCCCTTACAGAGTGGTTCAGGGATCCGCTGTGATGTGAAACAATTACTGCACCATTTCCTTTCCTCGAAAACCACTTTTCAATTTCCAACCAGCCAGCAGAGAAAGCCAAGGCTACTGCCTCTTTTCTTTCTTCGTGATAATTTTTTATTGCTTGCATTTAGCGTCGCCAGCGCGATAGGTGCCCACCTCGATGTCTCACTGGTTAGTGCACTCGGCTGCTGAGTTGGAATACGCGGATTCGAACCCCGCTAAGGCCGTGCTTCGATGCCTGTGCAGTGCGATGCCCATGGGCGTTCAAGATCGTAAATCTATACAGCCCAGCCAAGCGAACAAAAGGGAACTTTATTAAGCTCTTTGCGGAGGCGAAAAAGTTGGCGGGGCAAAACACCTTAATCATAGCGGGCGACTTTAACGCCAAGAGTCCGAGATGGGGCTATAACAAAGAGGACAAAAAGGGGCGCGGCATCAGCACGGAGGCATAGAACGTAGGATGCGAGCTACTAACCGACGAGAATCAACCGGCTAGGCAGGGGAACAGCGTCAGTCCAGACACGAGTCCCAACCTAACTTTCATAAGGGGCGCCAAAGAAGCGGAGTGGGAAAACCTAGTCGAGAACCTTGGAAGCGACCACCACATAATAAGGATCTGCACGGTGGCGGACAACGTCAGGAGGAAGATTGGCACGGCTCGGCTAACGGACTGGGACGCCTTCAGAGCGCACTGCAAGCAGCTCGAGGGCGACATCGGTTCTGCGGAAGAGTGGAGCCAACAACTCAGACGAATCCAAGACCTATACACGAAAGAAGTAGACAGAACGGAACAAACGCCGGAGGTGGATAAGCGCCTCCTCAAGCTATGGGACGCGAGACGCGGGCTCACCCAGCGGTGGAAGAGACAAAACCTCAACAGGAAGCTAAGGAAGAAAATTGCCGATATAACCAAGCGAACGGAGCAGTACGCGACGCAGCTGGCCAGGCAGGGGTGGCAGCAATTCAGCAACTCGCTGAACGGCACCCTCAGCACGGCCAGAACGCGGCAGATCCTCAAAGCCCTCATGGACCCGAGCAAACACAAATCCGAATGCAGCAAGTCGATACAGAGGCTGGTGCACCATACGAAGGCACGGACGAACAACTACTCGAAGAGGTCCGGATCAAGTGCTACGGTAAAGATCAGGTCGACAGCTACCGAGAAGAATACCGTGGCGAGGAGAATCCGCCCATGGACCGACCCATCACGAGAGAAGAGGTAGTCGATGCGATAAGATTGGCCGCGAAGAACACGGCGGCGGGTTCGGACAAGATCCGGAACTCGCTAATAAGGAACCTCAGTGACGAGGCGATAGATCAGCTTACGACCTACCTCAACAAGCTCTGGCGAGAGGGAAGAGTGCCGACGGAGTGGAAACACGCCGTCGTCGTGATGATTCCGAAACCGGGCAAGAAGCTCCAGATCGAGAACCTCAGGCCGATATCTCTAACGTCGTGCCTGGGCAAGCTGTACGAGAAAGTGATCACGAAGAGAATCCAGTCGCACCTGGAAAACGAACAATGGTACTCGAACGGCACGTACGGGTTCAGAGCCAACCTCTCTACGCAAGACGTGCTGCTCCAACTCAAGGAGGAAGTGCTCGAGACGATGCCAAAGGCGGGCGAAACGTCGTCATGGCCCTCGACATAAAGGGGGCTTTCGACAACGTAAGTCACGCGGCCATCATGGAAGGCATCAACAACACCAACTGTGGGAGGAGAACGCACGATTACGTCAGAGCCTTCCTGACCGACAGAACGGCGACCGTGGGGCTGGGCGAGCTGAGAAGCGACGTCTTCCCCACGCCGTGCAAAAACACACCTCAAGGATCCGTCATATCGCCCCTCCTCTTCAACGTGGCAATGATTGGACTCGCAAGACGGCTCAACGAGATCCAGGGCATCCAACACGCGATGTACACCGACGACGTCACGATATGGGTCACCCAAGGATCACTCGGGGAGAAGCAAGAAAAACTACAGGAAGCGGCAACTTGCGTAGAAAATTACACCAGAGAGAGGGGCCTGCGATGCTCGGCGGAGAAGTCGGAACTCCTAAGGGTCGGCAAGCATCCCACCCAAGCGACACTGGAGGTCGTTCTCGAGGGACAGAACATCCCGGAAAAGAACATGATAAGGATCCTGGGCATGTGGTTGCAAGGAAGCCGGAAATGCAGCCACACCATCAACCTGCTGAGCAAGGCGGCAGAGCAGGTGGGCCGTATGATCAACAGAGTCTCCCAAAAAAGATACGGAATGAAGGAAGAAGACACTCTCAAGCTAGTCAACAGCCTAATTGTCAGCCGAGTCACATACTCCCTGCCGTACTACGCGACGACCAAGGCGGAAAGAGAGCAAGCCGACACCATTCTCAGGAAAGCGTAAAAGACTGCTCTGCACCTACCCAAGAACACGTCGAACGAAAAGTTGCTCCAGCTAGGCATCAGCAACACCTTCAGCGAGCTCGCCAAAGCTCTGCTGGGAACGCAAACCACGAGTTTCAGAGCCACCCCTACGGGACGAGCGCTCCTAAGAAGGTTGGGTCGGGACACGGGCAGACTAGTAGACAGACACGCGGACGTACCGGACTACCTTAAGAAAACCATTAACGTGGGACCATTGCCGAACAACATGGGCCCCAATCTTCACGAAAACAGACGAAAAGCGAGGGCCGAGTTCGTAGAAAGAACGCTACCCCAGTTAGACAACACCGTATACACGGACGCTGCCGTATATCCGCGCGAGAGAGAACGCGTAGCCGCGACGGTAGTGGTAAACAAGGAAGGAAACATGATCACGTGTGCCACGGCAAAGGTCGCCGGCACAGCGGAGGCCGAAGAGATTGCCGTTGCGCTGGCGGCAGCAGAAGGCTACTGAACGGGCCGATCTCTCAACATACTGACGGACTCGAAGGAGACGTGCAGGAACTACACGAGGGGCAGGATCAGCAGAACAGCCCTTAGAATACTCAGCGGGGTAACCTCCGCCGAGGAGAAACAAAGGCATAACCTAATCTGGATCCCGAGCCACGCGGGCATAGGGGGAACGAAAGGGCAGACAGCCTAGCTCGAGGTAACGCCTTCCGAGCAGGGCAGTCAAATGCTCCGGAGCTCCGCCTAGAGGCTTGCGAGGGGGGATACGCAGAGACCTTGAACTTGCATAGGGGAGCTAGAATTAGATATCCACCACCGCATAAAGCCCTAACAAAGGAGGAAGCGACCGGCTGGCGCAGATTACAGACCAACTCCTTTCCTAACCTACACATACTTAATAAGATGTTCCCGACACAATACAGAGCCACCTGCCCTTGGTGCGATGCCACACCTACACTTTACAATATCACGTGGGAGTGCGAACGCAACAAAGCATTTCACCAACACGAACACCCGAGTGCGGAGCAATGGGAGAGTCGGCTCATCAGCGGCGAGCTCACGACCCAAAGGGCCTTAGTGCAGCACGCGAATGATGCAGCACGACTCAGTGGAGCAATGGAATAGGGGCCCACCCTTGCTGACGAGAAGCCTCAAGTCGCCAGCGCCAGAGAAGACGACGGAGACTTCATAACCGCGAAACCTTTGAAAGATCCAATAAAGTCTTCACTCACTCACTCAAGATATCCAGGGGCGCGATTTTCGATATTCACATTCGCCTGTCGGCGACATGTTGCCTTTCTGATTGGCTCTCAAAAGTGTCGTACAGCGACAAGACAGGGCAAGGTTGGTGTCAATCATCGTCTGCTGCAGACCCACTTTTCGCACTAACGTCAAAATGGCGAGGCGTTGAAAACACCTTTTCAGCTACGCTATTATTGGTGCCCCGCTGGTAAATACATTTCATTGTGAAGGGCAAAAGAAAGGTACAGGTGGTACGTATGAAAACAGACTTGCCAATTTTGAGATAATAGGTGCATACAGAGAATGGCCGCTTCCTGAAATCTGATTGGCTGCACAATGTCACGTGAGACACGTGGTACGCACGCAATATAGAGTGATGTGAAATTGTCCTTTCGTCATTTTTACAGTGTGCCGCCATTGCTAAAAATGGCTGCAATTTGCGGCCGTAATTACGCAAGGCCGAAGATACCCGAGTTATGCAAATGAGCGAATGCAACGCCGATTTATGCGACGTTAGGTCGCCGCAGTTCAACAGGTATTTATCTGAAACCAAAACTAAGCTGATGACGGTCTGGTTTTTTTTGCACAATGCAGTGAAATGGCGTCATAAGGTCACATGTGAAATGAACAAGGGATCAAACCGTCTTTAACCAGAGCTTAAGTGTACAGCCGCATAGGGGCGATAACTGCTCTCTCGTTGCAAAACCTTCGCTCGCAGTGAGAAATCATCGGTCCGTGCTTTTAATGTAACGTGGTAATAGCGGCGCCGGCGGTGCGTTTGGATGAGTTTTGCTTATCGTTGCATTTATTCGTCGTTTGTTAAGCCATGGAACTGCGAGAGGTGAGCGACTTGTAACCGCAACACGGTGCTTTCGAGTGGTCTCTGAGTAGACAGCTCGTCTGTGCAATCATTTTACGAGGCGTATGATGCGGTGGCTGTGCAAGGATGCACTGCGGTGAGAAGCAGTGTAGAACTGTCGAGCTCTGAATTGCGATCGCCAGCAGTGAACGTCGCTGAACGGACGGGCTCTGCGCGCATGATGAGTGGATGACAAGATAGGTGTTCGCGCGGCTGAACAACAAACTCCAGGAATGTGTCGGGCTTCTTGACGACTCATCTGACGCACTATCTCATCACAGCGGTGTCAGCAAGACTGCCTAAACATCTGTTGGGAAAGGTACAGCGTGACAAAGCTTCCAGAGTCATTGAGGTAAGGAAAACGAAAGCTGTTGCAGTGACAGTTTGTGTAGCGTCATAATCAAACCTTTTGCATGCAGGCTGAAAATGAATTTAAATCAGGACGATATTTTTGGCTTTCAATTTAGTACTAGTGTGAATAACAACAGAGATTAGTTTTAATTCAAAAGCCTTTACAGGCTCAAGAATCACCAGCGGGGATGTTCGCAGAAACGTGCCACACTATAGCTATCAATGAAGCGTGGTTGACGTGTCCACCGAGATTTCGAGATTTCAGAGCTACTGCGTCCTTTCCTCAAAACAAATGCTTTCACAGTCCTCCAGGTAAGCAAACAAGTGTCCTCAGAGTTAAATAGTAATTAGTTAATTACCGATACTAGTGCTTAATACTTGCGCTTCACCCCTCTGCGCATGCGTTTGATGCACACGCGCATGCACAAATGCACTCCGCTCTTCAAGAAGCGTTCAATTTTTGGATGCGGTAAACCTGAGTCACAGGGAAATTCTAGAGGCATGCCATATCGTCAAACAAGCAGATCGATGTGTAAGTGACACGACGGTAATTAGATATTATTACCGTTATTAGATAAAGAAATAAGATTTTTGAACTCCTTAACATAACCTTTAGTAGCATGTCAGCCCGACAACCAGGCAGACCTCTCCTGTTTCATTAAAGTTCTCCTCCTCCAAAACGCACATTGCAACGCCTACGGATGGTAGATGGCCTTCATTGAACTGTAGACGTCATGCTTTTGGTGTGCATAGAGGGTTTTCGTTGTTCATTTTAATGCACAGTAAAGGAAACTACTTTGAAAGTGAATGAAGTTCATTGAGCATTACTCCCGTGCAGTGCACATTAGTGCCATCACAAGACCTTCATTGCATCAGTGTATGGTGTAAATGTTAACTAATAGCATTGTGATATACCGCTCGAAAAGAACCAACAATTGTCCTAATATGTATGTGAAAAGGAGTGTACACAGGGAAGGTCATACAGTTGCACATCAGGCAACAAACATTGCTGAAGCCTGTTGTAGATTCCTCGTGGAGTGGACATGGCTTGCGAAAACCAATACACATCCAGTGTTATCATGCAGCATTAATGAACCTTTGCCAGAATACCACTGCCTATGTGCGATGCTGACTCCCTGAAATATTGTGCTGAGGGCCACTTTTGCCTAGCATTTCTGGCCTCCTTTGCGTGTTATCTTAGTGCTGTGATTCTTGTGCTTTTCTGGCCGTGTAGCTGTTCTTCCTTCTTAATTGTGGTGCCTGCAACTTCATAGTTTTTATTCTCCTTTGGTTCCTTCGCCTCACCCTGAGACATGTTGACGCCTAATGTGCCACGTGCACTAGATAATGCGTGTGTATGTGCACATTAACATAACAACCACATGAAGCGAATTAAGCAAGTGTCTCGCGCACTGCATGAGGCTGTATGTAATGTGGCATCGCCCTCTATCTTCACTCCCCACCTCTGTATTCGCCCCATTCCCCTAGATGGAGTAGCATATGTGAAGACTTTTTTAATGGCTTTTAATGGGTTTCTTAGAAGTTTATCGTTCAGTAAATTATGGCTCTTACTAGCCCAAACAAAAAGTAGATGGAGCAAGAGGAAGTTATAAATTAAGGAAAAAACGCGTAACAGTTGTCTTATGTGCGGTCATATGAACCATTCCTCGAGAGAAAAGCTGCAGGTGTAAAAGATAGGAGAAGAAAATGTACTACGCACTCGCATCATGTAGTGTGTATATCTTGCGATCTTTCAACCAAGTTGTTCTACAAACAAAATGGCCAGGCGTCGTCTCAACAAAATTTACAGCTTCATTTCAACAAAAAAAATGGTAAAAAAATTTGCCGTCAGTGAAATACGCTTTAACAGCATTTTTCTAATGGATCTTTGATGTGCGGTATGCACTTGATAGATGTTTTTTATTTTTATCGGGACTAGCCGCTGTTATCAGGAGGCTTTTTCGATGTGAAATTCGATCTCAGAACATAGCCACCAATGTGCATAACCATCTTGTAACATAGAAAGTTACCAGGGCCCTATGAAAGGCCGGGCATTCCGACTGCCGGTGTGTCAGTGCCGCCTGATTTTGGTTTCTTGCTCGTTGCTGACGAGAACGCTTTGTGCGGGTTTTAATTGTCACGGGCGAATATTCCCTCTCGGATATCAGCTTTGAAGGTGTTGCCGCAAGGTGTCGGCGCTATGCTTTGTTACTGACACGAATTTATAGGTTTCTCGTCCAATGAGCTTTTCTCCCTGCAAGTGGAGGAGTTGCTGCGGCAGTTGCTGCGCCCTTAAGTGCGCATCTCTGACTATCATGTGACCTCTACACAAACTGGACAGGTTCTGCCAGCCTCGTATTTTTGTCACAGGTTATTTGCATAGATATATTTACAGCGATTCCATTGCAATCAGGTCCCTTTCCGAAGCACTGTTAGTCGCAGGCTTCATGTGATTGTGTAAGTTTACTTCATGTGCATGCGCATTCATATGGCGTGTTTTCACTCCTCGTAGACAACGATAAAGATGCTGTGTAAAAAATTCTCTCTCACTCTACCTTCAAGGCGCAGCCCAAGATTGAAACACGGACTGCCCATTACTGGGTCCTGCAATACTTTCTCTTAACCATGACAGCGGGAACGAATTGCGCATGTAGTCGCAAGCACACGAACTTACATTGGATTTTTTTTAATCCCAAGTTCAAAGTTCGCCGTCGCCCGTCGAGACTTGCGCCATTTAGGGCTCTTCCAAAATTGATCTTGAGACAGGGCCATTTGTTTCTCGCCAACATCTGGGAAGGCTTCCGCCATCTTGACCACTGAAACTTAGAAGCAGCGGCTTTTTACACAGGAGCGTGGCATGTCGTTCCACCCAGTCAGATTCTCAAATAAAGACTTTAATCAGGTTTCGAAGAGCTGAGAGGAAATCTGGTTAATGCCGCGGAGACCAAAAGCTTTGTGGCTATATGAGCGTTATGTTTTAGTTTACCAAGGAATATCTATTTTTTAGGCTTTGAATTTTCAATTCTGAAACTCTTTTAACTATCACTGATCTCACTACTACTGGCGCAGTGGCTGGACATGGCACTCCGTGACTCCGAACACCGCATAACAAAACTGTTTCAGCCAACAATGTTATTTGAGTTTATTTCTTTTGTACAAAGAATAACGACCCAGATACATCAACGCTGAGAATGGCTGTGGGAATCATAACCCCGGAAATCTGCCTGTAAAGATTAAGCTGATGCCTCTTTGTTCGTTTCTGCGATTCTCGCACAAAGAAGTCGGAAGAGAAAGTTTTACCAGCCTTGTGTTATGAGCGAGAGCCCACTTCCCCTTATTAACGACCAAGGATGCGGAAGAGAGAAAATAAGTGGTTGCTCAGCGAAAAGGCGGCGTTTTACGCTCACCTGACTGGTCGCTGAGGACCATTACTGCCAGCGGCCGTGCAACTTACAAAGACGATTTGAGAAGGATGCCCTCGCTTTGTGCGCTCGCCGTCTCATTAGAAGCTCGTCCGGACTATGAGCCCGGCCCTGGGAGAGAGCATCGCTTCTTTCGTTGGGGAAGCACCTATCTTCACTGCAGACCTAGGCACAATCTATGTGCAACATTTTTGGACAAAAATTTTGAATATTAGAAAATTTTAAGGCTCTGGTATGGAAATATTGAAGGTAATGATTCCTTCGATCTAAAATCTTTCTTTTAAAATTTTTCTATCGCCCCCATCGAGCAGTTAAGACAGCCGTAGAAAAACTATAAGGAACGCTTTTAAAGATGCCTAAACCTTCAAAAGTGAAAAAAAAAATGAAAGCGGACCGACGGGAGATTTGCAGATATATTGCTTATCATAGTGAAATCTTCAAATATATGAAGAAATGCGTTCACTAACACTTCGCCGTTCAAAAATCATTTTGTCAAGAATTTCTGCGCATGTCCTTGCCATGGTCTGCTGGAACGCTCAGAACTTTTTGAGACTGAGTGCCTTCCGGTTGGAAAGAACTGAGACGGACTGAAACCCTGGCATACTACGGTGCAGATAAATCCTCCGTTAAAATATGCAGGCAAATGATGGTTATCGCACAGGCGACTGCAACTGAAACAAGCTTAGCTCTGCAACCTATCACCGATTGTTTCCTATGGCAACAGCCACTCAGTGCTACAGCTAGCATTTGTGGTGGGGGCACGTGTTCGAGACGATGAGACCAGACGTGATGACCTGGCCCGTCGTGTGGTTCGATCGACGTTGACCTGGTGAATGCAGGCCGCATGAACGGACCTGGATCACATGTATACCAGCTTCTTATTATTCTTGCCAATTTGCTGCTGTTATGACACGTATGAAAAACAAAGCAGCTGCTACGAACGTGCGCTCAGTGAAATACATTAGAATATAATTTCACAATAGTGACTCTTAATGGTACGCAATTGCTGATTAAGCTCTACAAGAAAATATGAACTCAAAAACCCCACGAAACAAACAAGGAAGAGATGTGTTTCAAAGAGATTGTTCTGACCTGGCACTTAACGCGCAGATTCGCAGATTACGCAAGGGAAGAGTTAAGTGCCTATTGCGCTGCGTTAACTATGTGAACAGAATGTGTTCGAACTGGTCGCCCTAGCCATGTACCTGCGAGCCTTTCCAGGGTCGGCATTGAGGCAACTTACAACGTGAAAACGTTAGTCCTGGCGGGCTGCACTAGTTTTATACCACCCGTGGGGCCCACAAATACATTCAGACAGTAGGATTTTGTCTCGAACGACCTGCAATGCATTTAACGTATTTTGTTTTAAGGCGACATCTAAGCTCCGCCTTAAGGGCATGATGCGATAGAGTTAATGGGTTTCTTCAGCGGGCAGGCGTCCTGTTTGGGTATCAGTTCGCAGACACGGACATTGTTCTTTCTTTCCCCTTAACACAACGTTCAACATACCTTTAAGAGTACAATGCGATAGCATTAAGAGACCTCTCCCGCGCACGTAATCCCTGTCAGTCGCCTAGGGTCTGCTCACATGCCCATATATTCTGAATTCGTCATTCTCTTTTTATTCACAGATCGCTGTGAGCCCTCATACTATGCCTGCGGAGTGGTTCTGCGCTTAAGCAATGTGGCCCTGCCTCGCGCAGTGGCTTCTTCAAATGCAGGCGTCGGTGGGGCTGACAAGCTCCAGGTTTCTCTTCTAATAAACCCCTCGCAATAAGTCAGTAAATTAACTGCCGCATGGTGTACAGTGACCTCCAAGATCCGCGGCTAAAATTTGAGACGACGCATGCACTTCGGCTGCGGAATCGGTGTCTGAACGCCAAACCTGCATTTACATGTTTGATATTTTCTTTCTTATAAAAGCCCCATTCTCAGCGAGAGGAATATTTTTGCGATCAAAACGCTGTACCCTATTGACACAGCTCTACACGACCCTTAAAACATTGTTCGCTCTCCCGTTAATTTATCTGTTGTTAATTTTAAACTGCTTTAAGAATTGCACAACAGCTTAGCGGCGCACCTTATCTGGTTTTAATGGGCACAAATCGGTCGTAGCTGCTACCAGTTTTGTTCTTAATAAGGGCTGCGCCAGTATACGTTGTGATGGACTCGCTCTTTGAGTGAACCAATTGCATATCGCCCTGTCTTACTTTTCGCCTTTTTCCAACATCGGGCGGGGGATGCGTTTTTTTTTCATTGGTATGGGTGCAAATTCTATTTGCGCAGTCAACCTCTCGATCCATCTTCTTCGGATGAAATAAGAATAAATATAGTAGTTCCCTAGAGAGCTGCGGTTAAGCGCCCTTTCCAGGCTTCATCGGCGTCGGCGTTAGCGTCGCCTGTAATAGGATGATGAGGAAAAATAACAAAGAGGGGATTGGAGAGAACGAAATTATCTAGAAGAAGGAAACCAAGAGGAGGAGGTTAAATATGAAAAAAAAGGCTTTTTGTGAAGAAAGGAGCCGAATCTTTCCAACTTCTAGGTAGACATCACAACCGTGCCATGAGGGAAGAGAAGTTGGTTGCGAAAGGAGAAAGATATGCCATAGTGGAGGGCACCGGAATAATTTCGACCACATGGGGATCATTAACGGGCAGCGACATCGCACAGCACACGGGCTCCTTCTGCGTTCTGCCTCCACTCAAACGCGGCCGCCATGGCTGGATTCGAAGCCAGGTACTTCGGTTCAGCAGTCGAGCACCCTAACCTTTGGAGCCACCGCGGCCAGGCAAAATAGCTTCGTGGTGCTAAATGGGCGCATTCCATACGGAAATAAAGAGGCAGTGTGAAATCCTGAGGGTATTAAGCAGCCATTGCTGTATTTATCGGCGGTGGTTTTGGCATAAACGACCGAAACAAGTCATTTCAGTACGCAAATAATTTGTTATGCATCGAAATTCAGTCTAAATAACACCAGCTCTCGGAAACCGCGTCTCAAGAGAGAACGTATCAGTCGAGTGAGTTTTACTGCGTCTGAAGTATGAGTCATTTACCGAAAAAAGGTGGCATTTGGAGTACCGGCGAATGAAGCCTCCGAACATCAGAAGCGTTACTAAGAACCCACCCACAATCTCCGCCCTCCGGCCACTCCTTCTTCTCGAAAGATAACTTGCCCCCCCCTTTCCCCTGCCCACCTAACTCCACCCTCTTGAAAAACTCCCCGCAGGAGCTCGCGCAGCACCGGAATGAAAAACTGACCGCGAAATGAAATTTTGAGACACAATGTAAGGCGTCCTATATAAAAGGTGTGTCGTGTTACGTCTCGCCTACGACGCGCGGTATAGCCGGCGCGGATGCAACGGACGCCGCGGCTTCGTTCAAAGTGGCGGTCATTTTGGGCCCGTTCATCGCTGCCGCAACGCCTCCCGCCAAGCGCGTCCAGGCAGGTTTCAGTGCCACGTGTCGTCGTGCGTGCGTGTGTGTGTGTGTGCATGTTGGTGCCCACGCTTGTCAAAGCGCGGCAGCCGGGCAGAGGAGCTCCCCAACTGGGAGGCGAGGAGGTCTGACCGGCGCCGGCCCGGCGGACGCGCCCGTCACGTCTGGACATGTTCAAGCGTCGCCGTATCGGACGCCTCTTCCCAAGCCGTTCCTTCTTGCCCTCGACTCCGTGGGTATAAAGTGAGCTGCCCCGGACGCCAAAGAGAGACTTCGATTCCTTCCTTCGAGTAACGTGGTCGCCCTGACCGGCTGCTCTTTTGCGATGCCAGAATAAACAAGTTGTTCTGTTGCCAGTCGACTCATCATTTGCCGGGACCTTCGGATGTTTCCAGCTTTGCCCCAGGCCGCCAGGCCAACGCTACCCTTGGGGC
Organism: Amblyomma americanum; assembly: GCF_052857255.1. Classification (NCBI taxonomy): domain Eukaryota; kingdom Metazoa; phylum Arthropoda; class Arachnida; order Ixodida; family Ixodidae; genus Amblyomma; species Amblyomma americanum. The sequence goes on along the minus strand of NC_135497.1, from coordinate 73,347,737 downwards.
TTGCAACCCATTTGCAACAACTGGTTGCCAGCGGTGAGATCCCGACAATGGAGGCCAGCAGCGAAGATATGCGGTCAACTGTATGCTGAGCAGCCCAACGACCATCCGGGAGCAGTGCAACGAGCCCTGTGTGATGACTGGTTGCCTGCAGCGGAACGACTGCGCTGAATTCTTGGCTGGGAGGTTTGGTGAGTGCGGGACTTTCTTCTTCTGAGTTTTGCCAGGCTTTTGTTAGTGTCAGAAACAGAGCTGGTAATTGTGTTGTCGTTGCTGCCGGGTTAGTTTGCGGCAAGACAATAGTAGGCAGTAGAGAAAGCAGCATTCGGAGCAGCCATGGATTTGAAGTCGTTGCGCAAACCGAAATTGCTGGAGCTTGCAAGAGAGTTGGGTCTGGATGTCTCAGACAAACTCAGAAAACCAGAACTGCTAAGGGCTATTCTTGAGTTGGAGGCTGAGGATGACGAGCTGTCGGAATGCCTTGAGACAATTGAGGAGAGGGAGCAAAAAGAGGAGCGCGAACGTAAAGAACAAAAAGAGAAAGACGAGCGCGAACGTAAAGAACAAAAAGAAAAAGAGAAAGAGGAGCGCGAACGTAAAGAGCAAAAAGAGAAAGAAGAGCGCGACCGTCAACACGCTTTGGAAATGAAGCGTCTCGAGGTAGAGATGGAACGCGCTCGTAACGGAAGTCAGGCACACGGTGCAGGAGAACGGGTATCGTTCAAAATGACTGACCTGATGCGACCGTTTAAGCTTGGAGAGGACATTGGTTTGTTCCTGGTTAACTTTGAGCGAACGTGCGAGAAGCAGGGGTTCTCTCGGGAAACGTGGCCACAGCGCTTGCTCACTTTGTTACCCGGCGAGGCGGCCGACGTAGTCGCTCGCTTGAAGAGAGAGGAGGCAGAGGATTTCGACCAAGTGAAATCGAGTCTGCTAAAAAAGTACAGGCTGTCAGCGGAGGCGTTCCGTCGGAAGTTTCGGGAAAATGAAAAAGGCAGAAGTGAGTCATATACAGAGTTTGCCTACAGGCTTATGTCAAACATGCAGGAGTGGCTCAAAGAAGAGAAAGCGTTTGGTGACCACGAGAAAATTCTGCAGTGTTTCGGGCTAGAACAGTTTTATAGTCGGTTACCTGAGAACGTGCGGTACTGGGTCTTGGATAGGCCAGACGTTAGTACAGTGGCTAAAGCCGCCGAGCTATCCGAGGAGTTTGTGACGCGTCGGGCTCGCGGAGCTAAGGACGGTCAAAAGGGTGAATTTGGCTCCAAGTCTGAGAGGCCGAAGTTCACACCCATGAGAGCAAGGGGGGACACACGTAGTGCGGATGCGAGTGAAAGCAGTCCGACCGAACGTAAAGAGACGGCGGCAGCCGAAGCCGAACGCAGAAAGCGGTTCGAGAGGAGGCAAGCGCGCGTGTGTTATACGTGCCAGAAGCCGGGTCACTTTTCGGCGCAGTGTCCAGAAACAAAAAGAGAAGTCGTGTGTTTGTCATTATGTAGCACTGACGAGAACATGAAGCTTCTCGAGCCTTACATGCGAGACTTCCTCGTGAACGGGAAAGAGTGCCGAGTGCTTCGTGATTCCGCAGCTACAATGGATGTAGTTCACCCCTCTTACGTAGAACCCGATATGTTCACGGGCGAGTGCGCATGGATCAAGCAAGCCGTGGAAGCTCATAGCGTGTGTCTGCCCTTAGCAAAAGTGCTTATTGAAGGACCTTTCGGAGCAATTGAGACGGAGGCCGCAGTGTCATCTATGCTGCCCCCCCAGTACCCGTACCTATTTTCGAACAGGTCCGATCACCTCCTGCGCGAGAAGGGGCTTTTGTTTGGTGAGGCTAGCGTTCAGGCCTTAACCAGATCGAGAGTTCGGGAGCTCGCTGCAAAGGCGGTAGTTGCGGGGCCGACGTTGTCGAACAATGAAAAAGGGTCGGAGGCGCAGCAAGCTGATATTCCGAGCACGTCCGAACTGGATAAAATTGAGCCTGTAGCGTTGAAGGCACCAGGTACTGGAGAGGAAATGCCTGACACGGGAAAGTTAGAAGAGCTTCCGGCCGAGCTTCCGGGACTAGGCTCAGTGACGAACAGGGAAGACACTGATCAGGTCATTAGTGACTTAATCATTAATGCACCGCTGTCGGCTGAGCAGAAAACCGAACTACACCAACTCTTACAAGAGTTTCAAGGTCAGTTTTCTGAGAGGCCTGGTAGGACTTCTGTCCTTACTCATGATATAGAACTTACCTCCCCAGAGCCAGTACGATCTAAGGCGTACCGGGTGTCACCCCGCCAGCGCGATATTATGGAGGCTGAGGTAAAGAAAATGCTACAGCTCGGTGTTATTGAGGCGGGTGAGAGTGATTATACCTCCCCTTTGATTTTAGTTGAGGTACCGGGCAAGGAACCTCGTCCTTGCGTCGACTACCGCAGGCTTAATTCCATCACTAAGGATCAAATTTATCCGATCCCTAACATCGAGGAGCGCCTTGAGAAAGTTAGTAGCGCTCAGTTTATTTCCACCCTAGATCTTGTCAGGGGTTATTGGCAGGTTCCACTTACAGAAGAGTCTAGTAGGTATGCGGCGTTCATTTCACCAATGGGAACATTCCGTCCTAAACTTTTGAGTTTTGGTTTGAAGAACGCGCCATACTGCTTTTCAAGCCTCATGGACAAAGTGTTGCGGGGACAGGAAGAATTCGCTTTACCGTATTTAGACGACGTAGCGATATTCTACGCATCCTGGTCTGAGCATATGGCACACTTGCGGGCAGTGCTAACCCGCCTGCGCGAAGCGGGCTTGACAGTCAAGGCTCCCAAGTGCCAATTAGCACAGGCCGAGGTTGTCTACCTCGGTCACGTGATTGGACAGGGTCGTCGCCGCCCCTCTGAAATAAAGGTGGCCGCTGTGCGAGACTTCCCGCAACCGCGCACGAAGACCGATATTCGGTCGTTCTTAGGTGTCGCCGGCTGCTATCAGAGGTACATCCCCAGGTACTCCGATATCGCGGCTCCCCTGACGGATGCTCTAAGAAAAACAGAGCCCCAAACAGTCGTCTGGGGCGAGACAAAGGAAAGAGCTTTTAGCGCCCTAAAGAGCGCCCTAACAAGCCAGCCTGTGCTACGATCGCCAGACTACACAAAAGGGTTCGTTGTTCAGTGCGATGCTAGTGAGCGAGGCATGGGCGTTGTACTGTGCCAAAGGGACAATGGAGAAGGGGAACACCCCGTCCTGTATGCTAGTCGTAAGCTGACCTGTCGTGAGCAGGCATACAGCGCCACCGAGAAAGAGTGTGCGTGTCTCGTGTGGGCCGTTCAGAAATTGTCATGCTACCTAGCCGGCTCGAGGTTTATCATTGAGACGGATCACTGCCCTCTCCAATGGCTGCAGACCATATCTCCCAAAAATGGCCGCCTCCTGCGCTGGAGCCTCGCTTTGCAACAATATTCCTTTGAGGTGCGTTACAAAAAGGGGAGTCTCAACGGTAACGCCGATGGCTTAAGTCGAAGCCCCTAACGTAGGAACCCGCCTCAAAGTTGTTGGTTACTGATGTTTTCTTCCTGAGGCAGGATTTTTAACATATTGCTTTTGTTTAGTGTTTCAAAGTGATTATGTGCTTTCTAGTGCAATTTTCCAATTTGTGGACGCGTTCTGAGTGCTGCTTGACTACTGTAAGGAACTAGGCAGTAGTATAAAAGGGGAAAGAGCCTGGCAGAGCTTAGTGACGGTTGTCTCGTGTTTGCTGACTGAGCGGTTGCGTTTCGGCGTAGTTCTAACGATTGCTGGGAACGAGCACAAAAATGGCAACTCTCCCGAAGTGACTTTGCAGTGTCCTATGTGATCCAGAACCCGAGAACGAGGCCTTCTCTGTGCGCTGCGCTCAAGCAACGTCGAGGGACGACCGGTTTCGATTACGAGCATCATCGAGCGACATCTCTCTGGACAGCGGATGCAGTCCCCTGACCATCGGGATCTCCTTCTCCCGGCGGGGCGGTCTGTTACGTCTCGCCTACGACGCGCGGTATAGCCGGCGCGGGTGCAACGGACGCCGCGGCTTCGTTCAAAGTGGCGGTCATTTTGGGCCCGTTCATCGCTGCCGCAACGCCTCCCGCCAAGCGCGTCCAGGCAGGTTTCAGTGCCACGTGTCGTCGTGCGTGCGTGTGTGTGTGTGTGTGCATGTTGGTGCCCACGCTTGTCAAAGCGCGGCAGCCGGGGAGAGGAGCTCCCCAACTGGGAGGCGAGGAGGTCTGACCGGCGCCGGCCCGGCGGACGCGCCCGTCACGCCTGGACATGTTCAAGCGTGGCCGTATCGGACGCCTCTTCCCAAGCCGTTGCTTCTTGCCCTCGACTCCGTGGGTATAAAGGGAGCTGCCCCGGACGCCAAAGAGAGACTTCGATTCCTTCCTTCGAGTAACGTGGTCGCCCTGACCGGCTGCTCTTTTGCGATGCCAGAATAAACAAGTTGTTCTGTTGCCAGTCGACTCATCCTTTGCCGGGACCTTCGGATGTTTCCAGCTTTGCCCCAGGCCGCCAGGCCAACGCTACCCTTGGGGCTTGCAACCCTTTTGCAACAGTCGCGACTGGCTATACAATCCATCCTCGAATCTAAGAGCAAGTAGGCCAAAACTTAATCCAGCTGGCCAACCTACACCGGAGTGCTCACCAAGTAACTGGCCGCACTTCAGTGATGTCCCGCTACTTTTTTTTTTAAGTGATTGGGGAACTTCCGCAGAACCAGTAAAGGTATATTGCACAGTAAGCCCTAGTGAAGAAACCAGATCCGCGGCCGGGTGTCTCGAGGCACTCGCATTTCGGTTCTAGCCAGGTGACGGGTGCGGTTTCTGGTCGGCGCTCTAGTTACCATGTGGTTGCGTATCGAGGCCGTTGTTGTGGGTCCTATCAGACAAGGAAATCAAAAATAAATAAGCAAATCTGTTCAGTAGTCTCTATCCGGTGGGATGACGGCATGCCATCCTCGTGTCTTCAGCAGGCGGTCCCAGGTGAGTCGTCAATGGCTGTGCATTGTAGCCTCAAATGAAGGTAGAAGCAAGCCACAGCGTATTTCAGCTGATAGACTCATAGCTTCGTGCGAGTCAAGATGACAAGCCCAACTTCGCTTATATCCCACAAGATTTTTGCATTTTCGTTCTTGGGCAGCTATAAACAACTAGGAAAGATGTAATACGCAGCAAAGGATAGAAAATAAACCATATGCGTGGCCAAGTATCGTGAGGTATTCATCGCTTAGTTATGGCCAGGCGAAAGGTGCGGTTCGTCAGAACGTAGTCGTTACCATGTGCTTGCTCATCGGGCCTCTTTCCGTGGTAGCCATCAAAAGGACACATTCAATAAATACATAAAGACGAAAGATCACAGGGAACCGTAATTTAATTACGTACTGGCAGTGTGATATCATTCAAAGGTATTTATGCCTTTGCTATATGTGACCAGTGGGGCTAGTGAGACCCAGGTTGCTCTTCACGAGCAATGGCCTTTTTGAAATCTCGTACGCCACTTGCCACCTGCCACAATTGGCCGGTGGAGGCTTCATACAGGCGAACATGGTATGGGTCTATCCATATCATGATATGGGTCTATCCATATCATCTGGAAAAAAAAACATTGGCCTCGATGGTACGCCCTCGGCCGTACAATATTGAAATCATGCCCACTCTCCACCTCCACGGAATCGCACTCCCCTGGCAAAGAAGCGGTAAATACCTGGGTAACACCATTGATTATAAAATCAACTGGGCCTCTGCAGTGCAGACGCTGTTGAGCGAGAACAAGCGCACCACCTCATACGCGAGACGCCCCCTTGCTCTAGGCGAGGGAAATACTCTTTCTCTCCCTCGCGCTTATATGAGGTGAGTGCTTCAGCCCGTATGGTGTATACGCTCCCGCTAATAAAGTTTTGCCCACTACTCTGGCGCCAGCTTGACCCCAGATAACCCCATACAGCCATTAGACATCTCAAATACGGCATTGTGTATGTCCAGCAGATATCCAGATTTATCCACATAACATGGAGTGGACGTATACTGGAATATCAGAAATGCATCCGTGCCTCTAAAATAGGATGTTGTCCAGATGTCATGGCTGTGCACATCTAGTAGATGCGCACAGAGGGAGAGTTTCACGTCTAATGTAGTTCGTATGCAATGCTATCTATGTCTCTGCAAAAAAACTGCTTAAAGCTTTCCTCGAAGCTGGTCAGCAATAATGAGAACAATGAGCACAAATTACGTTAGGTAATTAGGGCCGTGCATTCCGAGGACCTTCAGACGGGCATTGTATACGATCGAACCGTTTGTCGCAGGGGTTCCGGATGGTGTCAAAGGCTTCGTGTGTTGTGATGCACACGTTTATGAAATTTATTAGCTGATATGATGAAAAGTATATCGGATGTTGCGAACTTGGCTGTAAGTCGCAATGGGAGTGCAAAATCCATGAGGTAGATGGCGTTACTTGTGTCTTAGAAGTAAGGTGCCTCGTAGCTAACATCCAGGCACCCCATAGGGCCAGCCAGCGAGAAGTGCCTACGCGCGGTTAAGCCGGAAGATGGTAATTTCCGCGTTGAAGGCGTACAGCATTCGACCGGATCGCGACCACACGATCCCGTTGCTAGAGTTATCATGGTTTTGCCGGAAACATATATCTTATGATCTCTGTTGCAGGGATGCTCGCGCGCTAACAGCATAGAGGAGCCGCTAAACATCACTGCGTGAGTTCTCTGGTGCCAGCAACACAGAGGGAGCATGTGAGCGGGAAAGTTCACTTCCCTGCATTTCACATACTGAACTCCCTCGCCGCACACCCGCCCCGCCACATGGAGCGGATATGGGTGCCTAACCAGTCCGGGAATCCCGGAAATGAGGTCACCAAGGTTCTCCCAACCAGGCACCGGTGGCCTCAGATCTGGGGTTCTCGAGGGTGCGCGTACACCCATTCAGGGATCTGACGCGGGCATACGGGGACGAGCATTGGCTCTCGTCCTTGTTCTGGGTCTCTTCGTCCATGAGTCTTTGTCTTGTCTCCACACTCACTTCCGGCCGCGACTGCGCTACGAGCTGGGTGTTCGCGGACTCTGCGTTTCCTTTCGCAATCTCGTGCACGCCGCAAAGCTTATGCGACCACTCAGCCCGTTATCACCTGAAGCAGTCACCCAAGGGGTGCATTGGTCACCACGATTATTATTTCTAGGACGCCATGTCATCACATCGAATGATAGGATCGCCAGTGGCGAAAAGGTAGACAGAGGCCCGCGTTCGCACGCGCCTGGCTCCGTTAAATGGTAAACAAATTTAACCGTCGCCCCCTCTCCACCGCATATGTTCCACCTCCCACTGCTTCGCAACTTTGCACTACGTCGCCGCACTACAGCAACATCTACGGTGCCGCGGCGGCCGAATTTCGGTGGAGGTGAAATACATAAGAACCCGCCGCGGTGGCTCAGTGGTTAGCGCGCTCGACTACTCATCCGGAGTTCCCGGGTTCGAACCCGACCGCGGCGGCCGCGTTTCGATGGAGGCGAAACGCCAAGGCGTTCCTGTGCTGTGCGATGTCGGTGCACGTTAAAGATCCCCAGGTGGTCGAAATTATTCCGGAGCCCTCCACTACGGCACCTCTTTCTTCTTTCACTCCCTCCTTTATCCCTTCCCTTACAGCCCGATTCACGTGTCCGCAGAGATGTTAGAAAGATACTGCGCCATTTCCTTTCCTTAAAAAAAACAATTTTCATTTTTTCAAATACATTAGACCCCTTTCTGCTGTGCGATATCAGTGCACGTTTAAGAGGATGCCCAGCTGATTCAAGTTAAACCGAAGCCCTCTTCCTCTCTTTCTTTTTTCACTCCCTTCTCCACCCTCTCTTGAAGGCGCAGTTCTGGCCTTCAGCGCGAAGTGAGACAGTTACTGCGGCATTTCTTTCCTCGAGCGTTACCACGAATGCAAGGCGAAGGCGACTAAACGGGTGTGCTTGGCTCGTGATGCGCGTGAGGAATTATGAAACCCCTGTCAAAGCCGATGTCTCGCGGCATTGGTGTAGACAGAGCATGCGTCAGACAACAAACACCGTACCTCCGTAAGTGTTTACTCCAAAATCCGTACACCATTTTTATTAAGCTTACTTTTCAGATGTTCTACCTAACGGCTAAATTAACAGGCTAGTGTGCTCGTTTACAGGCCAATCTCTTAATGCTTGCGGGCTAATATGCGTAATTCAACTAAAATGTGTAGTTATAAGGAGTAGTTAAGCTCATGATGGAGCTCGCTTTTGTGTGTTCAAAAGCCCGGCATAGAGGAACGGCTGCAGTGGCAAGCTGGATTTCAATGGCGATATAGGGTTTCGTTGCACATCGTAAAATATCAATCTTTTTTCAACCGCATTGTGTCCGTTAACGCCGAACACATGTTGTTGGTGAATTATTCAAGAGAAAAAAGTAGAGCCGCGTATGGACATGATCAGAACGTGGCTGACTCGATCGGCAGAAGCGTCAGCTGTGCAGGCGTTAAGTGAACTGCGGCACCACAGTCCCGAGCAGAAGCTAATTGAAGTCATCCTCGCCAAGAATATATAGAGACGGCTGCCAACTGTACCGTATATTGTGGCACAGTAGCGACTATTTGTCGCAGCACTCTTAAACGCCTATATATTTGGATGCGCTTACGCAATGGTTTGTAATAAAATGCGTTGTATTGCATTATATAAGCACTTTGAGCAGTAAACAGAGGCAAGAGCGTCATATGACGGCGCATTTCAGGTACCTCGTTAACAAATCATGGGTCAATACATATTTTTTAGGATCGATCCTGATCTCCTAGACCAATTCCTTTTAAACGAGTGCACTACAGATGCTGTAACACTCATTTTTATTGAGAAACCATGGCACACGTTTACAACTCTTACATCTCAGAAGTGATCACAGTACACTGCAAGAAGTAATACCACTTTTTTATCTAAAGCACGCAAAAGCAGCTCGCGTGCCCAGAATTGGCTAGTATAGTGCAGTAAGGAAAATAACCGTTTATAAATGTACTCCTAAGAATTTTTCGGCTTCTATTACATCTCCTGTATGTGAGTTTGTACCTTTTATCCAATTCCATAGAGGTTTTTTTTTATAAAACTGCTATATTTGCTGCGGAGCACCGCTTTTGAGTTTGGTTGCGTAGCTAGGCGGTGAATTCGGTGAATAATAAATTATTAGTTGCCTAACATGCAATTACAATCTGTACTGCCCTTGTGGATAAACTTAACCGCTCTAAATACCAAGGGTCCCAGCTATCGCAGATTAAAAATTTACGAAGGAAAGATATATAGGTGGAGGCAATTTCAACCGCGTTGTTTACATTGAGTGTATGCACTCAAAGTATTTTATAAATTGGTGGTTCACGGTTTCGAGAGTTTAACGCTCCAAAGCTACTCAGACTTTGAGGGACGCCGTAGGGGCTCCGGATAATTTCGAGCACCTGGGGTTCTCTATCGTGCACTGTCATCGAACAGCACACGCGACTTTAGCATTTCGCCTCCATCGAAATGCAACCGCCGCGGTCACGATCGAACCCACGAATTTCCGGTCAGCAGCCGAGTACCATAACCACTAATCCACCGCGACGGTTGTATTTTTTTTTGTCAATTTTAATAATGAAAATAATGTAAACTCAACTTTTTAGCTATTGCGTTTCCGGCGACAATTCTGGCACCAAACTGCAGAGCGGGCCAAAGAACGTCTATTTGATCACTTTTTTTATTTTGACATGCGCTGTAAATAACTTTGTTTTTCACATTGAAAGAAAGGGCGCAAGATATGAAAAAATCCCACGTGACCATGTTCTCACACGCCCCGACAGCAGCGCTCTCAAATGCAGAATCCGCGAGCGTAGCATCAATCGATGATGCTGCGAAAATGACGAGGCGGAAACAATGAAGAGGGCACTGGAGGTGAAATTGAAGGTAGCACCTGTGACCCGGCTTTTTTGACCAGGCTAAAAACTAACGTTATTTATTTCGACCAGGCTTTAAAACTAACGTTAACGATAATATTTAATTGAACTCCGTGTTTGTTGAAGGTTTATTGAAAAAAACGTGTTCTTAAAGAGAAACCTGGCGTACTTCACACATCGCGTGACACATGACTAAATTGAAAAATCCATTTCGCATATTAAATACCCCCCGCGGTGGATGAGTGGCTTTGGCATTCGGCTATTGATCCCAAATTCGTGGGATTGAATTCCGGCCGCAACAGCCACATTTACATGCCGGCAAAATTCAAAGACGTCCGTGCACTGTGCGATGCCAGCGCATGTTCAAGAACACCAGCTGGTCTAAATTAGTCCGGAACTCTCCTTTACCGCGTCCCTCATAGCTAGGTTTTCGCTACGGGATGATAAACCACGCATACCACATATCACCACCAATCAAACTGGTATTCACTTAACCCCTAATCTGGCATGTAACCTTCACATCTATAGCATGCTCCTGGCATTCTCAGAAGGTTTATATTATTGATTTCACGGAACTCCTTGAAAATAAGGCCTTTACACTGAATAGGCCAGATCCACCCCAGTTTCGCCACAGAAACCATTTAGGAACGCCTTTCTAACTTTCTAACATAAGAAGACGTCGCGCACGTCTTCCACTAGCCAAAAACCTTCACCCCTGTCCCTCGCCCTTCAATAAAGGCTTTTGCGCTCAGCTTGCCATGCGTTCTGCTCGAACCCCATTTTTAAAATAAACTGCGCTTTGTGCACGAACAACCAGTTCTTATGCACTTTTTTTTAGGCAGCACATCAGGCGCCCAGAAGGTCACAGGCTTGTTGGACCATGATCTTCCGCTGCGGGACACTGCAGCCAAGCATGCCAAGAGGCAGGGGGAGGGGGGGGGGGTGTAATGGGGGCTACACTCTCCGCTTCTTGCTACGCCCAAGTGGAACAGCCGTCGGTGGGAGCGGCTATGCATCCTTTGGCATTTCCTTGAGAATACTTTAGACAGCGCATATGCTCGTAAAGCAGTGCCTTCTGCGCTGTTGTTACGCCTCGTGTATTTCTTTTCTGCGTTTCTGCACGATGCACAAAAAACTGTTTCCGAATCAGTAGTTATTTCGTCCTCCCCTCATGTAGTGCGCGAGATATGAATTCATTAATGGATGAAGTGGAAGCCATTGCAACAATTAAGAAAGACGTGCTGATTTCAAGTTCCTTTTGGAGAAAAATGATGAGGTACCAAAAAATTATCCTCTTCAATTCAGTTTTTCATCCGGAGCCGAAGGTTGCCTGGAAGTAGTGCAGTTTTGAAAGAGGGAGCGGGTAAACCATACGTAAACCTGACACGTTTGACAACTTACTGCCCGAGGCCTGCACCCTAAATGTATTGATAAAGCGGTGCGTGCAAATCACATTTCAAAGTCTCTAGAAATGTGCTTACTTGTCTGTACACGCCTATCTAGTCGGTCAAAGCAGGAAAAAGAGGCGCTGTGGCGGAATTTTTGCGAAGATTAATTCGCGGAGGAAATCCCTTCAGGACAACGGCAAGGTCCGTCAGCGTACTTCCGAGCCTAACCAGGCACCGAGGGTTCGAAACCAAACACTCGTCTTCCTTTCCAACCTTCCTGGAAATCCCCCGTCCCCGCTCCTCAATACCATAAATTAACTTGGACCCCTCCCTGTAAATAAAAAAATCTGACTACGAGAGTGTCATGATGACAAAACCAAATGAATTTTAAACCTTGATATTCTCAAAAATTAAGAAATTTTTATGTGCGAAACATTTTTTGCGTTGTTTACGCGTGGACATTTACTTTAAGAGATTTGTTCACTTACAACTCAGCCTTGAATAATATGGTCTTTTGACTCTTATATGAGAAAGCAGTCGTTATTTTTTTATTGCCCCTCTTCGGTGCAGTTTCGTAAACAGTCGGTATCATTTTGGAGGCTTCATGACTTGCTCATTTCAGAGCATTTACTTAAAGCAACCATTCAGCGTTTTGGCAAAAGAGTTATGTCTTTATCCTCTATTCCCATTTATCGTTTTCTTTTTACGTGACAGCGTAAGGGTCCATTCTGCAGAAGAGCTGGCGTCAGCATTCTCGTTGTCGTTGTTGCGACCGAAAAATCCGGATTGGTGGAAAAGGTGGCTACGTCATACGTGGAGCGGCGGATTTGAAAAGCGGTTAAATCGTTAGAAAACTGGGATTACAAGCTCGCAACATGACTCAAACCCCATTAGGACACGTAAGTGTATAAAGTAGATGAATTACGCTAAAAAAAAGTAAGAGTCGTGAATCAAACCCTTCATGCGAGTCGGACCCGCTACCGCTAGGCCACGCAGGCATTTTTTTCTTTATTGACTTTATTTCCCCAAAACAAAATACATATTGCAGGAATCGGAAAGATGAGCCGGTTTACGAACAACCGGTGTCACTGTAAATGAATGAAGTTTCTCCAGTGCACTTACAGATAAACGTGGCTTTGCCACACGTGGCTGAGTTTCCAAAACCTCTAAGGTTGGTGCTCAGGTCACGCCGAATATACCCAGAAAAACGCAACTCGGACAAGAGTTGGTGCAATAAAGTATTTCTTTCTCTATCTGTAAGATTTTAAGAATAGAGTCACCAAAATACTGACGAATATCTCTGACATGAAAATAAGCATTCCGAAGATCGATTCTATGCTTCCACATGCTGTGCAAACCCAATAGCATGAGCGTATCATACGGCACACCGTCATCATTCTCGACTGCCGAAACCCGAATACCATGCATAGAGATCTACAGGGAAATCTTTCATCAGCGGTCGATGTAAAGCATCCCAAAAGAAACGCCATCCCAACAATCTATAAATACATGCGCAACAGCCTCCGACATTCTGCACAAAAGACAATCGACGCCGCGGTCGGGTTCGAACCCGGGATCCGGAGTTCCCGGGTTCGAACCCGACCGAGGCGGCTGCGTTTTTATGGAGGAAAAACGCTAAGGCGCCCGTGTGCTGTGCGATGTCAGTGCACGTTAAAGATCCCCAGGTGGTCGAAATTATTCCGGAGCCCTCCACTACGGCACCTAATTCTTCCTTTCTTCTTTCACTCCCTCTCTTATCCCTTCCTTTACGGCGCTGTTCAGGTGTGCAACGATATATGAGACATATACTGTGCCATTTCCTTTCCCCAAAAACCAACTATTATTATTATTATTATTACTCCATGGTACAAAAATTCTCTTATCCACCATCTATGTCTTTACGGGGAGAACCCCTACATGCAGTTGACAAAAGAAAGTTTTAACAGCAGGCTGTACAGGCATTCGTTTTACACACTTCAATACATTTTGCCATGGTCCAAGAGAGTACAATGACCGAAACACAGGAACAGGCATGACTACTTCAACATGTTCTCTGTAAAGCTGTCTTTTGGTAACACCGACTAAATAATGCAGTGAGAATCGGGTACATCATAAACGGGTTTCTTGGACAATTTCACGAAATTAGCCGTAAGTTCCACCAAGTGACATGACAAACAGTTGATACAACACACATCGGCAAAGCTCTTACCGCGCGCACCTGACAAATGGTACGTAGAAAGGGATCCTGCACATCTCGCAACCAGATGAACCGGTTAGCGACTTGACGCAAGAATAAGTGTTACAAAGAAAGGCCACCAGACCGTACGCGGCGGTAAAGGCTTTTTCGACTTGTTTTCCCACAAGCTGAAGCCCCGATAAACACTGTAAATGTGCTGCGTAGCTTTGGTGTATTCACCCTTGAACAATGCAATACTTGCCGTACATACCACAGTTTGCTGCCAAAAAAAAAATATTGCATGCGGTTGGACGTGCAAACAGTGATGTTTGTTTTGGCCCCTAATTTTTTGCTTTGTTCCTCAACTCCTTTTCTGCTGTCTCCAGTATGGGTCACTGTCCTGATAGTCACAAGTCACATTCTCAAATACCCGAGGCTTTGTTTCCAAGTGCCCATGCCAAGACTCCCTACATTTTTGTCATTTGACAGCGATTCCACTAATCCTACAAAATTATTGACCATATGTACTGCTCGACTGAAGCTTTCATTGTCAACACAGAATATGGCTATATCATTAGCGTATGTTTGCACTCGTACTTTACATGACTGCAACACAAACCTACAAATTGAATTACTTGCGAGGACAGTTCTACAAAATGATGCGGTGCATATACCGAAGAGCAATGGCAATTAACACCCTTGCTTCACTAAGCATCGAACAGGAATCCTATAAGTACTTTGTTCACGATTAGCTATAGCACTGCACGTCTTGAACGCCATGCGCCGGTATCCTGGTATCTCTGTCATCTGGTATTGCTCCGGCATGGCTCTGGTATCGCAAATATAACTTCATGTGAGACCTGCTCAAATGTCAGGCCAGTGCGAATGCTCGAGGAACCGACAAAAGCAGCACGCGAGAAACCCAGTTTGGGAACCCTTGCAGTCTAATAGCCTTACCTTCACCCGCAAAAGTATCTGTCTCATATATCGTTGGACACCTGAACAGCGCCGTAAGGTAAGGAATAATAGAGGGAGTGAAAGACAACGGGAAGAAAGAGGTGCCGTAGTGGAGGGCTCCGGAACAATTTCGACCACCTGGGGATCTTTAACGTGCACTGACATCGTAAAGCGCACAGGCGCCTTAGCATTTTACCTCCATAATTATAAACGCAGCCGCATCGGTCGGGTGCGAACCTGGGAACTCCGGATCAGTAGCCGAGCGCCCTAACAACTGAGCCATCGCGGCGGTGAGCCAGCGCTCGTCCTGTTCCCTTCCTCGTCCGTGTTGCCAGTTTGCGCTCTTATGTCTTTCAATGTTTTAGCCGGCATTCGTGGCGCGCTTGAGGTGGCGGTTTTGAAAACGTTTCTTGCCAAGCAATACAGAGGGGCAAACTCCCTAACATGGCACGAGGCATCCCTTAGGGGGCTGCCCTTACAAAGCAACGGACAGCCCTTAGAGGGCTATCCGCTTCAGGCCGTGGAAATTATGCGGTGCTGGTCAGCAGCAGCGGAACAGGCCAGGAGAGTCTCCCAGTATGACCCCGCCGTGGTTGGGGATGGAGGATGTGGGAAGGTAGGACATGTGAGGAGGACGTGGAGAAAGTCTTCCGGTTTCCCGCAGAGTTTGCAGGAGGAGAGGAATTGATCGGGGTAGCGGTCATGGAGGAGAATGGGATAGAGAGAAGTATATGGAACTTTTTACTCGTCGGACTATGCACCGAGACAATTCCAGAAAATTGAAAGAATACACCTGCTAAACCGATGCTTTTAAGAATTCTTTCTCCCCTGGAACTGCCAGTGAGTGGAACCCACTTCCTGCTCGTATGCTGCGGATGCCCCACTGTCGGGTTTCCTGTATGAAAATTGAAATACCGATCTTAATCAGTTCGCGTGTGGTGCTCCTCCACTGATCTTAGTGTTCTTGTGCATGTGGCATTATACGTATGGTTTCATTCTCCTTTTACTCCTGCTCGTTTTTTTTTCATTTCATTTCCTTTCATTTCATTTCCTTGAACGCCGTTCTTTGCCTGTACGCATGTGGTACTGGTGTGTTACTGTTAGCGTTTTTTTCGTGCGTGTAGTTTTTTAATTCCTTCTCACTCTTTTTATCTATGTGTGGACGTCACATTTACTGTACGAACAGCGTGCCGATGTGTACGACATTCTACCCACTTTTCTGGTCACAGGCCAACTGCCGAAGCGGGCTGATGACGCGTTATGTTTTGCTCGATTCCCGTCTTGTTAAGCTGTCTTTTTTTTTCACTTCATGCTATGTAGCTTTTTTTTCCCTTTTCATTGTGTATGTCCCACTCCTGCCTACGGCCATCTGTGAAGGTTCGCAGTGATTCTGAAATAAAATAATAAAATTTCGAAGAAATGGCCAGTGTTGTCGGTGAGCAAGGGCCTCCAAACATGCACAGCAATACTTCGGAGGAACGGCTTGCACCCGTAGACACCAGACTCCCGTAATCTTGTGCAAGCGCATACGACTAGGTTTTCATGTGGATATCAGGTTCGCGTCGGTTATCAACTTGATTGAGACTTCAGTCACTCGCGGCGGCCAATCAAGCAGCATCGACCGGCTCCTGACACACTTCCGGAATGACATTCCGGCTTCTGCGTTCGATGTCTCATTTCCGGACGAATGTTCCGGTGCACGTATTCACACGATAAAGTGTAGCTCAACAGGACATCACACGGCGACACAAAGAAAAACTTTTCGAGCGAACGCCGTCTACGTGTGCATGCAAGTACCTCAACAGAGCGCAGCAGACGACGTGGGGCGGGTATGCCCTTGTGACGTCAGCGATCAGAGGTTGCCAGACCAGCAAGCAGTTCGCAGAAGAAACGGAATAGATTCTTTTAAAAAATATTTACCGCGCAGAATCAACTTCGATGATGTAATGGTCGCGATCGTAATCGTCGCCCGTGTTCCGCCATCGGGCCCCTCGTGAGGTTCCCTCAATCCTGATGAAGGTGAGATCTGTAGTAGTATCCCGTGTAATCGATGTGCCAATGCGTGTATTGTATGCCGGATCCGTGAGCAAGTGAAACCCGGCATCTGTTGCGACTTTTAGTAGATTGCGGCCCTTTACGGTCGTTTTCGGATACCTCCAGTCTTGGTGCGGTGCACTAAAGTCCCCGCCAATCAGTAGTGTGTTTCCTTCAGCCAGTCGGCTTGTCTTGTGTATAAGTGCGCGAAATCGTTGCTGTCGATGGGCCGGATTGCTGTATACCGTGACTAGAAAGGTACTCTCCTTGCGCTTCTTGCACGTAATAACTTCCAATGCACAGTGCTCAACCGCGCTGTTGCCAATGAGGTCGTGTTCCACAAATGTAATTCCTTTGCGTACGAAGATACAGACTCCTCGCCCAGCTCCCGTGGCCGCGACTCGCGCCCTGGGTGGACTTGCGTGCGCGCGGTAGCTAGAGTGCTTCGGCGTGACTTCGCTTTGTGTTTCCTGTACCATAATGACATCAGGCTTGCGGGTGAGGTGCTTGAGGTGCTGTTGTAGTAGTGCTTTTTTTCTTGTGTAACCATTGCAATTCCAATGCCATACCAGATCTTTTACTGGGGCAGTCATTGTGGAAATTGTCCAGGCATGGATTTCTGGATGACGGGCTGCATTAGTAAAACTTGGTGCTGGGCTAGCTGGTGAAGCATTTCTTTGAAACAGGTCAGCGCTCATCTCTGTCGTGTCGCCGTTCTCTCGCCGTGTGTTTGTCTTTTTAGCGCTGACCTGTTTCAAAGACGGGCTGCATTTTCTGGTGATCTCCACTTAGTCCAAGGTGCGTCATAAACATTTGCAGTTGTGCTTGCACCTGCATCATCAAAGTTTGCATGTTCTGGCACGTCTGTTCGAGTTTCGAAAGGCGTTCGTTGGTCACCTTGCTGAATGCTTCAGAGCGGTCTTCCAAGTTGTCAAGTCGCGCTAAGATCTTTCGGTCCTTGGCAGCCTCGAGTGCTCGTCGTTTGGGCGTCGGTTCCGTATCACTTGGGTGAGCCCTGGGATCTTGTTCGGGCACGGATCCCTGGGTAACGGGTTCCGCCGGCGGCTGGTCTCGGAGTTGCGGTTGTGGCGGCGCTGGTTGCGGTTGTTGCTGGAGTGCGAGGAGTTGGTCCAGCTTCTCATCGATGCTCTTGTTTGTGTGTTCAAGAGCAGCGATCTTCTGCTTGAGTTACTCATTCTCCGCACGAAGGGCCTTGACGGCAGCGTTCTCCACGGAGGGTTGTCGCTCTGGCATCTTGGCTTCCTTGAGGGTATCTGCCCAAAAAATACGTTCTCTAGTTTGTGACGGTTTTCGGTTACGACTCAAACTTCACTCACTATTAGAACGTTACCTGCTACTGCCGCGTGTTTCCGACCGTCTTGTGCACGCGACCGAGGTTTGCCGCAGTGGTGGGAAGTCGGCTTCCCGTTCTGGGAGACGGTGCAGCTGCTGGCTGTGCAAGTCGTCCATCTTCCGATTACATTGTCTGCGCTTGACAACATAGGGCACATTGAACATGTTTGTGCACTCCCGGGCGCCGGTCACGTGTTGGCCACCGCCCAGCTTGCATTTAGATTTACAATGACGTTCGTGATCCGCGTTAGGGTTAGCTTCACCGCATGCAAGGCAAACTCTAGTATCAGGAAATGGGCACACATCGCTTCTGTGTCCGACTTTTCCGCACTGTCTACACATATCGAAATGCTTCCGATACAGTGCACACCGCAAGAGGGTGAGGCCATATTTCACATAATTAGAGATCTTGAGTCCTTCAAACAGAACAATTACTGTTGTCGTATTTCCCAATTCTGTGTGCCTTAATTGCCAGCGGATTGGCCGGGTTTACAATATTATGATTAATCTCGGATGGGGAGTCTTCAATCGCTCCTCCTCTTATTACTCCTTTCACTCTATCCTCTTGTTCCCCCTGATAAGTACTGACTTCATTTCATTTATTTCATTTATTTCATCCTTAAAGGCCCGAAGGCATTACATAAGGAGGGGCTTACAAATGGGTTTGTGTAAATGCACTCATGATGAAAACATAGGCACAATGAAAATAACACTGAAACTGTAAACACTAAAAAAACACTAAAAAAGGAGGATCAAGTGGTTACAAAATGGTAAGCAAAAAATTAAAAAATAAAAGAAAAAAGCACAAAAATACAAGAAAAAGTACAGGGCAATTACAGGTTCACGTGTTCTGAAAATGACTAGTGAGTTTCGCGCGAAATGTTTTGCGATCGTTGCATGAAACTATGTCGTTTGACAGGGCATTCCAATGGGTTATTGCGTCAGGAAAAAAACTGCTCATTGCTAAAGTACGGCTCTTGATGCTGGCTATGGGGTGGCTGTGGCTGAGGCGACTGGAAGTTCGGATTTGTGGTTTCAGCAGGTGGTGATTTGACGTCGGATGGTAAAAAAAGCTGTGTAGTAGGCAAAGGCGTGAAATAATGCGGCGTGACTCAAGTGTGGGGAGGGAGATAGAACGTTTGAGTTCAGTGATGCTAATTTCTTTAGTGTATTCAGAGGTGATAAAACGGGTCGCGCGGTTTTGGATAGCTTCAAGTTCGGTGGTGAGGTAGGCTTCAGAGGGATGCCAGATGGATGATGCATATTCAAGTTTGGGACGAACAAATGTTAGGTAAGCAAGTTTTTTTACTTCGGGAGATGCTGACTTGAGGTTACGTCGTAGATAACCTAAGACACGGGAGGCATCTGAACATATTCTTTGGACATGGTTTACCCAAGATAGTGAAGATGTCAGATGCAATCCAAGATACTTATATGACGTTGTTGGGACAATCGTAACTGAGTTTATATTGTATGAATGATGAATAACTGCGCGTTTTCGAGAGAACGACAACAGTTGGCATTTATCGAGGTTTAAAGGCATCAGCCATGTGTCGCACCATTTGGCTATTGTGTCGATATCTTTTTGTAGCAGGTGACTATCGGTGAGATCACGAAGGGGGCTGTATATTAGACAGTCGTCCGCGAACAGTTTTAATTTGGTGCTTGTGTTTAATGGAAGATCGTTGATGTAAATGAGGAATAGCAGTGGGGATAAGCCAGCCCCCTGTGGGACACCTGATGATACATCGGTAAGGGATGAGCGGTAGCCATTGCATGACGTGAATTGCATGCATGCGTCCTTTTAAGAAATGATCAATCCAGGTTATTAGGTTATGGGGAATGCCTAGGGAGGAGAGTTTTGCGAGCAGGTGCGAATAAGGAACACGGTCGAAGGCTTTGGACAAGTCTAAAAAAATAGCGTCTATTTGAAGGTTATTGTCCATAAAGTGTAGGATGTCATGAGTGAATTCCGCCAACTGTGTTTCACAGGAATAGTGTTTTCGAAAACCGTGTTGGTGGGGATAAAAGAAGTTAATTGAATCTAGATGGCTCATTAAGTTGGACGATATAACATGTTCAAGTAATTTTGAAGGAATGCTGGTTAACGAAATGGGACGATAGTTAGAAGGATTTGTGCGGTCACCTTTCTTAAATATTGGAATGATTTCAGCTATCTTCCAGTAATCTGGGACTTCTGCGGATTCCAATGATTGGGTAAAAATTAGATGTCGGATAAGGCTTGAGATTGAACTAGTATTTTTCAGGAGTTTACTGTTTATATTATCGCAGCCAGCTGATGATGAAGTTTTGAGAGAACTGATTAAGTTCGCTATTCCTGCCGGTGTGACTGTGACTTGTGGCATGGGTATTGCGGCAATGGCTGGCAAAAAATTGGGGCTGCTAGTTGTTGAGGAGAACACAGAACAGAAGTAATTATTGAGAATTGCCGCGCACATATTACTGTCTATGGGCTCACGGTCTGCGTCAAGAAGCTAAATTCTACAGGATCGCAGTTTGGGGGAGAGAATACGCCAGAATTTATTAGGGTTTGTTTGGAGGATAGAATGTAAGTCGGAAGAAAAAAAATTGAATTTGGCGGAGGATAATTTTTCATTGTATTCTTTAGCGCATTGATGGTATCGCTGTCAAGTTTCAGACAGGTTATGCAAGTTAGCCTTACGATAAAGACGCTTTTTCCTATTAAGAAGCCTTTTCAGGTCTCTATTGAATCATTCGTTGTTATGATCGGATTTTACAAGGAAGGACGGAATGTGTGGGTTTTTCAATGTGAGCATTGTAGTTTTAAAAAGTTCCCAGTTGGCATTGACCGAGCGAGCAGAATAGGATTTAACAAAAGAGTTATAAAATTCTGATAATGCAAGGTTATTGGCATCGAAATTCGCCCTTTTGTAGTCGTTTATTATCTTTCTCGTTGGGGACCGCTTTGTGATGGGCAATGATAGGCGGATGTGAATTAGATTGTGATCGCTAATGGCTGGTAATATGGTTATGCCTTTAACGTCATCGGGGGAGGTGGTCAGAAGTAGGTCAAGAATGTTACTTCCTCTTGTGGGGCATGTAATGACTTGGTGTAAGTTGTAGTCAAGTGTTAGATCAAGGAAGCGTTTTGATTCGTTGGAAGGTGATCCATTAAGCACTGAGAGTAAGGGCCAGCTAATGTTAGGGGAGTTAAAGTCGCCGAATAAATAGACGGGAGAACTTGGAAATTTATCTTTGATGTCGTTAAAAGCACGGCTCAGCGCGTCACAGAAGGATGAATCACTATCAGGTGGCCGATAGCAAATACCGAAAACGACTTTTTTTGCCCTGTCATTCACGGATGCCCACGTGAGTTCAAGGGTGTCGTCACTAAAGATATGAGACGAAGACAAGGTGTTCTTGATGGCTTTGAGAACGCCTCCGCCTTTCTTGTTTTTCCTGTCATGCCAATATATTGTGTAGTTAAGGTTGGGGGAAAATATTTCACTGTCTCTAATATTGTCGCTCAGCCAGGTTTCAGTGAGTAGCACGACTTCCACTTCAATATCAGTAATGCAACCTTCGAGTCTGTCTCGTTTAGGGATAATGCTCCGGATATTCGTGAACGCAATATTCACGTCGAGGTATAGTGATGGACGCTGTGTAATTACGGGTGAAAGTACTTGTTGTTTGGCGCGTCATGTATCGCTTAGTTGGGTGTTTGCGGAGGGTAGTCTTGCGTTTTTGCGGACGCTAGCTGCTGAGTTTGGGCTTTCCAGAACGCTATCAGTGTCAGCGTTATAATAATAGCATTTGCTGTCTACGTAAAGCTTGTCAAATTAAAGCTTAAAGGCACGCTTTTTTTGGTCTAACGAACTCAAGCAGCTTTGAACGTGCTTGGCGCGTAGGAAATTCAGTCTTCTCTTATGGCGTAGTTGGTCCCTTTAAGTTTCCGCCCATGGGAAAGAATGTTCTCTTTTGTTTTGAACTGTGTAAATTTTACGATAATGGGGCGCTTTTTGCCGTCGGAGTGACTTCCAATACGGTGGGACGTTCGATGCTACTCCGGTCTAGTTGAACGTCAAGGTGATCTGCGCAAAGTTGAACAATTTTGTTTTCTGATTCGGTCCATGATTCGGTGTTTGTGTCGTCAAGGCCCAAGAAAAGCAAGTTGTTGCGGCGCATACGGTTTTTGGTGTCGATGTTAGCAGCTTTTAATACTGCGATCTCGCGTTGTATGTGGTCTGTCTCTTTAGGCGTTTTGTCGGTATTCGGTGAGTGTTCTGGTGATTCAAGATTCGCTAGACGGTTGCTTAAAGCGGCTGTTTGTTTTTCGTGCGAGACTTGAGTCACACCGAGGTTAGCTATTTTTAAGCGGAGTGCTGCAAAACTTTCTTCTAGTCGGTGAATGCGGGCCTCAATAGGTGATGGTTCTTTAGGCGTGCCAGGGCCAGGGTTGAGTTCGACGTCACCAAATAGTAACAGCATGATTTGTGACAGGTAATTGAAAGCTAGAATATCAGTGAGCATGCGAAAAACATCGCGCCACTTCGAGTCGTAGAGGCACGACACCGTCACTAAAAAACGTTTACTACTGTGGTATTGTTTGCAATGGTTAAGATAACTAACCTGAAACATCAGGAGTGCGGGGAGCATTGTGCGGCGACCGGTGTCGTGCCCCGAGTGGACCGGGTGGTTTTGCTGGTTAAGTAGGGTAGCGTTGAGTCCAGTGGTTGATGACGTAACCGGTAGGGATGGTTTCCAGATGGGGACGGCGATTATCGTCGAGAATGGTACGTCTCGAGCGTGGAATAGGCGGCATTTGGTCCAAAATTCCGGGCCGCTGCGGTGTGATCATCGGAGGGCGGGAGATCAAGGCGGCACCACGTGCAAGCAGGTGGCCAGTACGACAGCAGCTGAAACATACGGAGTGCGGTGAGCATTGTGCGGCGACCGGTGTCGTGCCCCTGAGTCTTTCCTCCTATAAAGAGTCCTCGCATCCTGAGAAACAACCCTGCACGACGTTGTTCTGGGGTACTCACAACGATGATATTTTTCGCTACATTGGTGTAAATTGTGTCTTCAGCTGGCTTCCATTTTCGGTACACCTGCCGCTGCAATAATGGCCGACATGATGATCGAAGCATCCGTTCTGGTTATATTGAGTCCGCCACGTTGTCTCACAATAATCTTGATGTCGTCTTTCGGCATTATCGATGGCATACGTCCTGCCTTCGTGACTGCTGCCGCGACTCTTCTGGCATAATTAACATGATCTCGCTACCTAGGTTGATGGTTAGTTGAAGAGGACTCACCAACTTTCGAACCGACGTCGACTTGCTTGGCTGACATGTCTGAGTTCGTCCACCCCACTGTATCATTGAAAATAAGATCTTCGCCTTGGGCTACAACACTCATTCTTCCTTCATGGCCGCCAAGTTGCAACTCCAAAATCTTGCTTTCCGTCATTCATTGGCATACTAATCTCCATCGCTGTGTCCATCTGGGTCTTGATGCTCGTTGAATAGGCCTAACGGCTTGGCCCGGCTACCGGGGCCGAACCGCCCAGAGCCATACCCGTGCTAAGCCTACTGGTAGGCTTAGCGAAAACCACACGTGAATCGAGAGGAAATCGTCCGCAAAATGAGGAAATTACATGCCACTTGGGCAAATCTCGACTTAGTCGGTATCGGATACCGTTCAGCAGGCACTGGTAACCACGAAAACTTGCTACTCAATAGTTAGCACTGCGAAAACTATCATAATAGTAGAAGCAGATGAGAGACACGTCCGCTCCCTTCGATGACCGCAGCGCCACACCTTACAAAGCACGATCAATGACATAGACAGCCCGCGGGCAGAACGACCAATCCAAAAATTAATATGCAGAAAATTAAAGTATGTTCGAGAGTCTCTTAAGGAAACATCAGTTTACAATTGGCAGCGAGGCTCTGGAAGTGGTAAGGGAACACGTCTACTTAGGGCAGGTATAGTGACCACCGATCCCGGATCAGGAGAGGGAAATAACTAGAAGAATAAGAATGGGGTGAAGCGCATTTCGCCGGTTCTCTCAGATCATGATTGGCAGTTTACCGATATCCCACAAGAGAGAAGTCTACAACAGCCATATCTTACCAGTACTCACCTATGGGGCAGAAAAGTGAAGGCTAACGAAAAGGGACGAGCTTAAAGTCAGGACAACGAAGCGAGTTACGGAAAGGAAAATGGTAGGTGTATACCCTTAAGGGACAGGAAGAGGGCAGAGTTGGTCAGAGAATAAACGCTGGTTAATAACATCCTAGTCGAAATCAAGAGGAAGAAATGCACTTGGGCATGGCATGTAATGGGAAGGCAAGATAACCGCTGGTCCTTAAGACTGACGGAGTGGATACCAAGAGAAGGCATGCGTAGCAGGGGGCGGCAGAAGGTTAGGTGGGCGGATGAGACCGAAAAGTTCGCGGGGATAGGGTGGCCGCAGCTGGCACATAACAGAAACCCACTCACCGATTTCGTCGCTGAGTATCTGGCGACGCGTGTCGCTCGGGAAGAGCAACACGGGACGCACTAGCCCCTCCGGTGGCAGCAGCTGCCATCTTAAAGCAGTGGCGCATCGCTTAGCAGCTGCACCACTGCGCCATGAGTTGTATGAGGACGCCTAGTAATCTATGAACGCAAAGCATACGAGAATGGGCCATACCGCATATATGGGCATCAAACAATTAACGCTATCCCTTCATACCCTTCAGGCGGATATTAAGCGTCCCGTCCAGTTTTAGTGCACGAGCACTAAGGCCCGCACTCACCGATTTCGCCTATCTTTGACTGAAGCCTGCTTGACCTTGATAACCGAGCCTCGAGCCGAAACCGAAGTAATTGCGCATCTAATTCGCATTTGGCCTTACCGCGCTTAATCGTCCGCCATTTTTTTTTACCTGATTGCTTTGACTCCTCAGCCTTCTGCTTCAGCTCAGTGTTGCGTCCAACTGATTACCGAGGCTGACGTTAGCAGGGCTCTACGAGACCTAAAATGTCCTTTTCCTGGCTTTGGCTCTTATAACAGCATTAAAAAAAATCTATCACTTCTGCTACGCTTCCCAGTCTGTGGAAGAGAGCGCGTATAGCTCTCGATTTCAAATCTGCAGGCGCAAGAACAAATGCAGCAAGCTACAGACCTTTTCCCCTCCTTTGCGCTGCCAGCAAACTCTTGGGATCCGTGCTGCACGCAGTCCTGTCCGTTGCAGTAAAAAGCACACTGCTCTCTCAACAACGTGGTTTTTGGCATGGCCGGTCTACTATACCACCAACGTTGCATGCTTTATGTTGAAAGCCTCCGAGGCACTGCTTGAAAGGGGGCAACTCGACGCCATGCACTGCGACCTCAGCTACGCGTTCGATACTGTCAACCACCCACTGCTAATACAGAAGCTGTCCTTGATGGGGTTGGAGATGCATGAGTGTTTTGTCCACTTCCTAAGGAGCTGCCTTGAAGAACGCGTTTGTTACGCCAGCGTTAATGGGCAGAAATCCTCCTTCAGTTACTTCGCAACCTCAGCGGCTTGTTCTTCGACCCCTCCTCTTTTTTTTTTATTGTAGCAGGAGCTACACGAGGCTACCAGTCGAGCATTTCGCGGTACATGGGAGAGGAAAGTTGTGCGCATGCGCCGTTATCGTGGCAACCGAAGAGGAGCAAAGTGCGGCGTGCGCTTCGCCGTCGCCGCGGCCGCGCGCCCGTTCCACCGTGAAAGCCGAGAGTGACGTCACGCGGATGAGCAGTTGTGCGCATGCGCCGATACCATGGTAACCAGAGAGACCCCACAACTGCGCCGCGTTCTTCGTCGCCACCTCGCCACACGCCGCTCTATCACCCGAACCCCGCGTCGCATGCCCAGGATTGCGCATAAAAGCCGGATATGCAGTGGGCGTCTGTATCACGTTTGACATGCATGCAGAGAAGGAGAGTCCAGCCGCTGCTAAACGGCGGTATAGACGAGAGATTAACTCTTCCGATCCTGGGGTTGTCGTCTGGCAGTTGGCTTGAACCAAATAAGAACGCTGGAGTCTGTGTGTACGTGAAACAAGGTATCACCGCTGTCAGACATCTCCCTTCGATCGCGGTGAATAATGGTGAAGCCTGCTGTGTTCGCCTTCTGAAAAGCGGCATTATCTGCGATTTAGGGCTCCCATTCCTCTGAAGTAACTTTCATCATGCGTTTATCCTGTTCGTTATTTGTATTGTAACAAAGTAGTGCATTGTAAAACAGGGCATGCTGATAGCGATCGACCAACCAGTTGTAGATGTCCCAGATCGGACCTCTTTATACACCACAGTAGAAATGGTTCAGGGCGACCGCGTGGATGGAACTGAGTGCGGAGTGCCCCACGAAGATTTTACTAAGGTGGCGTTTATGGGACCAGAAACAACGGAAGACGCCTTCGAACACCCACGGTACCACACGAATGTGGATTTTGTGGTAACGCGTCGTTGGCGCAAATCTGGCAGGACTTGATTTGGACCCACTCACTGATTCAGCCTGAGATACGAGAACTTCGCGACTGCCAGAAATTAATTCAAGTTCTTGAAGGACTCAGGACTGAGTGCAAGGTTGTGAACTATCAGTGTGTGCCCTGTGTACAATGCAAGTATTGGCCAACGGACATGTGGGAAAGTGGTTATCTCCCTTTTCTCTCTACCCTTTCTATCTCTCCCTCCGTACCCCTTCCCACGTGTAGGGTAGCATACCGGCCTTCTCTCGTCAAGACAATGACGGAGAAGGCCGACCTGCCCCTGGTTGACGTCAGTGCTTTAAATGCGATTTAGCTGTATCGCAACCCTAAAGCAGCTCGTCGGCAGCAGGCTTCCGTCGGGGCGCACATGACCGCGCTGAAGAGCTAGGAAAGCAACTTCGAAGCTGCTCTGAATAAGCAGACGCGCAATCCTCAGTTATTGAAGAAATAAACGCCGATTTTGTGTACCTTTTGTGACGTTCCTTGTGTGTGCTACGAGGGTCCGCGCTCGACGGCGCGGCGTAGACGGAGCCCCCAGTGGCGGCAAAAGCACTCAAGGGAAAGCAATTCAGCTGGAAGAGAGGAGATCGGCGACAGCCGGGCTCGTTTGGGAAGCAGCCAGCACACATGTTTCTACTGTATATGGCTGCAAACAACTTGAGTGGGATTGCTTTCGGGCCTGCCGCCATGGACCGCACGGAGAAGACCCAGGTGACAGCTGCGTCCAATTACCGAGCCATACTCGTTGAGAGTGAACGACCAAAACGAAGGGGTTTAAGCACAACCGGACCCCCTTTCCATAGTGTCGGCACGTGTCGAACGCCGCCGCCGCGGGGAGACGGGCGTTATCTTCCCCAATTGCCGTGACCGTGCCGGGGACAAAGGGCCTCGTTTCGGCGGGCCTGGCCCCGTGACAAGACGGCGGGCATCATCACCAACACTCCCGAGCACATTCTAGGACAAGGGACCACTCTCCCGGCCTTTTAGTGACCTCGCGTTCCGGCCTTGAGTGGCGAGTGTCATTTGATGGAGAACGGAGGTCGGTGACCCGCGGGAACCGTCAGCGGGCCAGAGACCGTCTACCACAGCCGATGCTGCCTCGACGACAACCTTCTTTGCCTCGGACTCAACATGTGACGGGGGCGAGACCATAAATGCGGTGGTGTGTTTGTGCGCCCAAGTGAAAGCCCTAGGCCCCTCTCACTCCGGCGTGGGCGTCCTCAACCTAGGGAATGTGGGGAATAAGAAGGATATAAAAATCGGCAAGGGGTACGGAAGAAAAAACGCTCAGGACGACATCGTTCGCCAAGGGGGCCTTCAGCGCCGAAGCCCGACGGCGTGCAGCTTCTGCCAGCAACCGTTCAAGCTCAACTCCGGAGCCCCTCCATCGTCCCCATGAAGTCGTCGGCACGTAAGCTCGGACACCCCAGCCTCTGATGTATAATCATAATCTTGTATAATTATTGAATATATCTGTTTGTTTAAACTGAGCCATACGGTGTCTCTTTGCGTCTCCGTCCCGTGTGGACCTGCGCATTATGGGGGTCGTCACACTGGTGTCAGAAGTGGGGTCTCAAAAGCAAATGTTCTCTGAATACTGCGACATTCATGACTTCAAAATTGTGATCAAAAGGGAATCACGGGACTGATTGTGGGACTTTTACCCCCATTTGAGAGGCTTGAGGCACCGGAGGGCTTGAGCGAAAAAAAAATGTCTGTATCTGAGGGAGCTCCCACTCCACAGCCGTCGCTCGGAGCAAGCATGCTGGCATTAGGAAGCGTCATTCCGACGTTTACGGGAGATAAGACAGGGGTTCCAATCTGCGATTTCTTTTCCATGCTAGAAGAGATTGGGAAAATGAGGGGATGGTCCGATGCTCAAAGGCTGGGAACGGCGAGGTGTAAGGTGGCAGGAGCTGCTCATGATTTTGCATGGCGAGACGAAAAAGTAAAATCCACAAAATCATTTGCGGAATTTAAGAAGCTCGCGTTTGAGCATTTCGACACTGAACCACGTCACGTGCGGGTACAGAGGTTCCGTGACGCCGGACAGATGGTAGGGGAGGACGTGCGAACATTTGCGTCGCGGCTTCAGCGCTTAGCACGCGATACGTTAAGCAGGGAGGAGGAAGGAGACCAGCTAAAGAAGAAATACGCGGAGGATCTACTTAAAAAGGAAATGACCGCTTTGTTCGTGGCTGGTCTGCAAGACCCCGTGCGCCGGTTCGTGCTCTCGCGCAAGCCGAGCAATTTCGACCAAGCCGTGGCGGCCGCATTGGATGAGGAACGAAATGAGGCGTTAACGACAGCCGCAGCGAGAGTACACGTCATAGAGAGAGCGGTGCTCAACCCTGAGGTTGCTCTCTTGACAGAGCGATTAGATCGCTTAGAACAGCTGCTATCTCAGCAGGTGGAACGCCAGGTTGAAGCGCGCGCTCAACAGCGCCCATTCGATGGAAACCGGAGACCGCCACAAAGCTACAGGCGCGGTATGCGATATTTTGAAGAAATCGTATGCTTCGCTTGCCAGGGTCGCGGACACATCGCCAGGTTCTGCCAAAACGTGCGCCGTGGGGAGCCACAAAGAGAAGCAGGCGAGACACGCCCTAAGCAAGCCCACAGCGGGGCTCCAGATACCGAGACAAAAAACTAGATAGTCCTCCCCATCCTGAGGAGCGTGGGGAGAGAGCAGTGGATGATGAGGTGGTGGTAGTTTGTGTGGCTGACGAGGCATGCCCTGTTGTGCGTTGCAAGTTAAATGGTTGTTGCATGGAATTGTTGATAGATACGGGGTCAAAGGTGACATTGATTAAGCAGAGCAGTTTTAACACGCTTCGAAGGAAGGGGGACCGCGAGGTGTTGGAAGCGTCTGGTGGTATGGCAACCAAATTTGTAGGCATAACGGGGGATCCTCTTGGCATAAGTGGACTCCACCGGTTACACTTCTCTCTCGGCGGAATTGCATTGGAGCACCCCTGCTACGTATGCCCGGACACGGTGTCTCTGCCAAACGGAGTGTCAGGTATATTAGGGCAGGATTTTTTCAGAAAAGGGAAGGTAGTAGTCTCATTCTCTGAGGAAGAGGTTAATGCGGGCGGCTCAAAAGTTCCGTTTTTGAACAGGAGAGGGGCTGAGATTCGCATTACCGATATTGACACCCGTCAAACAGTGGGATCATGGAGAAGGCATATTCGCGGGTTGCCGTCAGGCTGGTCGATGAGGCGGTCGTCCTTCCTTGGTCGGAGCACATTTTGTACGCGTGTGTGCCTTCAGATGTAGAGAGCGGCGCCGTGGGAGTGCTTGAGCCGGTCGACTCTCTCAGCAATGGCCTGAAGGCAGCCGCGTGCCTCGTGACAGTTAATGACGCCCACAGAGTGCCCCTACGGGTGGTTAACTGTAGTCAGCAGCCACTGAGCCTTCCCAAGAACAAAACATTGCCTTTGTTCACCTCTGCGATAGAGAAACGTGAGCCCACCGATACGGTACTCGCAACTGTAGAGCATGCTAGTCCTTCGGCAGCTCTAAAGGCGTCGTTCGATCTTTTTCACGTAAAATACAGGGAGAAGGAGGCTCTGGCTGGTTTGCTGAACGACTACTCGGAGGTATTCGCCGCGTCCAACCTGGATTTGGGCTGCTGTGGCGTTATAAAGCACAAGATAGAAACCGGCACTTCATCGCCCGTTTACCAGCGTGCGTACAGGATTCCTTACTCCCAACGTGAGGAGATGGAGCGGCAGGTGCAGGACCTGATTGATCGCGGCATTGTCGAACACTCAAAGCCACCCTGGTGAGCACCAGCATTATTGGTGGAAAAGCCAGATGGCTCGTATCGATTGGTAGTGGACTACCGCAAACTAAATGCCGTAACTCGCATCGATCCATACCCCATCCCTAATATACAGGAGACGCTTTCTCAGCTGGGCTCTGCCAGGTACTTCACGGTAGTGGACATAGCGGCGGGATTCTGGCAGACAGCAATGGATCCGGCAGATGCCGAGAAAACCGCATTCAACACGCCCTCAGGGCACTATGAATGGAAAAGAATGCCGATGGGTCTGGCCAACAGCCCTGCTGTCTGGCAGAGAACCGCTGATGTTATCCTGGCAGGTCTTCTGGGGAGGCTGTGCTTCGTGTATATGGATGACATAATCATATACAGTGACAGTTTTGAGAACCATTTGCGCGATATTGAGCAGGTTTTGGTGCGACTGAGAGGAGCGGGTCTCAAGCTGAAGCCCTCTAAGTGCCAATTTCTCAAAAACGAGGTGAAATACCTCGGGCACGTTGTTTTAGCTGACGGCGTGCGACCGGACCCTGAGAAACTAAGATGTGTCTCGGATTTTCCATCCCCAACTAGCGTCCGCCAGGTCCGGCAGTTTCTCGGCCTGATCGGTTACTACCGAAGGCACATAGAGGAGTTCGCCAAGCTCTCTAAGCCGCTCATCGCCTCAACAGCCAAAAATGTCGCCTTTCGCTGGGACGAAAACGCGGAGGATGCTTTTGGGGCCCTGAAAAGGAAGCTTATGAGTGCACCGCTGTTGCGCCACCCGGATTTTAATTTGCCCTTCGTTATGGCCACAGATGCGTCAAAGTTCGCAGTTGGTGCCGTGCTATCTCAGGTTATCGAGGGCAAAGAACATCCCGTTGCTTTTGCTAGCCGACAGCTGAGCCCCACAGAGCAAAAGTACGGAGCTACGGAAAGGGAGTGCCTCGCCGTTGTCTGGGAGTAAAGCACTTCAGACGCTACCTTTACGGCCGCAAATTTAAGCTAGTCACAGACTGCCATCCTCTGAAATGGGTGATGAGTGTCAGGGACCCTTGCTCGCGACTCGCTAGATGGAATCTACACCTGCAGGAATACTGCTTTGAAGTGGAGCACAAGTCAGGAAAGACACATCTGAATGCTGATGCACTCAGCCGCACAGCTGCCGTGGCAGCTATAGATGAGTTTGTCCCCATAGTCGACCCCGCCGAATTACGCACAGAGCAGTGCAAAGATCCTGACCTGAAGCGAATAATCGAAAGCTTAGAGGGCGCACCATCTCACCCCGAACAGCTAGGTTATTTTATTGGCAAAGACGGCACCCTGTGTCGGCGCACGAGGCCAACCAGGCAAGGGAGACCAGAGAAAACCGCTTGGGAGAGAGTCGTCATACCTCGGTCGTGGACAGAAAGGGTTCTTCGCGCGTTTCACGATGCGCCATGCGCCGGTCATTTCGGCGTAGCGAAGACACGCAGGCGTGTGGAACGTTTGTACTTTTGGAGTGGCATGCGACAGGATGTTAGAGACTACTGTGCGAAGTGTCATTCCTGTCTCGAAAGAAAAACACCCAAGGGACGAAGACCAGCTCCAATTCAGCCGTTTCCTGAGGTTTCGGCTCCCTTCGAGCGGGCCCATTGCCCACGACCACTTCCGGAAACAGGTAAGTTTTAGTATTTGTCGATCACCTTTCAAAATACGAGGAAGCGGTAGCACTCCCAGATCAGAAGGCAGACACGGTTGCAAGAGCATTTGTCGAACAGATCGTGCTCCGACATGGACCCCCGAGGCAACTCTTGACAGATCGGGGAACGAACTTCGTGTCACAGCTAATGAGGAGAGTTTGCGAGCTGCTTAAGATCGCTAAGAAGCAGACAACACCGTACCATCCGGCTTGCAACGGCGCGGTGGAGCGACTGAACCAAACCGTGGCCGGGTTCTTGTCGCATTTTGTTTCGCGCGACCAGCGGGACTGGGACTTGTGGCTCCCGTATGCAATGTTTGCCTACAATTCCGCAGCACATGAGAGCACGGGCGAATCGCCATTCTTTCTTCTCTACGGCCGAGACCCGGACCAGCCTAGTGAAGTGCCAGAGGGCCCCCGTCGTGTCCCATACGCTTCACTGGACGACTATAAGGTTGAGCTAGAATCGCGCTTGCAAGTGGCGAGGGACATCGCAAAGGAGGCCTTAAAGAAAGTGGCGAAGCGCATGAAGGAGGTGCACGATCGCAGTGCTAGAGACGCGCCGTTTGATGTGGGGGACAGCGTGTACATTGAAAACTGCCAAAGGCAGATTGGGCTAGCTCGTAACTACCAGACGAAGTGGAGAGGACCGTGCGAGGTTGTCGAGAAGCTTTCTCCGGTAAACTTCAGAGTCCCAGACGTGAACCGGCGCTTGATAAGGATACACGCAAATCGCCTCAAGTCGACACCGGTTCAGTATTCACGAAATGAGGAAAGGGAAAGCGCGGATTTTGATGGGGACAGAAGTGAAGCGGAGCACGCAGATAGTTCGCTAGAAACGCCCTCTCCTGCATTTGTTCGGCAGGCCCCAGAGGTGACGGCCGGAATGCCACCGGATTTACTTCATGCATTGCTAGAAGAAGAAGAAGAAGCGAGGTTGCCGCGCAGATAACGCCAGGAGAGGCTCCTGCCACGAGCCCTCGCGAGTCTCAAAGCAGACAAAGGGTCACAGACTTACTTGGTATGACTCATGAAGGCCGATATCCGCTGCAAATTCGGAAAGCTAAGTCGGACTAATGGCGTAAACAGAGCGGAGTGGTGAACTGGTTAGAATTGTGTAATGCCGCAGCTCATAACATTGCTATGTGCTTATGTGTTAAGATATCGGAGTTGGTAGTCAAACCTTTCTGTCATTAAGTAACACCTTCACAGGAGAGCATGCGGAGCGCATGCAGAACCTGCCCTACTTCCTTTCGTTATCTATATTTTTGTCTGTGCCGTGATCGTGCTAGAAGTGGGAGCTCCTTTGTAACTGTGGTAAATTTATTTCGTCCAGTTTGGACTACAAAGGAGAGGCTTGGGTGCTGAGTTTCATGTTTATCTGTAAAAGAAGATCAGTGCTGCCCCTGGAGACGCCAGTTATGACAGCTGAGGCATATGGTGTTGTGCAGTGGTGTTGAGTGCAGCGAAAAGTGTTTTGTCTGACGCACTGTGCGAGGCGATTCAGAAAGAGAAGAGGAGCTGCATGGACTCAAATGTTCGGAGAGCATTCTTCTGGAGGGTGAGCGAGTGTGACGTTCCTTGTGTGTGCTACGAGGGTTCGCGTTCGACGGCGCGGCGTAGACGGAGCCCCCAGTGGCGGCAAAAGCACTCAAGGGAAAGCAATTCAGCTGGAAGAGAGGAGATCGGCGACAGCCGGTCTCGTTTTGGAAGCAGCCAGCACGCATGTTTCTACTGTATATGGCTGCAAGCAACTTGAGTGGGATTGCTTTCGGGCCTGCCGCCATGGACCGCACGGAGAAGACCCAGGTGACAGCTGCGTCCAATTACCGAGCCATACTCGTTGAGAGTGAACGACCAAAACGAAGGGGTTTAAGCACAACCGGACCCCCTTTCCATAGTGTCGGCACGTGTCGAACGCCGCCGCCGCCGCCGCGGGGAGACGGGCGTTATCTTCCCCAATTGCCGTGACCGTGCCGGGGACAAAGGGCCTAGTTTCGGCGGGCCTGGCCCCGTGACAAGACGGCGGGCATCATCACCAACACTCCCGAGCACATCCTAGGACAAGGGACCACTTTCCCGGCCTTTTAGTGACCTCGCGTTCCGGCCTTGAGTGGCGAGTGTCATTTGATGGAGAACGGAGGTCGGTGACCCGCGGGAACCGTGAGCGGGCCAGAGACCTTCTACCGCAGCCGACGCTACCTCGACGACAACCTTCTTTCCCTCGGACTCAACACGTGACGGGGGCGAGACCATAAGTGCGGTGGTGTGTTTGTGCGCCCAAGTGAAAGCCCTAGGCCCCTTCCACTCCGGCGTGGGCGTCCTCAACCTAGGGAATGTGGGGAATAAGAAGGATATAAAAATCGACAAGGGGTACGGAAGAAAAAACGCTCAGGACGACATCGTTCGCCAAGGGGGCCGTCAGCGCCGAAGCCCGACGGCGTGCAGCTTCTGCCAGCAACCGTTCGAGCTCAACTCCGGAGCCCCTACATCGTCCCCATGAAGTCGTCGGCACGTAAGCTCGGACACCCCAGCCTCTGATGCATAATCATAATCATGTATAATTATTGAATATATCTGTTTGTTTAAACTGAGCCATACGGTGTTTCTTTCTTTGCCTCTCCGTCCCGCGTGGACCTGCGCATTATGGGGGGTCGTCACACTTTGCATTTCTGGCTGTAACATGAGAAGTCCACTTACTACGAGCTTCGGATACAACGAACTCAATTCTCACAAACGTCAGGTTCGTTATAAGTGGGCTCGACTTATATGTATTTCTCCCATAGCTTTTTCTCCTCCTAAAGTGCTCAAGCACAAAGGCGCTCACAGTTCCTGGGCGCTAAAAACTATCAGTGTGTGATTTATTGATAATATCATATAATTATAATATGAATAACCGTTTTCGATTCTCTTCTTGGTGCTCCGTCAGCAATGACAGATACTTTCACTATGCACTTTGTAAGATCGTCCCAAAATGCTCTTTCACAGCCCGCAAACCTCAGCCGTTAATGCAGGCACTGCTATTACCGTCAGACCCGCGGCGGTGACTCAGTTGTTAGGGCGCTCTGCTACTGATCCGGAGTGCCCAGGTTCGAAACTCGACCGCAGCGGCCGCGTCTCGGCGGAGGCGAAACGACAAGGCGCCCATGTGCTGTGCGATGTCAGTGCACGTTAAAGATAATAATTGGTTTTTTTTTTGGGGGGGGGGAAGGAAATGGCGCAGTATCTGTCTCATATATCGTTGGACACCTGAACCGCGCCGTAAGGGAAGGGTAAAGGAGGGAGTGAAAGAAGAAAGGAAGAGAGAGGTGCCGTAGTGAAGGGCTCCGGAATAATTTCGACCACCTGGGGATCTTTAACGTGCACTGACATCTCACAGCACACGGGCGCCTTAGCGTTTTTCCTCCATAAAAACGCAGCCGCCGCGGTCGGGTTCGAACCGTTAAAGATCCCCAGGTGGGGTCGAAATTATTCCGGAGCCCTCCACTACTGCACCTACTTCTTCCTTTCTTATTTCACTCCCTCCTTTATCCACCCGCCGCGGTGGCTCAGTGGTTAGGGCGCTCGACTACTGACCCGGAGTTCCCGGGTTCGAACCCGACCGCGGCGGCTGCGTTGTCATGGAGGAAAAACGCTAAGGCGCCCGTGTGCTGTGCGATGTCAGTGCACGTTAAAGATCCCCAGGTGGTCGAAATTATTCCGGAGCGCTCCACTACGGCACCTATCTCTTCCTTTCTTCTTTCACTCCCTCCTTTATCCCTTCCCTTACGGCGCGGTTCAGGTGTCCAACGATATATGAGACAGATACTGCGCCATTTCCTTTCCCCCAAAAAACCAATTATTATTATTACTCCCTCCTTTATCCCTTCCCTTACGACGCGGTTCAGGTGTCCAATGATATATGAGACAGATACTGCGCCATTCCTTTCCCCAAAAACAAATGTTCAGTTTTTTCGCAGCTGCGTTTTTATGGAGGAAAAACACCAAGGCGCCCGTGTGCTGTGCGATGTCAGTGCACGTTAAAGATCCCCAGGTGGTCGAAATTATTCCGGAGCCCTCCACTACGGCACCTATTCTTCCTTTCTTCTTTCACTCCCTCCTTTATCCCTTCCCTTACGGCGCGGTTCAGGTGTCCAAAGGTATATGAGACAGATGCTGCGCCATTTCCTTTCCCCCAAAAAACCAATTATTATTATTATTATTATTATTTTTTCGCAGCGTGCTGCAGAGGTTTGTCACGTGATCGTTGGTGACCGCGTGCCCCACCCGAAGACGAATAATAATAATAATAATAATGGATTTTGGGGGAAAGGAAATGGCGCAGTAACTGTCACATATATCTGTGGACATCCGAACCGCGCCGTAAGGGAAGGGATAAAGGAGGGAGCGAAAGAATAAAAGAAGAAAGAGGTGCCGTAGTGGAAGACTGCGGAATAATTTCGACCACATGGGGATCTTTAACGTGCACTGACATCGCGCAGCACACGAACGCTAAGAATCGACGTT
Organism: Amblyomma americanum; assembly: GCF_052857255.1. NCBI lineage: Eukaryota > Metazoa > Arthropoda > Arachnida > Ixodida > Ixodidae > Amblyomma > Amblyomma americanum. The sequence continues at coordinate 73,311,456 of NC_135497.1, read as the reverse complement.
TAGGAACGAAACGACGCAGGATAGTTGCCTAGCGCGTGGCACGCATTCCTGACCGCTCGCTGCCCTCGCCTCGCAGCTTGGGATAGCGCACGCATTCTTTTCCAACGTTGTAGATAGAGCTCCCAAAAGCTGGTTTTAAAATCCCACACGCCCTATGAATTGTCGTGACACTATGGGCAAGCAGCAAGATTATCGCGAAGGTATAGCAAACAGTATGAACTAGGTTTTAACCATACCTGGTGCATCGATGTACGTCGGAGGCCATAGCATGCTAGTAGCAGCTAGTGACACGTCCGAATTCCTTATACTTTGCTGGTACCGACGACTGTTCAACGCCTCAATGCTATATGCCTGAACATAATTCATTGGATGAAATGACGAGGACTGCCGCTCATTGCATATCCCGATGCAAGCCAATGGCCGGCCGCGTTTGTTCACAATGAAAGCATTTACTGATTGGCGGACACTTTTTTGTCCACTCAGTGGTATAGCCCAGTTCCCGTTCTATTTACGTTTTCATGTATTTCGATCAAGTCCTTGACTCTGTTATCAGTTGCGGGCATTGTGCTTAATGAGTGGTGACGCAACCACGTTGGTAAGATTCAGAGCAGCAGGAAGCGAGCCGGAGAGTACATGGACGCCTGATGCTTGGTTATCGTTGGGAAAAAGTTGCCGGCGAAAATATTCGCGCCGCTGTTGAGTGCGCCGGTGCGGGCAGGACGCGTTTTATCAGCCCCGTGTCGTTCACTGCTGAATCACGGGTGCAATGCTGCTGCGCGACACTTCCATGCACTCCTTCCGTAGAACCCCATCTCTTAGAAAAACGGCTTCTTAGAGCGCTTTAAAATAGCCACGACCTACTTCTTGGAATTCAGTGACATTTAGTAGCGCACGAAAGACGCACTGAAAGCCAAGCCATAGCTCGATTTCACTGGCGCACATCGCTTAAGCTTAGAGCACCGTTTAAGGAGCACCCTCACCAGTTGAGAACTGCTAGGCAACCTCACTCACTCACTCACTCACTCACTCACTCACTCATTCACCGGGCCGGGTTCACGGCAGAAGTAGTGCTCGCTGCGAACACTGTTTCGCGCCGCGCTCACCGCAGCGCGATCCCGTCATTCATCCGCGTCGTTGTCCTTCGCTCATTGATCTGCGTACGCGGCGACTTGGCCACTCCGCCGGGGAGCTCGTACGCGGCGGCCGGTGTCATTCAAGGAGAGGGCGCGCTACTCGCTTTCGTCGGCTCCATTGACGGCGTCCGTTGACCGCGCGCGCTGCTCCGCCTGCGAGGAGGCAAGGTCCGACTGCTGCTGCCGTGTCCAGCGCCGCCGCAGTGACCGGCGGCAGTGACAGAGCACCCTTCAGCAGGCGGAACTCTCGCCGCTATGCGGCCGCCCTCCTGACAGGCCTATTACTCCGGCGGCCCCCGCACACGCTTCGTCAGTGTCAGCGGGCATGGCTTGCGCGCGGTAGTGCATTCGCCGCGGCGGCTTTTCGGTATTCGCGTGCGGAGGCGCTGCTAGAATTACGGGCCGGCCGACCCCGCCGAGGCGGTAATTACAGAGCGAAGATGACGCTCGGGCGGGTTCATATATTAGGACCGCCCATCATTTCGGAGCTCCGGGTCGACCGGTGAGGCCGAAATCTAATGTCGCCCGCACCGCCCGGGTTCCGGGACGCGCGTTACGGCCGGCGTCGGCTCTCGATCGGAACGGCGTCCCTGATGTGAGCCCGGGCCCTAGCTTTAGTACACGGACGCCGCATACCCGTGTGAAAATTGCTACCCCGGTACGAAGGAAGCGGACCAAAACACTGTGTATACATTACATATCGGAGCCAGTTTTGAGAACGTGCTGCAGCTAGCACTAATTTCTTCGCTTTAGGCGAATTTAGCGTCCTTCACCTCGCAAATAGGAAACGCATTCTTGGTGTCTACTCTGCAGGTCGACGGCGCTGCGGCTCCTGCCACCTGTCTGCTGCTGTTGAAATCGAAAGCAGAAAGTGCACGGCACTGAAGACTGGACCACTATCACTTCCGCGTGCAGACGGAAGACAGCTGATATGGAAACAGTTTCCAAAGAGAAGATTGAAACAACACGCACGCGTCGCTGTAACACGTCTGCCAAAGCGATGACGCTGTCTGCTGCGGCAGCAGACACACCCAATACCGTGCAGTCTCCCGGAAAGCAGACCTTAGAAGCTTATGCTAAGGGCACTTGGTCATGTAGTAGTTAGCTTGAAATATGTGCAATTAGTGCGTACTGATGCGTACATCAGTGAGTATGCAAATTTTTCAACGGGACCCGATAGAAACCACTTTCTACTCTAAAAGCAGTTCAACTGACTGCCATGAGCAGTGGGTGCTCGATGCCAGCGCCGCCGTTGAGGATGGACACATCTTCAGCAGCGCCGCTCTATTGAATCACATGGAATCAGCTGCGCTAGCGTTCGTAACAGCGCCGTTCATGCTCTCGGTGTGCTTCAGAGTGCTTTGACTTCAGCAGCCTTTTTCATCAGTGTCGCACTGAGCATCTTTTCACTCATAATAGCTATTCTAACATCCGAGGGTTGCTGAAGTAATTGTGCAACTTAATTTAAGGCCCCGAGTGGTCGAGGAAGAACATCAAGTGTACCGTACGTTGGCTTAAAAAATGCGCTATTATTTTAAAGATCCGTTGCCCAGCAGACGCTTCCTCTTCATGTGAGTGGAAGAAATCGTTTTCTTTCTTTCCTTAGCTTTTCTTTTTATTTTTTTTAAATCCTACGCTTCGATAACAGTCGCGCGTCGTCAGCCGGTCGCGCACTGCGGTTGTTTTCGCTTTCGTCGTGCGGGCTGTTTCTGTTTGTTCGCCTCGAAAAGACTAATGTCTACCTGTCTACTTTTTAATCCTTCAGAGTGTAACTGCGAGTTGCTAGCCTGTTTATTGCTCACAGGGGAGCAATTAAATCTGTTTACAGGCGGGCGCTGCTACTTAAAAATGCTGCCCCGTATGCCAACGTTGCAACTCCGCCTGCGTTTTCTTTCATTAGGCCCACGAAAACTGATCGCCCCTTGTTGGCGATAGAATAAATGATACCGGAAGTTTTTCACTCGTTTCATTTTTCTGACTGGGGCGCAAACCCCGCGTATCGTTGCGTGCTCTCACATGCAGACTTAGATTGCGCCATGGACATTCGCAGCGGTTGCACTGCTCCGAATCATCAGTTTGTGAAACTCATTTCTACATATATTTTTCATTTTATTTATTTTATTGAATCCCACCTGTAAACCATTCGTATAAACCTGAACAAAAATGAATTTGAGGTGAATTAATAACTGCCGTAATTATTTTCTTAAGATTTTAATTTCGAAATAAAAGTAATCGACCTTGAAAACTCATGCTTTTTGAAAAAGAGCTGACAAGAAATGGTTTAGCTTAAAAAAACTCCAATTTTCAACGATGCCTATGCGTGCAATTCCTATTTCTCCTGCAGAATTGAGTGGCGATGAGTTAGGCTTTTGGAAAAACAACTGCTACCTAAAAAATGAGCTTCGTTACTGCTCCAGCTTCAATACTTCTCCGAGTCCCGAGGGAAGCGAAAACAACGCACGCCTTTACACTTTGACCCGGAACATATTGGAACGCAACAGCCCGTCATCACGCCTACGTGGACTTCACAAGCTCGCCAGTCATGCGGTCGAACACTGTCAAACAATAGAGCCATCAGCGACTCATCCGTAGCCACTGTGCCTCGAACAACGCAAACTCAGCGGCTTGCATCGACCAATTTCAACCACTCCGACCTCCCGCTCTGATTCAAAATAGTGTCGCAGCCAAAAAGGGGCGGTGTGGAGGCGGTCAAAGGAGTGTCACCACCCTGAACGGCAGCGCTGGCATCGAGGCACCCTAAGCGACATCAGCGCCCCACGGACGGCGTGACTGTTGCGTGCACGCGGCGACATTGGCGACTCTCTTCGGCTGGGCAACGTCGCTCCGTACGGACTGTTCGGCACGCGCTCCGCTCTTCGCCAGCGGGGCGAGGAGGTGACGGGGAGAACGTGCTCCCGCATCTCGTCCCGTCCTGCCTCGGAGTATCCCCTGCCCTAGCGTGGGTGACCATTCGCTCGTAACCTTCCTGGTGAGTCGGACGACTTCTGTTCCTTGGCGTGTCTAGTTTCTAGCTGGCGTTATTGTTTAGTAGCAATAGATGCCTGTTTGTGTCAGCCAATGTGTCGTTCCTGTGTTCCCTTCAGAGCAAGGCCCGCCGTGGTCGGCGTGCGTTCGGTTTCGTACGCGATCACGGGGTAGGGTCCGGGTGGTTTTGAACGGCGTCAGCCGCTTTTAAGCGAGAACATATTTATTCTTCCCGATTAAAACACCCCAATGGTTAGGAAAACTATCTAGATACTTCTCAACAAGCAAATTGAATACATTGGCAGCCAGATTCTTAGTACCCCCCCGGGAGGGTGTCGTCAAAGTAGACCACTCTATCAGCCCGCAGGTACTTGTGCTAAAGAATTCTTTTGTACAGAAATTTTTGACAGCAGGGAATAAGTGAACACGACGTGAGGAAGCTTCTGCCTAGGCCAAAAAGTGCCAAAGAAGAGAGGTTGGTTCGTTGTAAATATGGATTTAGCCAACCTAGGAACAGGCTCCAAAGACCACAAAAACGTCCACACAGTGAGAAGCTGAAACCCCGAATTTATATCAGGTATCCGTGCCTCCAAGTACAGCACAGCATTAGCCACTGATTTAAGCAGACCTAAGCACAAGCGTAGAGCACCTCGCTCCATAACAAACAGTGGTTCAAGCTTGTACCTTGGGCACCCAGAAAGCATAACAGAGATGAATTCAAGTATTAGCCGCGCATAGGCCTTATGGAGAAAGAACAGTGTCCCGACGCATACCGAATTTTTTGTTGCTGATCCTCTCCAAACCGCCAAGGGCACGCTCACCATAAAGCACAATGCTTCTAATTTGGGCCCGCCAGTCTAAATGCTCCCGGCCGCGGCGGTCGAATTTCGATGGAGGCGAAATTCAAGAGGCCCGTGTGCTGTGCGATGTCAGTGCACGTTAAAGAACCCCAGTTGGTCGAAATTTCTGGAGCCCTCCACTACGGCGTCTCTCATAGCCTGAGTCGCTTTGGGACGTTAAACCCCCATATACCTACCCATATACCATACCAGTCTAAATGCGGGTCATATATTATGCCCCAGTATTTAATAAAATCAACTTGCGGGATTAGGATAGAGTGATATGCGACAAAGAAATGTAAAGAAAATATGCTGGTTGAAAAAGAAGGACGGCACACTTATCATATAATACGCCTTCAGAACGGACCCCTACGTTCCACCTCTTTTCCCTGTTCCATCTTCGTCTACCTGTTTCGAACAGAAGCGGGCCCCCTTCATCAAGTACAAACCAGTGCTGTCACAAAAGTGTCAGCATTTAGACATGCATATTTTAAGGTGCACGTAAACATATGTAGGATTCTCGTGTTGGAAGATTTAGCATAACCACGTGGCCGGTATGCCGCCGCCTGGGTAGGGCAGTGGAAGAACACGGCAACGGGCGAGTCATCTTCGCCGGTTCCATCCGGTTAGGCTAACCCCTCGTAGTCCGCGAGCGGGGGTGTACGTGCTGCTGGTTTTGTCTGTTTTACTTTTTCCAACTCAAAGTCACCCCTCACAGGCCCGAAGCCTTGAGCTTCTTTTGTATGTTGGTAAATTTTCTCCCCTGCAAGGTGCCCCCTTGCAGGACCAAAGTTGTTGGGGTCTATGACCCTTCTCTTGAGTGTATCTTAATTTTTCTAACTTCAACATGGCGGCAATGCTGTGCCGAAGGTGCTGAGCCTACGTGATCTTACGTCTGTGTATCGACTACTTTGCATTTTTTTGGACTCCAACACTGTGCGTGAAGCAGTAACCGCTAGTGTCGTGCCCGTTGACAACCGATGGCTTTAAAACAAACCGACACAGCCCCCCTTCCCAACGAGCCCTCCTGGACCCAGCCGCCACCGCACTCCGAGACTGCCCGAGGGTTCCAGAAGGCTGACCCCTTCGAGAGGCGCTCTGCCCGAATCGTCACTGTGAGTGGATTGCTTCCGCGCTCGCCGGTCAACTGTATGCCCTTTTTTGCAACTTCTCTTCAATTTGAACTTTTCCGCATTTTTCTTCTATAACTGCAGTGGCTGTGTGCAATCTGCATTTAACGCGATAGAATTTAAACTTGACTAAGCAGTTGTAATCGCTAGTGTAGTGTAAACACGTGTAGCAAGTATTGTGTAGTAACCTTCCATGTCTTTAAATGCGCGTAACGGCTTGCATCCGATTCACCTGTGTATATTCTTGAGAATACAATTGTTGTTTTGTGGATTTTTTGCTGACTGTTTTTGTTGCGAAGCTGAACATAAACCGGCTAACGCTGTGCATCAGTCTCCAAACCCTTGCCTCGGTTCGGGAAGGTGCCTCGCCCTCCTTTCGCAGCCGTGAGAAACACTTTGCGCATAAAAACTCAGCAGAGCCTTGTTGTGTAGAAAGCCGCTCTTCACTGCTCACCTGCCTCTATTTTTTTCCACAGCCCACTTCTCCAGGCAGTTGGGACGCAGCCGTCAGGACCAACGGGATCCCGGAATGAGGGACCCCGCCTTGTATTGTAAGGGGCGAGACCCATTACGGGCCTGTCCCCGAGAACCCCTCCAAATATAGCCAAATAAATGCATTTCTGGTGAGGGAGTGCGTTGTCGGTTCTGGTCACCGAGCTCAAGCCGCACCCTAGGACTGGTTGTGAAATTCCATCGACACGCGGAGTTTTTTTTAATCCAGTGGAGAACTGCGTGGCACCGGACTTTGCCAGCCTTGTGCAGTACTTCGCCACAACCTTCTATGATCAAATCAATTAACTCTCGGCCCTCAGTCCTCAGTGGCTGCGGCGCAACTGGCCAAGGCGGCGGTCAGACTTGCGACGCAGCGGAGGGTGCTAAGAATCCCTGGTTTCGGACAGGCCGCAAATAAAATTTGAACCTGGCTACGTTCAATGCTAGAACCTACCTAGTGAGGCTAGCCCAGCAGTGCTGTTCGATGAACTAGCAGGCATTAAATGGGATGTCATAGCGGTTAGCGAAGTCAAGAGGTCAGGTGAGGCGCATACACAACTAAAGCAGGGGCACATACTGTGCTATCACGGATTAGCGGATAGATAACAACTACGCGTGGGATTCCTCATTAATCAGGATATAGCTGGCAACGTAGAGGAGTTCAATCGTATTAACGAGAAAATGGCAGCTGTCATAATTAGGGTCAATAGCAGGTAGAAAATGAAAGTGGCGTAGGCCTACGAGCCTACATCAAGCTGTGATGACCAGAGCGTTGAAAGCTTCTATGAAGACGTGAAATCGGCAAGGAACAAAGTAAAATCACAGGACACTGTACTGATGGGCGACATCAATGCGCAGGTGGGCGAGAAGCAGGCTGCCGACCAGGCGGTAGGCGACTATGGGATGGGTTCTAGGAATAGCAGGGGAGAGTTGTTAGTAGAATTCGCAGATATAGATAATTTACGGATCATGAATATCTTCTTCCACAAACGAGAGAACAAGAAGTGGACCTGGAAGAGCCCCCTTGGCGGAACCAATGATAAATCGACTTCATACTATCCGCACAACCTGGCATCGTTCAGGATGTGGACGTCTGCGGAAAGGTGCGCTGAAGCGACCACAGAATGGTAAGGTCTCGAATTAGCTTTGACTTGCGGAGGGAACGAAAGAAGCTAGTAAAGAAGTCCATTAATGAGTTAGCGAAACGATGGAGAATAGAGGAATTCAGGATATCGCTTCAGCTTTAACTGAGGAAGACGATCTTAATAATGTTCATACATTGAACGATAATCTGAGAGCCATCATTACGGAATGTGCAGAAGAAGTAGGCGGTAGGACGGTTTAACAGGATACCGGCAAGCTATCTCAGGAGGCGAAATATCTGACTAAGAAACGCCAAAGCATGAGGGCGTCTAACCCTATACAGACAGGATAGAACTAGCAGAGCTATTGCATTTAATAAATAAGCGCAAGGTAGCCGACGTAAAGAGGTTTAATATGGAGAGGATCGAGAATGCTCTAAAAAACGGAGATAGCCTGAAAGCGGTGAAGAGGAAATTAGGCATTGGTAAAAATCAGATATATGCGTTAAGCCACAAGGAGGGCAATGTAATTAGCAATATAGATAAGGTAGTTAAAGTAGGCGAATTGCTCTACTAAATCTATACAGTAGTGAGTGTAATCAGAGCGTTAACGAGAGAGACAGTAGCACACAGCAATACGTCATCTCGCCATTAACGAAAGAGGAAGTAAAGAAAGCCTTAGGAGCAATGCAAAGTGGAAAAGCAGCTGGTGAATATCAGGTAACAGCAGATCTGTTGAAGGGTAGAGGGGAAATTGTGCCAGAAAAACTAGCCATTCTGTATACGCAATGCCGTATGACCTCGGCCGTACCAGAAGCTTGGAATAACGCAAACCAATATTTTAATTCATAAGAAAGGAGACGCCAAAGACTTTAAAAATTACAGACCGATCAGCTTACTGCCCGTTGCCTACAATTTATTTACTAAGGTAATCCCTAATAGAGTCAGGGCAACCTTAGACTTTAATCAACCAAATGATCAGGCAGGCTTTCGTAAAGAATATTAAACTATAGATCATATTCACAATATATAGATCAGGTGATAGAGAAATGCTCAGAATATAACCAACAAGTATATATAGCCTTCACTGATTACGAGCATTCGACTCCGTGGGAACCTCAGCTGTCATGCAGGCATTGCGTAATCTGGGTGTGGAAGAGCCTTTTGTGAAAATACTGGAAGATATCTACAGCAACTGCAACCCTACCACAGTCCTCCATAAAGTGAGGAATAAAGTTTCAATAAGTATGGGCGTCAGGCAAGGAGATACGATCTCGCCAATGCTGTTCATGCACCGTTTGTTTACAGGAGGTATTCCGAAGCCTGAAGTGCAAACAGTTGGGGATAACAGTTAATGGAGGATACCTAAATTATCTGCCATTCGCTGATGACATTGCCTTGCTGAGTCACTTACTAGATGAATTGCAAAGCATGATCAATAATTTAGACAGGCAGAGTAAAACGGTGGGTCTAAAAAATTAACATGCAGAAAACCAAAGTAATGTTCAACAGCCTAGCAAGGGAACAACAGTTCTCAATTGGAAGCGAGGTGCTGGAAGTGGCAAAGGGAATACGTCTACTTTACCACTTCCGGCACCTCGCTTCGAATTGTTAAGTGCTGTTCCCTTGCCAGGTTGTTGAACATTACTTAGGCCAGGTTGTAACAGCTGATCCGGATCATGAGAGGGAAATAACTAGGACAGGAATGGCGTGGAGCGCATATGACAGGTTCTCTCAGATCATGAATAGCAGGTTACCAATATCCCTCAAGGGAAAAGTGAACAGCCGCTGTATCTTGCAGTACTCACCTACGGTGCCGAATCGTGGAGGCAAACAAAAAGGGTTCAGCTTAAGTTAAGGACAACGCAGCGAGCCATGGAATGAAAAATGGTAGGTGTAACGTTAAGAGACCGGAAGCGTGCAGAGTGGGTGAGGGAACAAACGCGGGTTAATGAAATCCTAGTCGAAATCAAGAGGAAAAAATGGCCTTGGGCAGGGCATGTGATGCGAATGCAAGACAACCGCTGGTCGTTAATGGTAACGGAGTCTATTCCAAGATCAGGAAAGCATAGCAGGGGGCGGCAGAAGGTTAGGTGGGCGGATGAAATTAAAGGGACAGTGAGGAGAACTCAATCATTTTTTATTGTTAGTAAAATCTGATATTTCGGCATTTCATGGCTTTGTTGCCACTTGTCCGGGAGCAATACAGGCATTTATTTCAAAGAATTTTGGATTCGAAGTTGAAAAAGGTTTTCCTGCCCTTCGATTCAAACTCGGCGCATTCATATGACGTCACGGCGTCCTCTTATGACGTCACAGGACAGAGTGACGTGAAACGTGACGTAAACGCAGACTCCGTGATTACTGCGGCTAGCGGTGCGGTCTAGCAGCAGCCGAAATGAAAGAAACCGCCGCCGCTATTGAGCGCATCTGTCGGGGGTCGCTACCGTCGCTTCGTTTCCGTTTGCACTGGCGTCTTGTCAGCGTTACGATGGATCCCGTTCCTGCACCCGCCAACGAAGTTCTCGCAAAAACTCCGGCCTGCATTTCAGCCACCTGAGTCCCACAGTGCGTGCGATGCTATTGAGGGAGCATGATTAGGTTAGGCGCCGGCGGGTCGTTTCTCCTTCCTCAGTGAGCAGCCGTTGCTATTAAAATATCTTAACCCCAGCGCGGGGATTCGCGAGGAGCGAGGACAAGGTCGGCACGTCGCGCCCATCGGAGGCTGGCCGAGGCTTTGGAGACAATAGAATGCAATTCCTTGAAAGGCGTTGTTGCACGGTGTAGCAGGCGGTGTCGAGGAGGTTTCCCACGGTTACAAGGGTCAGGTTATTATTTTTTTGCCACAAAGCCCGGATGGGCGCTCAGGGGCGCTCGCGTTTAAAGCTGGCGGCTTGAAAGTAAAACCGATGCACGACACTTCAGCGGGTTCCGCGCGTTTAAGGAGGTACGGGTTCCACTGGATCGGGTTCTCTCGCCCACTTGCATGTACCTTCAGACTTGTACTGTGAATGGATTAAATTAGCCGAGGGCTCGAAGAGAACAGCTCCACCCAACTGCCGAAGCTATTGAATGGAGACGGAAACAAACCGGTTAGAGGAAGTGGAGTCACGGTCTCTGAAGGTTCCAAAAATCATTTAAACCTAAAGCTTTGCTGGCCGCGAACTTGCGATTTCACCGTGGCGTGCTCCGAGGAGGTACATGACGCCACACCGCGCGCCTCGCCGCGGAGCAGAACTGGTCTGGCCGGGCCGGCGGCGGTTTCCGCACTGGGCGCGAAATAGAGACGTGCTCCAAGTCTCCGCCAGTGCGGTCAGAGTGCGCCGAAGCCTCCGAACGCGTCGGCGGTCAAGCGCAGTTGCTGTATAGATGGTCTCGCTTTGGTCGACGTGACGTCGCCGTGCAGCACGCGCGCGCGTGTTACGCCGCAGTATAAACGCGCCTTAACAGAGCCTGCGCTTAACGGCTAACCGACGTATTCGCTGGCGGCCTCTATGGGAGCCACTGAAGCCACCCGTACACTCACTGAATAAAAAAAAATCATGTACTGACCCTGCGCTTAACCGCTATCCAGAGTATTCTTTGGCGGCATCTATGGGAGCCACTGAAGCGACCCGCACACTAACTGAATAAAAAAAAAAACCTGTGCTGAGGCTCGGAGTCGAACCGGAGCCTGTGGCTTTTGAGGCGGAGACACCACCTCTCCGCCACGTCGGCTCAAGCATTGACTATGAATAAATGCGCATCTAGTGAATGTACTCTTCTGATGCAGAAGTCTCCGCGCTTTCACTACTTATATCCTGGCCTAACAGAGCTAGGCCGTCAGCAATTTTTTTCTTAACTACCTTGCATCTTGTCTCCCGTCCCTAATAAACGATTTCCGTTAAGTAGTTCGAAGCTGTCTGGTACAGCTGGGAACGTTTCGCCAGGCAAGCGTACGAAGACACAAGTGCTCTTTATACTGCTAACTGCCTTGTACGATCACCGACCATCATGCCATTATTGTTTTTCATCGACCGCGGCGATCATCTGACCAGCCTTAACAGGCTCCTTCAAAGTTCAACTAGCACTTGTAGCGGCACTTGCAGTTCCTCTGCTGCTCGGCGCTTCTAAATCGAGGCGCGTCAAAAACAAAACCACGGGGCACGCAAAGCTCATAGACGCGAAGCGCTATAACATACCGAAACTCTCCTGGCCGCCTGTGGCGCCACCAAGCATCGGTTTTCTTTCCTTCCAACATTCAGGTTGTCTTTTGTCTGTCTTCCTCGTATAATAAAAGTTCACTATCGGTTTCAAAACAAAACTTACTTCAGTATTGAACCGCGCAACCTCTCTGTGTCAGCCTCAGAGATTCGTGGTGTACATGGAGTAGGAAAAATTCCTCAAAGATGGCGTCTCTTGTCGCATGACGTCATCACGCTTGTACTTGCGAGATTTGCCTGGGGCCGCGATGCCTGTATTTTTGTTCATGCTGTTTTCTACCTTACAAGAGCTTTGTTTTCAGTAAGAGTGGCGTTTTGTGATCAGAAGCTGGTATTCTAACGATACAAGCCAACTTCAATTTCTCCTCAGTGTCCCTTTAATATGTCGGCAGGCATAGGGTGGGCGCAGCTGGCAAAAGACCGGGTTAATTGGAGAGACATGGCCGAGGCATTTGCTCTGCCGTGGGTGTAGTCTGGCTGATGATGAGGAGGATGAAATGCTTTTCAACACAACCACCAGGCAGTCACGGGGAGTAGCTCTTACAAAAATATTGCTCCAAAATTGTCGCTTCCCAAAATGGTCATGCGACAGCCACCCCGGTTACGTGATCCCTCGCGCCACCACCACCCGTCGAGTACCGGTGTCTGCGTCTCGCAAAATTATCAGTGTCTCGCCACCACCATAGCCACCGCAAATATGTGTACCCTACTCCTTTTACTCAACAAGTAATGCCTCGCTCACCACAAATTGTTTATTTCAACACAGGCGCTTAACTGTTTTTTTTTAAAGTGATCGACTGAAATTTAGAGAAAAAGATCTGTTCAAGAGTTAACACGATTAAACTGTTTTCTAACGTTCCTCGACATTTGTATTGCTTGGCCGGCAAAGCCACCTTGGGAGGTCAAAAGCGCATTACTAAATATTAAAAGTGGCATCGGTGAGATAGCCTCTGCATGTGCGATTTTCAAGGAAGCAAATATTTCCGCATCAGTGACACTAATATTTCTCAGCAGGTGCAAGGCGAAGAGTTTTATCTCCCATTATTGGCTCGCATGGCAAAAAATATTATTAACAGTGGCGTAAATTTCTGACGAGTCCTGCTAGAGAAACCATTGCCTCATTTAGGCAGAACGAATCCCAAACTTCAGGCTCAAGTCCGTAAAATGAAAATGTTCAGAATGCGCCAGTAAGTAACTGGCACAAAAAAGTCGGAGTAAGCATAGGTCGTAAATTCCAGCGTGCAAGGAAAGGCAATTCCTGAAGGTTCGTGATAAGATGGCGAATTTATGACACCCGTATTCATGAGTTGAAGTTTGGAAACACTGACCGTGCGCTTGGCATCAAAAAATCAATCCTAAGTAAGTGCATGCTAGAAATGGAAAATGGTACTGTCCTTCCACTGTTTGTGGGATCCACAGTAAAGCTAAGGCCTCTGAGGCGTTGCGATGCTTATTACATCGACGATTTTCAGAAACGCGTGAAATTCGGCGCATATAAGGGAAAGGAAGTGAAGCCATCCGTATACGTGATCAAATAGTGATGTTCTCGAAAAACAGAAAAACATGATAAATACCCCGAGATTCATGAGCGCCCATGGTATGCTCGATGGATGAATTGTCAGCGCATCCTAGGGGAAACGCGAACCGGCTCCAAACCTTGTGATGAAAAAAAAAAGAGGCTGGGGTGGAAGGTTTGGAATGAAGCATGCTCGCTTCGGTGTGGAATCTCATTTCAATATTTAAGCGTCCCGAGAAGCACATTTTTCAGTGCCGGCGCTCTTTTGCGCACCGCTTAGAAAGCGATGACGGGCACCAATGGCAGTACGAATCAAAGGATATTTTTAGTGATATAAATGAAATATACACAAACTAAAATTATGACAAAAGAAGTGGGAACACGGTGTAATACTAGCCGCGGTGGCTCAGTGGTTAGTGCGCTCGGCTACTGATCCGGTGTTCCCGGGTTCGAACCCGACCACGGTTGCCGCGTTTCGATGGAGGCGAAACCTAAAATGCGCCAGAGTGCTGTGTGTTGTCAGGGCACGTTAAAAATCCCCAGGTGGTCTAAATTATTCCGGAGATCTCCACTACGGCGCCTCTAATTCCTTCTTTCTTCTTTCACTCCTTCCTTTATCCCTTCTCGTACGGCGCGGTTCAGGTGTCCGCGAGATGTTAGACAGATATTGCGCCATTTCCTTTGCCCAAAAACCAATTTTCACTTCGATGTAACAACGGCGTAACCGGCGGTTTTGCTATACGGTGAGAGAAAGCGCTGCTGCGCGAGTGCTTTCCAAGAATACGATGCGACAAAATGCATTCCGCTTCTATTTTCTGCCCTTTAAGACGTCATGCTCATCACCGTGTTTTAAACGTCGTAGACACTTCTCGCCTCCAGTGCGCCAGTTCATGCTTCCTTTGCAACTTCTTTTAACTGCCGCCGCCTTGCATCGGCAACTTTTTCCATCCATTTCGTAACGCATGGAAGTCTACCTCTTATGCTGAAGAGTTCACTGTCATACAGATATCTTTTAAAATACAAGGTAAAACCATTACGAAGAATATTTGTTTTCTATTAGATAGCACTGGCTAGAGCTCGCACCAACAGACTTTGACATTGGGATATTTTTCTGTATTTTCAATATGCAGTGTACTATCTTCGTAATTTTTCAAACTTTCAAGATGACTTCTTCAAGGATGCATCACAGTAGACTACGTAGGACTGTGACGGTATGTACGCGGTACAAATTAAGCACATGAAAGAAGTTCCTGTTCTTCCCTGGAGAGCAGATTTTACCGAAAGGCGTAATTATACGAGTGATCGGTTGGCTTTCACTTGCAATATTTTATAACAGCGTTTCCTACTGAAAGGCTAGTCTCAATTCAGGCAGGCATGAAATCTTGTGATGTAGATGCTCTAGCTGAGCAATTTCGGCAGTGAGTGGGCTGCAATCCGAGGGAATGAGAAAGCGATATTTCCAAGTACACTTCAATATGGGAGATGAGGCTGTCCGTGCGTGTGTGCGTGTGCGTGTGCGTGTGCGTGCGCGAGGACCATACGAAATGAAAAGCGTCAGACGTACGCCAACATAAATACAGTGTCCTTAGGTGTCTGCTACCGCAAGAAGACTCTCCTCAAGATTTATCGTTAAGGAAAATTACAAGACACTCTGAAGCGCCGTTCCAAAGCGGCACGTGTTTTTTTTCTTTTCTAATGAACTCTTCAACAAGTCTTCTAGCTGCCTGACGACGAGCGGTCCTTGCTTTCACAACGCACTATTCGAAATATTTTGTTCCGCGGTGCGATAGACAGTGAAGCATCACTCTTTAGGGAGTTTCAATATCCGGTGCGCTGGAGTAATTTTTCCCCGGTGTAGCTGACGTAAGTGACACGATGTTTTTTTTTTCTGCTTGTCGCTAATATGTGACGTTGAAGCGCCGCAAATTTCAAGCGAACTTCTCGCGCCTCTGCAGAAGGGACGACTGCAGCGGCAGCGAAGTAGGGCGGGAGCGTCATGCAGAAGCAGCATCCTCCGTAGCGGCGGCTCTAATTAAATACTTTCTGACGCCTGCAACGTGTAGAACAGCACGGGACATGGCGTACGCGTGGTCTTTCGACCTTAACTGCGGTAACGCAGCAGCAGTTACGGCACCGGAGTACGCCATCCATCGATTTCATCGGTGGTGCGGCTGCTAGAGGTGACGCTCTGTTACGTCACCTTGTTACGGAAGGCGGAGGATGAAGGGGCGAGATGCCCCCCTTACAAAAACTTCTTTAGAGAGTCTATTGACTGTCTATAGACTTCTGTCTATAATGTCTATACACTATCTAAACACAAACCTTAGAAAACAGTCTATAGGCAATACAAATCCTATATCCTATACAGTCTATATAGATTTATTGACATAAACTTTTAGTCGATTTTTGGTCGACTTTTAGTCGACTTTTAGTCGACTACGAATAGACAAAAATAAATATCTATAAGAAGGCAATATAGCCTATAAGAAGTCTATAGACTGTCTATAGACCGTTTTTATAGGGGCCTGTAGGGCGCAGGACGGTTAACTCCATTCCTTGCTCACATTTTTGCATGGTTTGAATTTTTATGCAGATTTCGCGCGAGCCCAGGCGCATCCGCGCTACCCGAGAAAATTAGCCAGAATATTTTAGGCTGTATTCTCGACCAAGGCAACTAACCGGCTTCATGTTAGAATGTCGGAGGTGCGCGCATACCACATAGGAAAAAAAATAGCCCGAATAATTAGCACAAAACCTCTAACTCTTAAGGTTCTGCCTCTTCGAAAGCCGGTAATTCAAGCATTCTATTCAAACTACAATAAATTTAGCCTTTAGGCTCCCACTCAAATATTGTCACGCCTACATTGTATTTAGGATACGTCACTCAGGGGGGCACTTTGTTGACCTAAAATGCAGTGAGGCGAAAGCCTTTAGCACGATGTTGCTGCTTGTGTCGCTGATGTGTGGTTAAGATGTTTATTAAGTACACTATTTTTTGCGAATATTAAATCCTGGAGACTCTGAAGGGCGTTTGGGAGGCATCCGTTTGATTCGAACATTTTCCCAAAACACTCTCCAGCGTCCTTACGCTAGACAAAAATTATTGTGGGCTCTAAAAAGAATGAAAAATAAAGTATCCCTGGCCCTTGCCAATAAGTATAACGCCAGACAGAGGTTAGATTGGGCTAAAAACAAATTGCCCTGCCCGCACCATCCTGCGACACAACTAGACACGTATTATTGTGGGCAGAGAAAAAGAAAGAAAAATAATGTTTCCCAGCCCTGGAGAACTACGTATGCGTTCGAAGGTAGTAGCGTAGTCGTTAGCACACTCGGCTGCGGAACGGAACAATGGCAGTTCGAATGGCGCCGTGCAAAAGGTGTCTTTTTTGCTTATCGAGTCATCGGTGTGACATGACTTGAAACCGGACAAGTTCATGGCCACAAATATGAGCCATTGAACGCTTTCGCCTTAAAAGAGAATGAGGAGCACAGCACTAAGAGTTAGTGCCTTTCATTTTCAAACTCGGACTGTGCATACAACTTTTTTAGATGTACAATGGTCTTTACTGAAATGGTCTTTAGCAGAAACAACAGACTCACAGTGTCGGTCCATTATGGGTGTTTTCCCCAGGCTATGTAAGCCAATTAAGAATAACTCATCTAAGGGTTCTTCAACAAGTTGCAGTGCAGTGATGTATCATAAAGAATGCGGCGTCAAATTCTCTTTTTTTTCTATTTTTCAATGTCCGTCGCTTGATGTGTCAGAAAGGTATTGCATCTTTGTAAATTATGAAACAGTGTTCAATAATTTCAGGGGCATCACAAAGGCGACAATTAACCGCAGACACAAAAATACCCTTTTTACTCTAGCCATATTTTAACCGGCAATGTCTCAGTGTGCATGTGAAAGAGAAAAGTTCGTGTAGATGATGAGAGGGCATTTTGCATACCCTCTTGTGTACGCCATGTCCCCGTAAACAAAAATACACACAGCGGCACATTAACACAGAGAAGAGCATACAAATTAAGTCCTTGTGCAACCGTTTCTTCGACATCCAAAAACGATACTCAGAGGAAAATGAGCAAGCAGAAAGCGTACAGCTAAATACATCACATGCATGAAGCCCCACAAACAGAGACTATAAGAAACATTACAAGAAACAATGTGGCTCGGTAAAGCATGAAATAGGTTAACTTTCAAGGATGTACGCTTTTTTGGGTGTGTGCGGTCTCAAAGAAAATCATGAAACGTTGAACTACCTATGGACATGGAGGTGGACAAATAAAAAAGGTCGCCAACGCTTACAGGCCAAAATGCTATCACGCGTTATAGATACAAAATACGAATCCCTCACGTGGCGAAAACTCGGGGAAAAAGTTCGGTATAGAGTCTTGTGCAATGAGTATTTTGCAGGACGTTATAAACTTTAGTGGCGAGAAACTGGTTGCATGCTTTCGCCCTGCCAAAAATCGAGAGACCATGGGGCAAAAAATGCTGAGAGTAGCGCTGAAGAGTGGGCACGCGGTCTTTCCAGTAATGGGCATTATGTTTATAGGCAGTCAAAGGAACGCCAATGTACTTTGGTGGTGTGCGTGTCACTTGAATACCAGCTTATTCGGCAGGTGTCGTTCCCCACGTACCAAACCAGGGACCGCGAATCTTGGAACGATTAATTCGCGCTGCTGACACTGAACTGAAGTCTGCCCTCAAACGAATATCCTCATCGATGCTTGGCTTATCAGGCAGAAAAACGCGAGGTCATCCGCATAGGCTATCTTCAATTCGTGGCCCATATTACAAAAACCACTGACGGTTACACTTTTTATAACACAGTCAAAGTGGTTCCAAGTATAAGGCAAACAAGAAGGGACAGTGGGCATCCCTGTTTCGAAGAGGACTGATTGCGGACTGGTCATGAGAGACAGCCATTAACATTCAAACGTGTGAACAGTTTTTGTAACAAAGGCGTATCCCAGTAGAAAGAATTCAACCATGCACAAGGTGATTTTGAAGAGAAAAAAATAAATGCGGCACCCCATCGAACGTTATTGCTCAATTTGCCACAGTGGTAATTGTTTTTGAGCGTCACATCAATACTGCAACACCGTATGCGCTACACGTACAGAGGTACCTAAGTCTGGGCCAGTTGGTGTTGATACATCTGGCCATTTGATACAGCTGATACATCTTATACAGTTCATCTGACCTGATACAGTTAATACATCTGGGTCATCTGGGCCAGTTGGTGTTGATAGCCGTCGTGTTCGTTCCCTATTGTTGTCCCCGTCTAGTTCGCGCTGCGACAAATTCTTGCTACATGTAGATTAGACCGTACTGACCAACCCCTCAAGCCCCCTGTTTAACGAGGCTCCTAAACAAAGTAGACATTGGGCCGACTTTAAACTATTTTAGCGAAGATCTTAAAATACATTAGAAAACTTGATAGGTGCGTAGCCATCCACAAATCGTAGTTTTTCCTTATCGTTCATTTTCGCTATTAAGATATTATGACTTTTGGTAAATGACTGTGGCAAAAATCCATCAACAAGAATGGCCTCAAAAATTTGGAGTAGGACAGGAGATAGCACGTAAAATTCCCATGAGAGGGCGTTAGGTCCCGGAGTTTGCGAAAGTGGTAATCGATCAATTGCATCTTCCAGTTCACCCAATATTAGAGGACAACTTGTTATCGTGCGCTCATCCTCACACCACTCCAGCGCCCTACACAAACATCGTCAGCATGCTTGAAGCGGCAGCAAAAAGAGAGTTTTAAAACTCGGTTACTATTTCATCTCTTCTTGTGATCAGGGCGCCACCACTGTGGAGCTGAGATACGCGCTTAGCACTCAAGTGGCGACGCTTATCAAGCAATGCCTGTCTAGTTGGCTCCTCATAGCGCAACGCACATTTGCTGCGGGATCGTACACGGGCCGTCCGAAAGCGTTCTGCATCGTACTTTTGAACGTGACACTTCGTAGTGGCGATTCTCTCTGTGTACAGGCCTGGAGCCTCGCATTCAAGTTCGTACAAATTATAAAGGCTCTGAATCAGCCGTTTGTCCTAGCCATGCTTAAAGTAAGACCTCATAAAGCCGTTTTCAACAACTATGCCATGAACTTCTTGCTTAAACATCTCCCAAGCTGAAAATAAATGGATTCGCATGGCCAAGCAGGATTCCAAGAGGCTCTCATCACTCGCTGCTTCAAGTCCTCCTCCTTCAGAAACGAAGAACTGAGCTTCCGAAGAACCAACTTTGGCTGAAATTTGGTATGGGCACATTCTGCAATCCGCGCAATCACCATGGCATGATCAGAGAAAGAAATAGGCACACGAAAAGGTTCATTTAATACGCAGCGAATGGTCGTTGTTTCAAGCGCGTTATTGGAGCACGGAGTGAACGCGTTGTGCTCTGTACGACGGTAAAGGGTGCTAAGGATGTGTAGGGATGTTATACATTGAAGACTTACAAAAAAAATTTGTTGACGTTCAAACATACATTTTTTCCATTCACAATGTCTGCGGAACAACATTCACTTTTTATTTATTTATTTGGTCATACTGTTAACCCATCATGATGGTCGTTACAGGGAGGGGACAAAAAAAATACATTTCATAAGCACTTCAATAAGCAATCACGAATCAGAATTCAAACTTTGTACTCCATTTCTCAAAAACATATCGACACCTAGCTCAAATTGTTGCACGTTCGCACTCTCTACAACATCACTTGGCAGTTTGTTCCATAATTCGATAACATCAGGAAAAAAGGAATACCGGTATACATCCGTACGTGCGCTAATAGGTTGTAGTACCCTGCTGTGGTTTTTTCGGGAACCACGTTTTAGAGGCGCTTTCACATAATGTTCTTTATTTATTTTTAATGCTCCTTGCATTATCTGGAAAAAAGTTTGAGTCGATGTTTTATCCTTCTAATTTCCAGCGTTTCCAGTTCACACTGCTGCATCATCTCTGTAACCGAGTCAGTACGGCGATACTTGGAGCATATAAAACGTGCTGAAATACGCTGAATTCTTTCCGCCTTCTTGTTTAAGCATTTTTGGTGTGGGCTCCACACAGCATTCGCATATTCCAGAACTGGTCGTATAAACGTTTTAGAGGCGACCAATTTAAATTCTTTAGTCGCATCTGGTAGTTTTCTCCTAAGAAAGCAGAGCTTTTGGTAAGCTCTTGAATAGATATTATCAATGTGAAAACTCCAGTCTAGATTTTGCGTCACTGTCACCCCTAAGTATCGGAAACTCTGTACCTCGACCAAGGCATTTTCTCCTATATTATATTCAAATCTGATAAGGTTCTGTTTTTTACTTACGTGAGTGTATGTGGATTTTTTGAAGTTAATTACCATGCCGCAACTTTGGCACCACGAATTTAATAATTGTAGGCATCTATTTAGTTCAATCTGATCTTCAGCGCAGGCTACACGCGAGCAAATTAAGCAGTCATCAGCAAACAGTTTAATTTTTACCGGCGGAACAACGTTAGAAGTAATATCATTAATATACAATAAAAACAATAGCGGGCCTAAAACAGACCCCTGCGGCACTCCTGACACAACTGCATACTTCCCCGACTCACTGTTACCGATTCTAACCTTTTGGTAACGATTCATTAAATATGCCTGAATCCACAATACTATAGTTTCACTAATTCCTAGGCTTCTCAATTTGGAAAGTAATTTATGATGCACAACTTTATCAAATGCCTATACACACAATATCTATCTGTTGGCATTCATCTATAGCTTTACAAAGGTCATGTACAGTTTCGATTAACTGTGTCACAGTCGAAAGGCCAGATCGGAAACCGTGCTGAACTGGGCATAATAAATCGTTTTTGTCTAAAAAATACAGAATATGTTTTGCTATTGCATGCTGTAGGACTTTACAGCACACAGAAGTCAGCGAGACTGGTCTATAATTGTTTGCACATAGCCTATTGCCACCTTTAAATATCGGAATGACGGTGGCAGCGCGCCAGTCCTGAGGTACTGAATGATCTCGCAAAGATTTTTCAAATAAAAGCTGCAAATAATACGACATCCATTCAGCCTACCGTTGAAGAAATGCCGACGGTATTTCATCTGGGCCACACGATTTTTTTGCGTCCAACGTAAGCAAATGCTGGAACACGCCCTGCCTTTTAATGCCTAGGTCTTCCATTGGGCATTGTATTGCGCAGTCTAAAGGATCATCGTCTGCATCACATCTATCCTTGGTAAACAATGATTGGAAGAAATGATTAAGTACGTTTGCAATATCTTTTTTTTCTGTCACGACTACGTCGCCATCCACTATCTGTTCTATTGCATTCTTTCTATCTGTGAAGTATCGCCAAAACTTTTGTGGCGAGCATTTGAGGAAGTTTGTAAGCGTTTTATTGAAGAACGTTTTCTTCGACTCCAGCAAAGCAGATTTTAACATTTGTTTGGTTATTGAAAGTTCTATTGCCCTGCTTTTTTTCTTCCTTAGTCTTTTTATCTTACGCTTAAGGTGTATGATGTGCCTAGTTATCCATGGATTTCTTTGCTTTGATTTCTTTATACGTGCGGGTACAAAATGATCTATGCAGTATTTGATTATCCCTTTAAGACGGTTCCATAGTTCTTCTACACTTTCGCGGTTGGATGCTATTTCAAATTCATTAAACTGTTCCAAAACGTCTAGGATAGACGTGTCATTCGCACGGCCATAATCCTTAACATGCATCACGACATATGCTTGCTTACAGATGCTTGTGTGCAGCGGTACATTCAAGCAAACCATCTTATGATCCGATAAACCATTTTCAACTGATACAGTATAGTCAGGTATTCTACCGGATATGAAAACCAAGTCCAACAATGACTGGGACTTTGGTGTAACTCTTGTGAAGTCTTTAACTATTTGCTTAAGGTTATGTGAAAACATAATCTGCATCATTTTATTGGCGCTCCTTATTTCTACATTACCCGCTGATAGACTTTCCCAATCAATATGCGGCAAATTAAAGTCACCAGCCATTATTAGTCTTGTGTTTTCATTTACATGGGAGCTAAGGAATTCATTCAAGCTATCCAAAAATTCTGGCGGAGTGGCTGGTGGTCTATACACAGTTCCTAATATATACCACATGTCTGCACAGCTGATCGTGCACCAAACCGTTTCAGGGAGACTGCAATCAAGAGTGACTGCGTTTATAGTGCTTTTCACAACTATAGCCACGCCACCACCTCTAGAATCCCTGTCGCATCTAAACACCTTGTAGTCAGGAGGAAAAATACTACTGTCACTAATTGCACTATGTAACCATGTCTCAGTCAACATCAATACATCAGGGTTTTGAGAAATTAGAAGATACTCTAAATCACTTACTTTATTTGCGATACTGCGGGCGTTTACAAGTAGAATTCTGAGCTATGACCGAGAAGAATCGCTATCCGTGTCAGAAGCCTTCTCTGAAGTTTTCAACTGAATCAATGCCTGGCTAGCAGTTTTTTCCCTCTTTTTGAATCGAAGAACCTTATCTTGCTTCGTACGGAACAGACACCGTTCATTTTTTTCACGATCCCAGACGTAGATATGATTGTTGTTCTTAAGCTTGTCATGTACCAGTCTTACCTTGTTGCCGTTTGCTCGTTCCTTTTCACTGCTTTGCCATAGTTTTTTTCGTACTTCTGCAGTTTCCTTAGCGTAGTCTTGACTTATGCTTATCGAGCTGCCTTTCAGCTTGCCACAGTTTTGCATCACAGACTGTTATTCCCGCGAATCATAAAAATGCATGATTACCGGTCGATTACTACCGTCTTTTTTCTTGCCAATACGATGCATCTTGTCGATCGAGTTCACTTGTACTCCCAAGGTTCCTTTGAATACATTCTCAATAATAGCTTGTTTCAGGTCGCTGTCTGATTCACCCTTGTCCTCATCGATACGAAAAACCAAGAGGTTATTGGATCGGCTCCTATTTTCATATTCTACCAACTTATCCGCCTGATGACGAACAAGGGATTCTAGGCTTTGTACTCGCTTGTTCAATTCTGCAATCACGGTAAGTGTAGCGGTCATTTCTTCGCATTTCTCTTTCATTTCGGTCATTTCAGCTCTTAATGCATCCATTTTAGCATCAGATGAAGCCTGATTATCAATGATTAATTGCAACATTTCTGCGGTTTTGGGCCCAGGATTTTCTTCAACATCTCCTGAAACCAACAGTGTCAACACCATAGACCAAGAGTCAACCAAAAAATTCAGGTAGCTGCGAGGGCACGGCAGGGCTAATAAAAAGCGGTTATCGCTTCTAAAAGTAGTAGCATTAGGCAAATAACGAACCTGCAACAGCAGTAACGTCCGCTTAGACATGTTGTCGCTAGGCCAGGTGCCGTGCCCACATCTCATTCATCATGAGATTTGTCGGTCGTAATTTATGATAATGACACCAGTTTTCAGTTTCCAGAACGCCATTCTCGTCGGAGCTACATTGCAAAGAACAAACATGGCAGCGACACTTAAGTTCTGCCTTAAGGGTGTGACGCGATAGCTTCACAGCCTTAAGCCTCTCACCCTAGCAGAGCCGAGCACCAGGCCACGGGAAATCTTGTACCCATTCAAAGCCGGTGAGTACCCGGCGGCACTGGGGATTGAACCCAGCACCTCCCGAATGCGAGGCGATGTTCTATCACAAGGCCGCCATATCAGCGGACTGGGGTCTCTCCTTATGACTGCACAGACACGGACGTTGTTCCTTTTTTCAGCATCACATAACGCTTAAACGACATTAAGAGTTCAATGCGATTGCTGCAGAGATCTCTCACGCGGAAGTAATCCTTATCTGTCGCCTAGGTTTCGGCCATATGCCCATATATGCGGAATTGGTCATTCTCTTCTTTACATTCATATATTCCTGCGAGTCCTCATACGGATCCTAGACGAATGGTGCAGCGGCCAAGCGATGCACCAGATCCGCCTAGGCTGGTTGTTTAAACACAGCCGCCGGTGGGGATTTTGCTACCCCCGTTGCTCTTACCGAGCAATTTCTCGCGACCAATCATTAAATGCTGCGGTGGGCAGTTTGCTTGTGATCACTGCAAAAGGTCACGTGATCTAGGAGAGAGAGTATGTGCTGAGGCACATCTCTTCGTAGGTTTTCTGTGATCGTTGCGTTCCGTGGGTTTCTGTCTGCACCAGGCTATTCAGTTTGACTGCGGGGCGTCGTTTGTTAGCTACATTCGTGGGAGCTGTGAGGCACAGGCTGCAATTTTTCCTCCTCCTCCTCCTCTTAGGTAGCAGGTGGGCCTACCGCTCACAGTGCAGACGACGACGCCGGATTTTCTTCAGAACAGGAGCATATACGCTATCCCTTTACTAATGTCAAAATCCAGTCGTGTGTCGATAAATTGCTGTCTGTCTTTTTCGGGACCACATAGCTGCCACTGAGTCAGCTCCACTTGGCTACGGCCTACTTGGGCCTCCATTTAAGAATACAATGCACTAACAGAGCGGACACACATAGTCTTGTCCATTGAATAGGTACTGACATTGCATGCAGTAATCCCATCGGCTATAGACTGCGCGGATAGCATATAACCTTCACCACAGCAAATACACGGCGCCGCCAGGCTTTGTCCACAAAAATCTTTATTGGCTGTCGGGCAGTGCAGTCGTCGCAGACGTCATCAGCACCAAGAAATCCCACTGGTTGGCGGAACGTGACATCAATATACCGACGAAGGAACACTCGACAGAGAGAAGTAACGTCACAATACCATGTTCGTCTGTATAAATCCTCCACCGGCCAATTGTGGCAGGTGGCATGTGGCGTACGAGATCTCAAAAAGGCCATTGCTCGTGAAGAGCAACCTGGGTCTCACTAGCCCCACTAGTCACATATAGCAAAGGCATAAATACCTTTCAATGATATCACACTGCCAGTACATAATTAAATCACGGTTCACTGTGATCTTTCGTTTTAATGTATTAATTTAATGTGTCCTTTTGATGGCTACCACTGAAAGAGGCTCGATAAGCAAGCTCATGGTACCGCCTTTGTTCTTACGGCCGCACCTTCCGCCTGGCCATAACTAAGCGGTGAATACCTCACGATACTGGGCCACGCATATGGTTTATTTTCTATGCCTCGCTGCTCATTACATCTTCCCTCGTTCTTTATAGCTGCCCAAGAACAAAAATGCAAAAATGTAGTGGGATATCAGCGAAGTTGGGCTTCTCATCTTGACTCGCACGAAGCTCTGAGTCTATCAGCTGAATTACGCTGTGGCTTGTTTGTACCTTCATTTGAGGGTACAATGCACAGCCATTGACGACTCACTTGGGAACGCCTGCTTAAGACACGAGGATGGCATGCTGTCATCCTACCGGATAGAGACTACTGAAGTGATTTGCTTACTTATTTTTGATTTGCTTATCTCATAGGACCCACAACAACAGCCTCGATACGCAACCACATGGTAGCTAAAGCGCCCACCAGAAATCGCACCCTTCGCCTGGCCAGAACCGAAATGCGAGTGCCTCGAGACACCCGGCCGCGGATCTGGTTTCTTCACCAGGGCTTACTGTGCAATATAGCTTTACTAGTTCTGCGGAAGTTCCCCAATAATTAAAAAAATAATGTAGCGGGATATCACTGAAGTGCGGCCAGTTACTTGGTGAGCACTCCGGTGTAGGTTGGCCAGCTGGATTAAGTTTTGGCCTACTTGTTCTTAGATTCGAGGATGAATTGTATAGCCAGCCGCGACACACCTTTTATATAGGACGCCTTACATTGCCTCAAAATTTTATTTCGCTGTCGGTTTTTCATTCCGGTGCTGCGCGACCTCCTGCGGGGAGTTCTTCAAGAGGGTGGAGTTAGGTGGGCAGGGGAAGGGGGGGGGGGGGGAGTTACCTCTTTAGAACAAGGAGTGGCCGGAGGATGGAGATTGAGGGTGGGTCTTTAGTAACCCTTCTGATGTTCGGAGGCTTCATTCGCCGGTACTCCAAATGCCGCCTTTTTTCGGTAAACGGCTCATACTTCGGACGCAGTAAAACTCACTCGACGGATACGCTCGCACTTGGGACGCGGTTTCCGAGAGCTGGTGTTATTTACACCTTGAATTTCGATGCATTACAAATTATTTGCGCACTGAATTGACTTTTTTCGATCGTTTATGCCAAAGCCACCACCGATCAATACAGCAATGCCTGCTTAATACCCTCAGCATTTAACATTGCCTCTTTATTTCCTTATAGAAGACGCCCATTTAGCCCTACGAAGCTATTTTGCCTGGTCGCGGTGGCTCATAAGGTTAGGGTGCTCGACTAATGAACCGAAATACCTGGTTTCGAATCCAGCCATGGCGGCCGCGTTTCAGTGGAGGCAAAACGCAAAAGGAGCCCGTGTGCTGTGCGATGTCGCTGCTCGTTAATGATCCCCATGTGGTCGAAAATATTCCGGTGCCCTCCACTACGGCACCTCTTTCTCCTTTCGCAGCCAACTTTTCTTCCCTCACGGCACGGTTGTGATGTCTACCAAGAAGTTGGAAAGATTCGGCTCCTTTCTTTACTAAAAATCTTTTTTTTTCAAATTTAACCTCCTCCTTTTGGTTTCCTTCTTCTAGATTATTTTGTTCTCTCCAATCCCCTCTTTTTTTATTTTTCCTCATCATCCTATTACACGCGACGCTAACGCCGATGCCGCTGAAGCCTAGAAAGGGCGGTTAACCGCAGCTCTGTAGGCAACTACTATATTCATTCTTATTTCATCCGAAGAAGATTGATCGAGAGGTTGACTGCGCAAATAGAATTTGTACCCGTACAAATGAAAAACGCATCTCCAGCCCCCAGTTCGAACACATTCTGTTCACATAGTTAACGCAGCGCAATAGGCACTTAACTCTTCCGTTGCGTAATCTGCGAATCTGCGCGTTAAGTGCCAGGTCTGAACAATCTCTTTGAAACACATCTCTTCCTTGTTTGTTTCGGGGGGTTTTTGAGTTCATATTTTCTTGTAGAGCTTAATCAGCAATTGCGTACCATTCAGAGTCACTATTGTGAAATTATATTCTAATGCATTTTACTGAGCGCACGTTAGTAGCAGCTGCTTTGTTTTTCATACGTGTCATAACAGCAGCAAATTGGCAAGAATAATAAGAAGCTGGTATACATGTGATCCAGGTCCGTTCATGCGGCCTCCTTTCACCAGGTCAACGTCGATCGAACCACACGACGGGCCAGGTCATCACGTCTGGTCTCATCGTCTCGAACACGTGCCCCCACCACAAATGCTAGCTGTAGCACTGAGTGGCTGTTGCCTTAGGAAGCAATCGGTGATAGGTTGCAGAGCTAAGCTTGTTTCAGTTGCAGTCGCCTGTGCGATAACCATCATTTGCCTGCATATTTTAATGGAGGATTTATCTGCACCGTAGTAAACCAGGGTTTCAGTCCGTCTCAATTCTTTCCAACCGGAAGGCACTTCTCAAAAACTTGAGAGCGTTCCAGCCGACCATGGCAAGGACATGCGCAATAAATCTGGACAAAATGATTTTTGAACGGCAAAGTGTGAGTGAACGCATTTTTTCATATATTTGAAGATTTCACTATGATAAGCAATATATCTGCAAATCTCACGTCGGCGCGCTTCCATTTTTTTACCTTTAACGTTTTTGACATCCCGACGAGCTTCTAATGAGACGGCGAGCGCACAGAGCGAGGGCATCCTTCTCAAATCGACTTTGTACGTTGCACGGCCGCTGGCAATAATGATCCTCAGTGACCAGTCAGGTGAGCGTAAAAGGCCGCCTTTTCGCTGAGCAACCACTTTCTTTCTTCCGCATCCTTGGTCTTTAATAAGGGGAAGTGGGCACTCGCTCATAACACAAGGCTGGTAAAACTTTCTCTTCCGACTTCTCTATGAAAGCATCGCAGAAACGAACAAAGCGGTATCAGCTTAATTTTTAAAGGCAGATTTCCGGGGTTATGATTCCCACAGCCATTCTCAGCGTTGATGTATCTGGGTCGTTATCCTTTGTACAAAAGATATAAACTCAAATAACTTTGTTGGCTGAAACAGTTTTGTTATGCGGTGTTCTGAGTCACGGAGTGCCATGTCCAGCCACTGTGCCAGTAGTAGTGAGATCAGTGATAGTTAAAAGAGTTGCAGAATTGAAAATTCAAAGCCTAAAAAATGGATAGTCCTCGGTAAACTAAAACATCACGCTTATATAGCCACAAAGGTTTTGGTCTCCGCGGCATTATCGAGATTTCCTATCAGCTCTTTGATACCTGATTAAAGTCTTTACTTGGGAATCTGACTGAGTGGAACGACATCCCACGCTCCTGTGTAAAAAGCCGCTGCTGCTAAGTTTCAGTGGTCAATATGGCGAAAGCCCTTTCAGATGTTGGCGAGAAACAAATGCCCCTGCTCAAAGTCAATTTTGGAAGAGCCGTAAATTGCGCAAGTCTCGACGAACGACTGCGAACTTTGAACTTCAGAATAAAAAAAATCCAATGTTAGTTCGTGTGCTTGCGATTCCATGCGCAGTTCGTTCCCGCTGTCATGGTTAAGAGAAAGTACCGCAGGACCCAGTAATGGGCAGTCCGTGTTTCAATCTTGGGCTGCGCCTTGAAGGTAGAGTGAGAGAGAATTTTTTACACAGCATCTTTATCGTTGTCTACAGGGAGTGAGAACACGCCATATGAATGCGCATGCACATGAAGTAAACTTACACAATCACATGAAGCCTGCGACTAACAGTGCTTCGGAAAGGGACGTGATTGCAATGGAATCGCGGTAATTATATGTATGCAAATAACCTGTGACAAAAAGACGAGGCTGGCAGAACCTGTCCAGTTTATGTAGAGGTCACATGATAGTCAGAGATGCGCACTTAAGGGTGCAGCAACTGCCGCAGCAGCTCCTCCACTTACAGGGAGAAAAGCTCCTTCGACGAGAAACCTATAAATTCGTGTCAGTAACAAAGCATAGTGCCGACACCTTGCGGCAACACCTTCAAAATGGATATCCGAGAGGGAATATTCGCCTGTGACAATTAAAACCCGCACAAATCGTTCTCGTCAGCAACGAGCAAGAAACCAAAATCAGGCAGCACTGACACACCGGCAGTCGGAATGCACGGCCTTTCATAAGGCCCTGGCAACTTTCTATGTTACAAGATGGTTATGCACATTGGTGGCTATGTTCTGAGATCGAATTTCACATCGGAAAAGCCTCCTGAAAACAGCGGCTAGTCCCGATAAAAATTTAAAAAAAAAACATCTATCAAGTGCATACCACACAACGAGGATCCATTAGAAAAATGCTGTTAAAGCGCATTTCGCTGAAGGCTATTTTTTACCATTTATTTTTTTTGATCAAATGAAGCTGTAAATTTTGTTGAGACGACGCCTGACCATTTTGTTTGTAGAGCAACTTCATTGAAAGATCGCACGACCTATACACTGCATGATGTGAGTGTGTAGTACATTTCCTTCTCCTATCTTTCACATCTCCAGCTTTTCTCTCGAGGGATGGTTCATATTACCGCACATAAGACGACTGTTAGCGCGTTTTTTCCTTTATTTATAACTTCCTCTTGCTCCATCTAGTTTTTGTTTGGGTCAGTATGCGCCATAATTTACTGAACGATAAACTTCTAAGAAACCCATGAAAAGCCATTAAAAAAGTCTTCACATATGCTACTCCATCTAGGGGAATGGGACGAATACAGAGGTGGGGAGTGAAGATGGAGGGCGATGCCACATTACATACAGCCTCATGCAGTGCGCGAGACACTTGCTTAATTCGCTTCATGTCGTTGTTATCTTAACGTGCACATACACACGGATTATCTAGTGCACGTGGCACATTAGGCATCAACATGTCTCAGGGTGAGGCGAAGGAACCAAAGGATTACAAAAACTATGAAGTTGCAGCAAAATTAAGAAGGAGGAACAGCAACACGACTAGAAAAGCACAAACATCACAGCAGCAAGATTACACACAAAAGAGGAAAGAAATGCTAGGCTAACGTGGCCCTCAGCACAATATTTCAGGGAGACAGTGGTATTCTGGCAAAAGTTTCATTAATGCTGCATGATAACACTGAATGTGTATTGGTTTTCGCAAGCCATGTCCACTCCACGAGGAATCTACAACAGGCTTCAGCAATGTTTGTTGCCTGAGTTGCAACTGTATGACCTTCCCTGTGTACACTCCTATGCACATACATATTAGGACGATTGTTGGTTATTTTCGAGTGGTATCTCGCAATGCTATTAGGCAACATTTACACCATACATTGATGCAATTAAGGCCTTGTGATGGAACTAATGTGCACTGCAGGAGAGTAATGCTCAATGAATTGCATTGACTTTCAAAGTAGTTTCCTTTACTGTGCATTAAAATGAACAACGAAAACCCTCTATGCACACGAAAAGCATGACGTCTACAGTTCAATGAAGGCCATCATACCGTCCGTAGGCGTTGCAATGTGCGCTTTGGAGGAGGAGAAGAACTTTAATGAAATAGGACAGGTCTGCCTGGTTGTCGGCCTGGCATGCTACTTTTGGTTTATGCGCGTTGTGTACAAGCAGAACACTTAAGGAGGCACTACACCAAAGAACGGCATTTCTTCAAAATCATCAAAGCATGTGTTGAAGCACACACTCAGCAGGTTGGCCGACAGCAGGCGGAAAGCGCCTGGGACACTTCCTGATTAACGAAAAAACTGCAGGACCCGAAAAAAAATCAGGGCAGCACTCTGTTGACCTGCAGTGTGGTGAGGCGAAAGCCTTTAGCGCAGTGTTGCTGCTTTTGTCGCTGATGTGTGGTGAAGATGTTAAGGACTAAACAATTGTTCGCTTCACGACACTTTCGCTGATGTTCATTAGCACGCGCACAATTGGTTGCTAGAGACACAGGAGAGTGTTTACGCAGCATCCTTCCAGATCGGCATTCAGGAGGCGTCTGGCAAGATTGCGTTGGAAGCGCTCCTCCCGCAAGATGGTGGCGCCACTCAGTGACATCACGCGCATGCGCAGTAGGCTGAAGCGCAGGTATTACGCACTAGTATTGGTAATTAACTAATTACTATCTAACTCTGAGGATACTTGTCTGCTTACCTGGAGGAGTGTGAAAGCATGTGTTTTGAGGAAAGGAAAGGTTTTTGAGGAAAGGACGCAGTAGGTATGACCTCTCGAAATCTCGGTGGACACCTCAACAACGCTTGATTGATAGCTATAGTGTGGCACGTTTCTGCGAACATCCCCGCTGGTGAGTCTTGAGCCTGTAAATGCTTTTGAATTAAAACTGATCTCTGTTGTTATGCATACTACTAATAAATTGAAAGCCAAAAAATATAGTCCTCTTTATAGAATAGCACGAAAATGAAGAAGACATCACCAGCTTCTTTGCAGTAGGCCGTCAAACTTGAAAGAGAAAAAATGCACATTGATTGCTTAAGGTACATCTAAATGTAAAAACCGCACCAGTGAGTGCGATTCCCACATGCAGCTTATCATACACTTCCTTTCTGTCAGGTAGAACAGAAATGATGCTGTGTCCTCCTCCTTGTTGTAGATGTTGATGCTCCTGCTAATATCAACACTCGGCAGTGGTGTCATGGTCGTGCAGCTGAATGAATGCTTTCTGTTACACAATGCAAGCTGTGCTGTTCTTCGAAGAGAAGTTTTGACTATGCCATGCAGCCCTCGACATCTTTTCACACACCTCATGCAATCATTCAGTAGCCTGGTATGGCCACCCAGCTAGGTAACCGGTCCAGCCGAGACATGAGCGAAGATATATCTGGTATCAGGGCTTTCGAGCACGTGAGACCCCGTGGTGAGAGTGGTCCACCACATCTGTATTTGACGCACACCATCACCTGCAAGTTAATCGAAGTTGTACCTGAAATCTTCGAACAAGCTAGACATTGGGTTTCCAAACATGTGAAATGGTTGAAGCGGCAAGTTCAACTGCAGTCTAGTTTCTGGTATGATTGTAAAAGATGCTCAGTGCAAAACCAATAATTAGTACCAAAATTAACTGTTTCAATAATAGCTGCTGGTACTTGATTGCATATTTTCTAAACTGATGGCCACAAATATTTTCATATCAGTCTTTTTATACTCAGTAAAATAAACTACTACAAAATATGTGGCAGAGAAGGGCACATGCTCAAATATTTAAGACTACCTTTAGTTTTATAGTACATGCATACTTTTGCATTTTTCACCGATAAAAATGAGGCTGCCGTGACATTGTAGTCAGTAAGAGAAATTCAAAATCATAGGACAACACTGCGTGTCCCCCACATCTATCTCTGCTGTCATCTGAAAAATATATACATGATTATTTACATTAATTTGGAAAGCGGTTCTATTTACACTGTCCTTCCTTGCTCAATAAAATATATATCAATACAATCAGATATCACTAGGCCGATGCAATCTTACTCCAGATAAACGCGTTAATGCTTCATGCCTGCCACAACACGCTTAGCAAGTGTTCACCGGTTTGACGATTTCCATGCGGGCAGTACAAGAGAATGAAGAGGTATTCCACACAAAGTGGTCATGGATGGATCACACACAGACTTCCTGTGTGCTGTGTTCTGGTACCATCACCGGCAGGAGCAGCACTTCTGCAAAAAAAAAAATGTACAAGACTCATATATTTTCATTTTCCGCGCTCCCTTACAGAAATAATTTTTTCGCCCTTCTGCATTCATTTCCACGTGACTGCTGTGTAACTGATGCTACGAAAATTTCAACTTGAGTAGCGAAGTCATCTTTATGTGCTTCATTATCAGTGCCTAAGCTCGGTTATAGTATTCTTTTAAGCTTTCACGCAATTTTTTTCCATACTTAAGGCAACGAATGTGTCCTGCACATACTCATTTGACTGCTTTAAGCTCATTTTCAGCCTGCATGCAAAAGAATTGAGAATGATGCTACACAAACTGTCACCGCAACAGCTTTCGTTTTCCTTACCTCAATGAAGCTGGAGGCGTTGTCAAGTTGTACCTTTCCCAACAGATGTTCACGCAGTCTGGCTGACACCGCTGTAATCAGATAGTGCGTCAGATGTCTCGTCGAGAAGCCCGACACATTAATGGAGTTTGTTACTCAGCCGCGCGAACACCTATCTTGTCATCCACTCATCACGCGCGCAGAGCCCATCCGTTCAGCGACGTTCACTGCTCGTGATCGCAATTCAGAGCTCGACAGTTCGGCACTGCTTCTTGCATCCTTGCATAGCGAACACATCATACGCCTCGTCAAATGATTGCACAGACGAGCTGTCTAGTCAGAGACCACTCGAAAGCAGCGTGGTGCTATTACAAGTCACTCACATCTCGCAGTTCTATGGCTTAACAAACGACGAATAAATGCAACGATCAGCAAAACTCATCAAAACGCACCGCCGGCGCCGCCATTACCACGTTACATTAACAGCACGGACCGATGATTTCACACTGCGAGCGAAGGGTTTGCAACGGGAGAGCAGTTATCGCCCCCTATGCGAATGCACATTTAAGCTCTGGCTAAAAATGCTATGATCCCTTGCTCATTTCACATGTGCCCTTATGACGCCGTTTGATTGCATTGCGCAAACAAAACCAGACTTTTATCAGCTTAGTTTTGGCTTCAAATAAATACCTGTTAAACTGCGGCGACCTAACGTCGTATAAATCAACGTTGAATTCACTCATTCGAATAATTCGGGTACCTTTGGCCGTGCGTAATGACGCTAGCAAATTGCAGCCATTTTTAGCAATGCCGGCACATTGTAAATAATGCTTGCGTATGCGTAATGCGTGCGTATCACGTGTTTCACGTGACATTGTTCCAGCCAGTCAGATTTCAGGAAGGGGTCATTCTCTGTATGCATCTATTTTCTCCAAATTGGCAAGTCAAGCGCATGTGTTCTCATAGGTATCACCTGTACCTTCTTTTTCCTTTACAATCACTTATATTTGCTACCCTGGCACCAAGAATAGCGCTGCTGAAAATGTTTTTTTTTCAATTTCACGTCAATGTGACGTCAGCGCGAAAAGTGTGCATACAACAGACGACGATTCACATCGACCTTGCCCTGCCTTGTCGCTGTACGACACGTCTGAGAGCCATTCTGAGAGGCAACATGTCGCCGACAAGCGAATGTGAATATCAAAAATCGCGCCCCTGGATATCTTGAACGACCATGGGCAGCGCCCAGCACAGGCATCAAAGCACGGCCGCAGCGGGGTTCGAATCCGCGTGCTCCAACTCAGCAGCCGAGTGCACTAACCAGTGAGACATAGCGGTGGGTACGTATCGCATTGGCGGCGCGAAATGCAAGCAATAAAAAAATGGTCACGAAGAAAGAAAAGGCGCAGTAGCTTTGGCTTTCTCTGCTGGCTCGTTGGAAATTGAACACTGGTTTTTGAGGAAAGGAAATGGTGCAGTAATCGTCTCACATCCCAGCGTACACCTGAACCCCTCTGTAAGGGAAGGGAGGAAGGTGGGAGTGAAAGAAGAAAGAGAGAAAGTGGCGGCGTAGTGGAGGGGAAAATTAGATAATAATAATTATTATTATTATTTCATTTTCCCCTCCACTACGCCGCCACTTTCTCTCTTTTTTTGAGGAAAGGAAATGGCGCAGTATCTTGGTGGACACCCGCGCCAAAAGGGAAGGGATAAGGAGGGAGTGAAAGAAGAATGGAAGAAAGTGTGGCCGTAGTGGAGGGCTCCTGAATAATTTCGACCACCTGGCGATTTTTAAGGTTCACCGACATAGCATGCGGGCGCCTGGTGGGTGGGAGGAGGGGGTACAGCTGACGAGCAGCTGTTTAAGCCCGCCTCCGCTTGCTGAAAGAGTGCAGACGCTCCTTCGTGCGTGAATCTCTGATCAGAGGCCATTTGAACTCGGGAGGAGCATGATATCTGATACCTGATTTAATGTCTGCTACCGCTCCTTGGACCCAAGATATTAAACTTATTTTTGGAATATGGCGGTGTGCTCGGCTTGAGGCACTCTGGCACGGGGCGGCCCGGTATTGCACTACCTCCGGGATCCGCCCGAGGCATATTAGCGCGGTGCGCCTTTTCATTCTGTTTTTGCTCTCCTATCCTTTAACTCCTATATTTCAGCACGCGGCAGCGAGCATGGCTCGGCTTGAGCCAGTAGGCAGGCCCGTGCACTTTCCTTTTCTTCCTGTTAGCAACAGCAGCAGTAGTCGTCAGTTGACCTCGGTTAACAGAACCCCCAAGCTAAACGATTGCAGCCTTGTTTTCGGGATTGTTTGAGTGCGCAGGCACCATATTTGCTCCACATGACGAGGCCTGGGTATTACTTCAGAGCTCAGATGCATGAAGCAGCGACATCGAATCGGCTTCGTGCAAAATTTAGCGTCGTTGCTTTTTAGCCTTATTATGCACCTGACTTCTATACAGGCGATGGCAATGACAATCGCAGCCTCCTGTGCAGT
Organism: Amblyomma americanum; assembly: GCF_052857255.1. Lineage (NCBI taxonomy): Eukaryota > Metazoa > Arthropoda > Arachnida > Ixodida > Ixodidae > Amblyomma > Amblyomma americanum. The sequence goes on along the minus strand of NC_135497.1, from coordinate 73,275,611 downwards.
TTCTGGGGAGGTGTCTGGAGGGAGGAGTAGGGTGATGGATGAAGAGAAGGGGAGCTGAACCGTGGCGTCGACCGCTTCCTCTCCCTTAATTTTGAACTGTAACCGCGCTGGAACGTCTTATCTTGAGCTCTTGCCCTAGCCCTTCTTCTCCCCTCGTGGTGAGCAGAGAAGAAGGGCTAGGGCAAGAGCTCAAGATAAGACGCTCCAGCGCGGTTACAGTTCAAAATTATACAACCAAGATATACAACATACAAAACATATACAAACATATACAAACATATACAACCAAAATGAACATGAAGTATATGTAGATGCCGCAGAATATCCCCAGAAACAAGCGTTCGCACTAACGGCGGTGGATACGCAAGGTAGACTGATAGTCTCCGGCACTACCATAACGAAATCCCCGGAAACGGCAGAAGAGGCGACAATCGCCCTTGCTATCATTAACACAGAAGCTACTACCATACTCAGCGACTCTAAATTTGTCATACGCAATTATGCGAGGGGCAGAATTTCTCAGGCAGCAATGAGCATATTGGGTCAAACCAAAGACTTAGACAGAATTATTGAATTGATATGGGTCCCGGCTCACTCGGGGAACCCTGGTAACGAAGCGGCACACATAACAGCTCGAGGATTCGTCAGCCGAGCAGGGGACGCTGTCGTTGCTGAGAATTTTTCGAAGGACGGCCTATCATCTTTTCACGATATTACTAACCATTTTAAACTCGAAAGGAGGATATTCCCTCCTCCAGACAAAGCCTTTAATAAGGAGCAGGAGAGCACTTGGAGGCGACTCCAGACGCGATCCTTCATGACGCCTTACCTGTTGTCAAAATTCTACCGCGGTGAATACGACCCTGCATGTACAATATGTGGTGATTTGGCCACTTATGATCACCTATTGTGGAATTGTAAAGAGGAGCCGCCCCCGAAATCTCTAATACAGGCTCCTACTCTCGAGCAGTGGCAGGCCGTGTTGGTCAGCTCAGACTTGGGAGTTCAAACCCGGGTCACTGAATGGGCTACCCAGGTCGCTGTCAGCCGTAGACTGATAGCCCCCTAGCACGGATGGTCTGCATTCTGCCTTTTCTGACGAATTAAATGTTTTCCAATCCAATTATCTTGAGCTCGGTGGCGCTGCTCATGGTGGTGTGGATGCTTCTTGGAAGCGGCTTAATAAGCAGCTCCCAGTGGAAGGAGCGTGGGATGGAGAGGAGTGTTGGGTCATTTTCCGGTATCCGACATTCGAAGGAGTCCAGGAAACACCAGCCATTAGATGTCTGTGTGAGGCGAATGTGTTGGGCTTATGAGAGGGCCTCCGCTAGTCCCCCGATAGTGTTGTTGAGGCCCATGGCGAGTAGTCGGTTGTGGGTGCTTTAATGGCTAAGTTGAGTGCTACTTTGCTCGCCTTGCGTATTAAGGCTTCCACGACATTAGTATCTTGTTTGGGAAGTGTGGACCTGAACAAGGCTGCCTCCATTCTCAGGAGGAAACGCGGTAAAGAAACATCCCATTTGTCCCTGTACTTCATACCATCAGGGCAGCTTTATTCGTTTTTCCTGGTTAAATTTTGAAGCGAAAAGCTTCACTACGCTAGTCAACACCGCGCTTCGTGCGAGCCGGCGTATGTCGGAGCACGAGTGGCGTCACGCACGGCGCAGGTGGCTGCCGCCGACTCCGTCGCCTTACCTTTCGCCGCTGTTTGAAGCGGAAAGCTTCATTGCGCTAGGTAAAGCAGTCGTTGGGTGGGCCAGATAATGGCCTTGAACGACCTTCGGCCCAAGCACGTTTATCCCTTCCTTACGGCGCGGTTCGGGTTTCAACCGATATATGAGAGAGTCACTGCGCCATTTCCTTTCCTCAAAACCAATTTTAAATACAAATCCAATTTTCTTCGAAAGCAAAGTAAATGTGTATAACTGGCGCCCTGGGACAGTGGACCCCCCAGTCGCACCTTAACCTACGCATTCACAACGTTGTAGGAGAAACGCGGCACTGAAGCTATATACCGTCGGCGTCCATTGGGTTCACTGCCGTTAGCGTTGACAGCTTCTAGACTCCGATTATTTTGAGGAAAGGAAGACGCATAACTGGCTCCCTGGGGCAGTGGACGCCTCAATCGCGATTTGAGGTTCGTGGCGGTGGGGAGAGATGTGGACTGCATGCATTAGCGCTTACGACGTTGGGGCCCACGCGCGGCACTGTAGTAATAGGTCGCAGCGTTCACTGGATGACTAACTTCTTGCGATCAACCATTAACTGCCACCTGCCAGGGTGGCAGGGTGGGCCGCTGCCAATCCAGTGTACGGAACACACTCAACGTTACAGACACCAAGCCGCGTCTATAGTTGCCCGATACACCACACCTTTCGCTATCTAACCAGGTTTAGCAGTAGTTGAACCGCAGCTAATTTTTTTCTCAAATTCGCGTCAGTTTTGTACGATCGCTATCATTCTCAAGCTTTAGAAACATTGCGTGTGGCATGCGCCTTTCATACTAGAGCCACCTGGAGAGAGGGAGAGAGATTTTTTTACAATGCAAGGCATAAAGGACGCCCTCGCTTTATATCGTGCAGTTCAGGAAGCGCGCCAAAACCACCGATGCATGTCCATATGGGAGTAGGCCTCCGAGACTTGCTCTGAAGGCCTACTCCCGTTTGAGCATTCTCAAGAGCATAGTCGCGAATGCAGAAATTTAAGTTTTATTGGGCCAAACTAAACTGTTACATCTGCTGTTCTTAGGTGCTGTTCCTTTTGCGTATATGCTCTATTTCCTAGATTCCAGAGAGGTAGAGAAAGCCATTACGACAAACAGTTGGAGCTCGAAGTTAGCCCCAGCGGACACAATACAATCCACAGCGTGGTAACTGGAGCCCTCATGCGGGTCTCTTTTAATTTCACACTGCGACAGCTGCATAAGAGAGACTTTACGGAATTCACGCCTTCGTTTCTGTAGCATGTGTCTGTCACACAAAAATTAATGACGTCAGCTTTTCAATGTGACGCGATTACCTTCCGACCAACAAAGAAAGACACATTGCGTAGTTCACAGTCGATTATGCGGGTTTTACAGGGGCTTGTCTTTCGTGTCCGCTGGACGGTTGAGCTATCGCCGGCTTTTTTCCGCATGAAAAACCGAAAGAGTCCCCGGAGTTTGTTATCTCTCGCTTTATTCACCATAAAATCTGCGTTACACATTTAAGCAGAGTTCAAGAAGCCAGCGCCTGGCTAGCTCTCAATAAAAAAAAAACACAACGTCCTCGGATGTCTTCTGATGCATCCTAATCCGTCGACGCATCACGCGCACTAGGCACGACGCCTTCCTCGGTTGCTGCCGGGCTCCTGCCGACAGCCTCCTGGTCTAGGCGAGCAGGTGGGAAGCAGTCGCAGCTCGCGGGCATCATAGGTGGCGCCCCCAACATGGGCTGCGGCGTACTGCGAAACCACCAGTCATGGGCCGCGTTCGCGTGCTTCGGGCAGAGCGGTGGAGGTGCGGGACTGCGGTAAGCCGCGGGAGACGGGCCTCCGTTCCAACAGTCACTGTGAAAGTCACGCGGCAAGATCCTCGACTGGTGGAAAACCTTGCGCTGCTGCACCGGCAGTGAGGACGCCTGGGTGATGTCGTGCAGAAGGAAGATATAAGAGCATGTGTAACGGACTTATCATCATCATCCTTACTACACCCACTCACTGCAGGGCAAAGACCTCTCCCATGTCCCTACAATTTACCTTGTCGTTTGCTATCTGCATCCACCGTTTGCCTGCAAACTTCTTAATCTCATCCGCGCACCCAGCCTTGTGCCGCCCACAGGTACGATTCTTTCTCTTGGAATCCACTCCGTTACACTAGGACCATCGGTTATCTCACCTTCGCAATACATGCCCTACCCAAGGCCATTTTTTCCTCTTGATTTCGACTAGGATTTCATTAACCCGCGTTTGTTCCCTCACCCACTCTGCCCGCTTCCGGTCACTTAACGTTACATCTAACATTTTTCTTTCCATGGCTCGGTGCGTTGTCCTTAACTTAAGCTGAACTCTGTTAGCCTCCACGATTCTTCCCCGTAGGTGAGTACCGGTAAGATAGAGCTGTTGTACACTTTTCTCTTGAGGTAAATTGGTAAACTGCCATTCATGATTTGAGAGAACCTGCTATATGCGCTCCACCCCATTCTTATCCTACTAGTTATTTTCCTGTCATGATCCGGATCAGCTGTCACTACCTGCCCTAAGTAGACGTATTTTTTTACACTTCCAGCCCCTCGCTGCCAATTGTGAACTGGTGTTCCCTTGCTGGACTGTTGATCATTACCTTGATTTCTGCATGTTAATTTTTAGACCAAGCGTTCTGCTCTGCCTGTCTAACTCATTGATCGTGATTTTCAGTTCACCTCCTGAGTGACTCAGCAAGGCAATGTCATCAGCGAATCGCAGATTATTTAGGTATTCTCCATTAACTCTTATTCCCAACTGTTCCCAGTTCACGCCTCGGAATACCTCCTGTAAACAGGTGGTGAATAGCATTGGTGAGATCGTCTCTCCTTGCCTAACACCCTTCCTTATTGGAATTTTATTGCTGACTTTATGGAGGACTACGGTAGCTTTGCAGTTGCGATGTATATCGTCCAGTATTTTTACATAAGGCTCTTCTACACCTTGATTACGCAATGCCTGTATGACAGCTGAGGTTTCCCCTGAGTCGAATGCTTTCTCGTAATTAATGAAGGATATTTATAGAGGTTGGTTATATTTTTCGCATTTCTCTATCACCTGACTGAAAGTGTGAATTTGATCTATTGTGGAATATCCTTTACAAAAGGCTGCCTGATCATTTGGTTGATTAAAGTCTAAGGTTGCTCTGACTCTATTAACGATTACCTTAGTAAATACCTTGTAGGCAACAGATAGTAAGCTGATCGGTCTGTAATTTTTCAAGTCCTTGGCGTCTTCCTACTTATGAATTAATATAATGTTTGCCTTCTTCCAAGCTTCTGGTACAGTCGAGGTCATAAGGCATGGCGTATACAGGGGGGCTAGTTTTTCTAGCACGATCTCCCCTCCATCCTTCAACAGATCTTCTGTTACCTGATCCTCACCAGCTGCTTTTACCCTTTCCATGGCTCCTAAGGCTTTATTTACTTTCTCTTTCGTTACTGGCGGGATGACGCAATGCTCTGCTCCACTGTCTCTCTATAACGCTATGATTACATTTGCTACTGTACAGATTTGTGTAGAACCCTTCGCCTACCTTACTTATCTTATCCATATTGCTAATGACATTGCCCTCCTTGTCTCTTAGCGCATACATCTGGTTTTTACGTATACCTAGTTTCCTCTTCACCGCTTTTAGGCTACCTCCGTTCTTTAGAGCATGCTCGATTGTCTCCATATTAAACTTCCTTGTGTCGGCTCCGTTGCGCTTATTTATAACTTCGATAGCTCTGTCAGTTCTATTATGTCGGCAGGGTTAGACGCCCTCATGCTTCGACGTTTCTTAGTCAGATCTTTCGTCACTTGAGATAGCTTTCCGGTATCCTGTCGAACTGTCCTACCACCCACTTCTACTGCGCACTCCGTAATAATGGCTGTCAGATTATCGTTCATTGTATCAAAGCCGAATATCTGTTTTGCAGCGATATACTGAATTAGTGTATTTTCCTTCTTATCGCTAACTCGTTAATGGACTTCCCTTTCACTAGCTTCTTCCGTTCCCTGTTCAAGTCTAGGCTAGTTGGAGACCTTACCAATCTGTGGTCGTTACAGCGCACCTTTCCGAGGACGGCCACATCCTGAACGATGCCGGGTTGAGCGCATAGTTGAAGTCGATTTCATTTTTAGTCTCACCATTGGGGCTCTTCCAGGTCCACTTCCTCTTCTCTCGTTTGCGGAAGAAGGCATTCATGATCCGTCAACTACTTCTGTCTGCGAATTCTGCTAACTCTCCCCTGCTATTTCTAGAGCCTATCCCATAGTCGCCAACCGCGTGGTCGCCAGCATGCTTCTCGCCTACCTTCGCATTGAAGTCGCCCCTCAGTACTGTGTACTGTGATTTTACTTTGCTCATTGCCGATTTCACGTCTTCATAGAAGCTTTCAACGCTCTGCTCATCACGGCTGGATGTAGGCGCTTAGACCTACGCCACATTCATATTGTACCTCCTATTGAGCCTATTTACGACAGCTGCCATTCTCTCGTTAATACTATAGAAGTCCTCTACGTTGCCAGCTATATCCTGAATAATGAGGAATCCCACACCTAGTTCTCGTCTACCCGCTAATCCGCGATAGCACAGTATGTGTCCGTCCTTTAGTACTGTATGCGCCTCACCTGTCCTCCTAACTTCACTAAGCACTATGACATCCCATTGAATTCTGCTAGTTCCTCGAACAGCACTACTAGGCCAGCCTCACTACATAAAATTCTAGCGTTAAGCGTTGCAGGTTCAGATTCCAATGGCGGCCTGTCCGGAGCCAGAAATTCTTAGCACCCTCCGCTGCGTCACAGGTCTGACCGCCGCCGTGGTCAGTTGCTCCGTAGCTTATATGCGCACTTACATGCGCACATATATAGCGGACTTATATGCGCACGAGAATATATCTACAATCTGGAGGCTTCATAGATCGCCCAGCCGCACAGGCGCATGCTGAACTACTACCACAATTTCTTTTCGGCATCGAACTTCAAGCTTCGCCATCGCGTTCCAGAAATACTTCAGAGCCGTTGCGAGATTCATAATGCTCTGTCGCCAAGAACACGAGTAGCCCTGGGCGGGAGCAGCATGAAGTCACGTGACCGTTGATCCGTTTGCTATAGACGTGATGCATAATTCAACAGGTGGGATGTACTCTAGGAAGGCGGCACACTGGCGGCACGAATTTACGAAGCCAACCTCCTGCTTTTTAAAACAGACTAGTCGCCGGGACTCTACTTTCTCTTTTTTCCAGGGTGATGCAAATCTCTATAGCGGATGCCTTGACAGCTGGTATCTACGATGCGATAAAGCTGCGCGCTGTTGGTAATAAATTAAATAATAAGCTGCGGATCGGCATTTACGCATACTAAACTACTAAAGCCATTTTTCCTCTCTGCAGTGCTTTAAATCAAAACGTAGGGCACAAAACATCAATGCAGGTGCTGTACTAAATTACCAATAGCCGCTGCCAAAAACCGTATGCTGGCACATCCACAAGGACAGCTCCTGCCGAACAAGCGGTCCTGACTGAACGTTCAGAAGTTGCCTCCTTTCTTATCTCAACGATGCTGTGCAAGACAATCGAGCCCTTAACTGACCTTTTAGAGCATGCACTGCTTAATAAAAGGACTTGTGCTGCGTTTTGTAACTAGACTACATAATCTAGACTCCATAAATCTAGACTCCAGGAGAGACAAGGCTTCAAGAAGGAGAAATTATTAAAGCTTCTAACACCTTCGAGGCGGGTCGTCCTCCGCAGCTATGCTGTCATTGCTGTCATAAGTTTCTGGTTTACAGTACAAAAGTCACTTTTTCATATAAGAGTTGTTAGAGCAAATCATCCTGCGCCTTTCAAGGATGCCGCTCTTCCTTTCACCGGCATTCGAATCAATGTCACTTAAACATCGCAGTCTGTACGCAGGTTTCGTCAAGGGTGGGATTGTATAACCGCAGCAAGGATGTAGTGATGCAGCCAAGAAACGAACAATGTCCCACGATGTAACGCTTGCGTATTTATAGGCTCCGCGGAATTGTGCAAACACCAATCTCTACTATATGATCCGCGTAAAGGTCGAAATGGGAGCTCTCCACAGCTCTTGACTAAATCATCTTCACATAGAATTATGCAGGGAAGCAAAGATTAATATTCCGAGCAGTAGGCCGCACTCCGCTTTCTCTTCGGAGCCGTGTCCGTAAAAGGCACTCAGCACAAATTCCACTTGGCGTGCACCGTGTGATTAGCGTGTTACGATGACAAAGATGGCAGCTGCACAAAAACATAACTTTCATAAGCTAAAAATGGGTCGCGATATCCCGCCATTAGTTCCTTTGACAAGCAAACTACGACGACGCTATACTGTACTGGGTGACAGCTTTTCTCGGCAATTAAGGAAAGACTACAGGACCGTAGCGTTCGGAACTCGATCATTCCATCAAGCAGTTGGCTGACCCTTTTGACCCTTTCCTTCTGCCCTTCCCCTTGGTAGTACTCTGCTGTACTGGCGGTAATGCGCGAGTCTAGGACAGTTCACTCACCACGCGCTGCTCCAGTCGGTCGGACTGCAGCGTAGCCAACGTGTCCTCGGGGGAGCTGCTGCGTGAGGAGTTCCGCTCCTGCGGGCAGCTCTGCTGTTCCGTCTGCGGCTGCTGCCGAGGCTGTTGCGTACTGCAGCGGGTGCTGCTGGCAGACACCCCGTTGAAGCGGCCCATTTTGAGAGCAAAAAGAAGAGCGCACTCAATTCCCACGGCTGGTAAGCGTACGCTACGATCAAGCTGCTATCAGTAGGGCCCGGAAATTAAGGCACTAAAGAACCCCGAAATAGGCAGGCTTTTAGGCTCTAAAAATATTAAAATAGGCGCTTTAAACGAGAAATAGGCATTTATATTAAAATCTCCTTTATTACCAAACGAATCAAGACTTATCGATACTTTCTGTCCAATAAGTGAAATGGTATTAATAAAAAATCGATGAGTTCGACTTGTTCAGGCAGTTATCGCAATTGAGCAGTACATAACTGCTCAGTCAAGCACGGAGCTTACGCTGTCCTTGAAGCGCATTACAATAAAGCACAATCTCGAGTTGTCAAACTTGAAGCTCCTTCTGTTTTCAGTAAGCACAGCTTTGTATTTTGAAGAGATTCTTTTTACATCCCATGATTTTAGTCTGGAACATAAAACATGAAAATTCATAGGGGTCCAAGCTTTCAGATGATGTGGCAGTATCGTCTCCGCGTAGACCTCTGATTTGGGAAATAGTTTGAAGGCCTCTGTTTCTTTGTGTCGGTTGTTGCATCATAGTAGAAGCAGTAGTGCCCTTTCCTTCCAGTCCCCGAAGTGCTCCTCGCACTTCTTCGACTGTCATCAATGATTCATCTATTGAGGGTACAGATTTTAACAATTTTGTCATCCTCTCCATCAATGTTGAGAAAGTTGCACTGGTGTATGTCAGCTCTCTTTTCGTGCTCGCCTCTTTGAACATGGCTTTTGCTTTGATCTGATATGCAGCGTCATTCCTGATTTTGTCAAAGACAGATTTGGCTTGAAAGTGTCGTGCATTGTATGTTGCGGTGTTAATTCATGTTCCCCATCGAGTCAAAGCAGTCTTTGGGAGCAGGCGATTGCCAGGTGCTGTGGCGCGGAGGGCAGCAATTGTTGACGACCATTTAAGGAACACCTGTTTTGTGCTGGACACTAACAAATTCACTTGGGGAAAAGACAGCCGGACAAACTTGGCGACACGATGAACAATGGCGGTCAGCTGAATCATCTTATCGAATAAAAGCGTCAGTCCCTTTCCTCCCTTGCACATGTATGATTCCCCATCCGTGGCGAACAAAAGTACCTTCTCATTATCAATAGTCAATAGTTCCTGGCCATAGAAGCTGCAGAGATGAACTAAAAAACACGTTATGTCGTCGAATGACTTCCCCTTTAAAGAACATCTGCACTGAGCAGGATTGGTCGTTCGGCTTTCTCTGCGCTCTTTGTTCCGACGATGAAGTTGGCCACATGCAGTCCGCTAGCGTCAGTGCTTTCGTCAACTGACACCCAAATGTAGTGGTTCCCAATTTCTTCTCTGATTTTGGTGAGATTATTCTCGTAAGGTACACGGTACCCCGCTGGACGGTAACGGTTCAGTTGGCGGTAACAGTTCGAGAAAAACGTTTGGCGACACCCGCGCGTTTTGCGGGCGCATCACCGCGCGCCCTGCACCATACCTAGACAGATGTAACAAAACAGAAAAATGGCACCAAAGACTGAAATACCAGATTTAGGCATTAATAGGCAAAAAGCATGGTGGAACAGGAACCATTTGCTAAAAAATTGCAAAAACTAGGCAAGTGCAAAAATCCCCGTTTATACATTTAGAGGCATTAGGTACCTCTGCAAAAAATTTTGTTAGAAAAATTTGTTCATCGACTTCCATCTTTAAAGTCTATAAACTTTCTATACACAAGTCCTAATGAATACTCTAGAGTCAATACAAATCTTATCGACAGACTATAGGCAATCTATAGATTAGTGGCCATACACTTTTAGTAGACTTTCGTTTATAAACAGTCTATAGACTATGAGTATAAAAATCAATATCTATAGAAAGGCAATACAGCCTATAAAAGTCTATAGACCATTTTATAAGGCTAAATGCATTAAGTTTCCGGCCCTAGTTATGAGTGACCAACGGAACGAAAACGAGCTTGCATATGTAAGGCGCTTAGCGCGGTACGACAGGCCATGGGCCGAATAGCTGCACTCTAATTCCACAGGTAATGCCCAAAATTTCTGCACCAAAGCCATTCTTCAACTCTAACGCGTGCATGAAGTGCAGAACACTGAACTGACTGCTACCCCTTGGGGTTTAACGCACTTTCATATCTCTGAGCACGTACGAGTTTGGACTGCTTCAATACGCTGCCCCCCAGCAGGATCATGTTAATGAGCTCTGGCCTACAAGCAGAATGCCAAATGCGCAAAGCAATTAGGCAGGTCGCATTCTACAAAGATGCCGGCCTTCGACTACCGCACACAGTACTGTTTTCGATCTGCATCCGCTTGCAAATGAGGCGGCTTAAAGGGGCTCTGAAAGGGGCTCTAATAAAGTTGCAGTATGTCTGGGTGGCCTCTTCACGAATACTGCCCAGCAAGAAATTTTTTAATACGCTTTATAGAAGCTGAGTTATCTGCAATAAAAATTTGAATGGCAGCGTCTTCGCGCTTTTCCCTCTCCTCTCGTCACATTTTTCAAGCTGGAATGTCGGCCCTCCTCTGCCGGCCCCACCTCCGAGAGAGCGCTTCCTGGCCCGGCGGAGCTACGCGGCTAATTGGACGCGGCCTTGGTAGCTGTCTGACGTCTCAAAGAGCAACCAGTAGCCACCTCTCTACATGTATACGTAGATGCGAGCAACGGAGGAGGGTGCAAGCATGACAAATTCGCCGGGAAGGGCTCGCCAACATTCGCACGTGATTGCGGGCCCTCTGCTGCGTGTAGAAGAGTATTATTTGGCTGAAGTTTTCATGGCAACACAATGCAGTGATTAAGCGAGTTCATGTGCTTTCCTAGGAAGGTATTTCAGAGCCCCTTTAAACTCACGGCTGCCATCAGCTCATAGTACAGGACTCACATGAAATTTCGATTTAAACTGAGATACTTCAAAGGAGAGAGAGCTAAAAAGTAAAAAAAAAAGATTCCTGATAATTATTTTCAAGATATTATATAAGATATGCAAAGACATGCAAGCAGTGTGCTGGTGTTTCACCTAAGACTTAACACATTTTGTCAAAAGTAGGCTGTAGAGGGACAGAGAATTAGTCCCCTAAAATTTAGCGGAGCGCGACGCTGACGAAGCGAACAGGCCGGGAACCAGGAACCAACTGTCTATTCTACTCCGCACGTGGGGCCACGTAGCCAGCGCGAGCGCATGCCACGACCCGAGGCGGCGCAGCACTGCTGATGATGATAGTGCCGCTACAGGGCTCCCCCCCTCCCCCCTGGAGAGGAAAAGGGATGGCAGTCAACAGCACGGCACCCATGAGACATTCCTGTTGAAGGCGCAGATCGAGTCAGTGGAAGAAGTGGGGCTTGAGATTTCGTGGTGGCGGGTTGAAAGAGAAACGTGCGCGATGTAGGCGGGTTTCACCAACACCCTCTCAATGCTAAGGCCTCTCCACCGGCCGCGTGACGTCACGCCAAGGGACCGTGCAGGCCCCGCGCTCCGCGATTTCAGCGCGCCGCGCCCGTCTGCACTATTCGGGTACTGCCGTACGTAGCTGCCTTATAAGTGATTCCTTCATTTTCATTTTTGTCGTTGCTGCAGAAAAGAAATTCGCTAGTTTGTGCGCGCCTTAGGCTATCATTTTATCTGCTTTATATATTTTTTTATTGCAGAACACCTTATTGTCAAGAAAGTTCGAGCTGCTAATACAGTTTTTTATAATAAACAATTTAGCATACGGCCGCCAATTTCGCATTATTGGTCATTATAATAAAAAATTGATTAGTTAATTTCAATTAATCATCTAATTATTAGGTTCTATCACGTACATGATGTCTGCCGTGCGGTAAAATCCATCCGCACAGACCGCACATGCGTATATCTAGTTGTTAAAGTAGAAGTTCGTGAACATTGAAAAAAAAAACACCGTCTACTGCGCATTGTGTTAGTTTTATTCTGTATTGTGTTTTGCTTAAAGCTTTCACACACAGCAATAATGACACTCACAATAATGTTGCGCTGTTGAGTATTTGTACAGCTAATCTGACCCTTACAATAAAAAACGACGAGACACCAGCAATGAAGTGTGCGCAAAGCATTTTTATTGCTTGGGAATAAAACTTACTTCTTCTTAAGCGTTGCTGCTTTCCGGGCTGCGGCCTTCTGCTGCGCATTGTCTTGTATGGCATCATTTCTTAGTTTGCAAAAGTTGTTTAGAACAACGTTGGTTGCAACGCGTACTACCAAGCGCAGGAGAGTTTGTGCAGTGTGGCCATTTTCACATGTCTCAATGTCGTGTTCGTCCAGGAGGGAAATCGTCTGTGAAATCACGACACCACGTTGATTTCTACAGGAGAGAAAATCTTCCGCGGTTGCTCCAAAAGACAACTTCTCTGCAACTAGTTTAGTCATCAGTACCATGTGAACTGTGCATGGCTGGGGAAACTTCAGCCCTCCTCTCGACAGGTTAGCTATCATGGCAGTATTTTCCGCTTCGATCTCTCGATTTTCAATCACCAATGTGCTGAAGCAAGCAGAACATGAAAGCTTCTTTAAAGCAGCATGAGCAGCGTATCCTGCAATGTAGACAATAGCATCCATGTCAGAGTGGGCGTGTGTAATATCGTCGTCGCTGACAGCCACAGAAAAGTTGCATGGGACAAGATCCTCACTTACGTCTTCAAACTCTGTTTCCTCGCGTGGAAATGTCAAAAGTTTTTGAAGACGAAGCTTCTTCTCACATTCGTAGAGCTGACGCACGGAAATGTGGTACTGTGATCCTGCCAGCTGGCGGTAACGGCCGAACCGGTCTTCTAGCGCATCCGTCTGAAATTTGCCCAGCAGTACGTACTTGAAGTGAAGTTCTTCTAAGCAGTAGCGCGAGAGTTCTACCAGAGAATAGCATGTCAGTCGCAAAGCACTGTGAGTCTCTTTCGTCAGCGAGCCACTGGTGATGTTTATTCTTGCCCAAGCGTCCAACCAGTCCACAACGCCGCTCAGGAAAGCTAACTGTGTGTCATCAACAGACCTTACAGGGTCTTGCATGCTGTCCCTTAGCCTCTGGCCTTTGCAAGGGGTCTTAACATTGACTATTTGCCACCATGTGAGGATAACGTCAATGAAAAGAGCAGTCGACTCAGCTTGAGGAATCTTGAACGCGGAACCATGTGTCCTGAGGGCATTTGAAACAAACTGATTAATGACGTCGACAGCGAGCTTTACATTTTGCCGCTCCATTGAGGTTGGATTCACGGCTTTTGCGTTCAGTCTGTAAGCAGCCTTCACAAGCGACGTCTTCTCTGAAGAATAAAGCTGCCGCACAGCTGCGAAAGAAGCAGCTTTCATACGAGGAGGCCCTTCGGGCATTGCTCCACTCAAGTCCATTTCAGGGAAATAGAGGCATGTTCCAGGGTTTTTCTGGTTAATCCAATTGTTCCTAATGCACTTCAAGAGATGCACAGGATCGACCACGTAGAAAAGAGGGCGAGCGTTATCGGCTGGATGGGGATAGACAATGCTCACCTGAGGACTTGTAGCAAATAACGACATCATCTTGCGGTTCAGAGCATTGTTGTCCGTTATCACAGCGATAATTTTGAGCCCCATTTTCTCAACATTAATGATTATGTTCTTAGCATGCTCGTGCAAAATTTCTGCGCTCAGTTTGCTCACAGGTAATATGTGAATGACGTCCTTGTTTGCAGAAAGGAGTGATTGTACCATGAACACATGGGCTGTTGTTGCTGGTTCCGTTGAATGAACCGACGATCCTACTATTGTGCCCCCTTTGTAGTCGAAGTATGGTTTTATGTGGATCTCATCGATCATCAGGGTCACTGTCTTCTCGTGGTCTTTCATTGATTTGACTCGTTCTCGGATGTAGGAGAGACAGTGCGGTTGATTTTGCTCCACAAGAGGGTCAGCTTTGTAATTTGAGCAAACACGGCGCAGTGTGGAAGGATGGGGCAGAATGATTCTTGATGCAGCTCTTGTGAAGTGATATGCGTGAGGAGAAATTGAATTCAAAATACTGGCGAATACCAGCAGCTCTGCGCTATACACATGCTGTTTCGCGAGGAGAAGCTCTATCTGCTCAACCAGAAATTTCAGCAAAGAAGACTGTTCTTTCGTCGTATCACTGTCCTCAATGAGGTCTGCAAGCAGTGAACCGACAAACTGCAATACTTTAGTATGTTTCGACTCTTTCGTCACCTCAGGTATATTATGCAAGCCTATCTCGAGTTCTTCTAGCAGCAAGGACAGGCTGGAGGTGTCGCATACTTGAGCTGGCAGAATCCTGCCTGAAGGAAGCGACAGAAGCTTCACTCCATTCAAGAAAACAGAAAGTGACAGATCAGGGAGAACTACCAAGGCGCATTTCACATTAGGTGAAGGATCATTCTCGATGAGAAGGAACCTAACGCACTGCTCATCGACAGAAACGGTCCAGAATTTCGTGTTGCAGATTCCAGGCAACTTAGATTTGAACTCCTCGTAAGATGAAACTTTGTTTCTTTTCTGTTCAAGCTCATTAGACTGAAGTGACTTCCTCATAGCCTCCTGCAAAGCAGCGTTTTCCCTTCTTGCTTTTTTCGTCTCTGGCGATTCACTCCGTCCAGGCGTTGAGGACAAGTATTTTGGGCAGTTTGGAAAAACAGAAGGCGCAGCATCAATCTTCAACTGTAGCCTGTCACGCTTCACCTCTATTATTTTCCCTGTCAGTTCATCTTGGTGTGACAACGTCGTAATGAAGTCGCCTGCGTGGAAGTGCAGTTCACACACCTGCACGAGAAAATGAAGCAAGGCCATTCGCCATGACTCTCCATTGCCTAAAACACTAAGTAAAAAGAGTCTGAATAGTGAACAGCTTTTACATATTTACACAGCTTTTACACAAGCCTTATGCACATCCACAGAACTAAATGCTTCCTGGACAATTCATACATAAGTGTAAGAAGTGATATCATTGCCTACAAAGACAGCATGCCTTTCCGGGAGCGACAGCTCACAACTAAGATAATTACCAGCGCCTATTAAGCAATATTTCAGAGTCTTACCCTCGAATGCTCTGTAGGTGTGAAATCCTTCCGTGGAATGGCTCGCAACCAGGCTTTTCTTCGTACTTCGTCTCTTGGGAAGCAATAAACACGTACTTTGGGACCATTCTGGTAGTTCCCGCGGCACCCGGGAACACAGCACCGGCCCATGTTTCACGAAGTTGCACTCGCTACACGGCAGGCAATCAGTTTCCCATTCGTGCGCTAGCACAGGTACGCACGCCACACAAGAAACGGCCACACGAAACAGACACAGCCGTGCGAGGAGCGAACGGAAATGCACCCAACGCCAGGCTGAAAGACTCAAGCAGCAGCTAGACGCTCACTGCAAGACTGCGTTCGTGTCTGTGCTTGCCCGGGCAAGCGCGAGCACATCGAGGGAGACAACCGAGCGGAGCGGAGCCGCGCTTGGTGAGCAGCCTGACCGGACACTTGGCGTGACGTAGCGCGTGTGGAAAGGAGGGCCTGGAGAGGCCTGAAGAAAGTATTTAGAGGGTGTTGGTTTCACGCGGTCGATGCCAACGATTTCTTCTCGTCCGTCGACGTATACGTTCAGAGTTTTCTCCCCCGCTGCAGGACGGGATAAGGGCCATCGTAGGGAGGGGTGAGCGAAGGCTTTATGACGTCTCGACGCACAAAGACATCGGTGGATGTGAAGAGGTCTTTGCTCACGAAGACTTGGTGAGTTGATGGACGTGTGGGGGCCGGTTGCAGGCGCCTGAAGAGCAGGCGTAGTCCTTCCACGTAGACAGGTGGCGAGATGTCGTCGGTGCGGGCCGGCAAGAACTCGCCTGGCAAACGGCCGGTAGGCCCGTAGACCATTTCGGCCGCCGTGCACTGAAGATATTTAAAGGTTGATCGAAGGCTGAGGAGCACCAAAAGTAGGGAATCGGGCGAAGAGGTGCGAGCTTCGCGTGCAACAAGGGCAGCCTTAAGCTGTCGTTGCAAGCGTTCAACCATGCCGTTCGCGGAGGGATGATACCTGGTGGTGTGAACATGGCGCACGCCAAGCAGAGATGTCCGTGTGCGAAAGAAGGCGCACTCAGACTGGCGGCCACGATCCGTCGTCACTACAGTGGGGCAGCCGAAACAGGAAAACCATTCACTCACAAAAGTGTACGCCACTGTAGACGCCGTGATATCGGGCAGCGGAAAGGCTTCAAGCCACCATGTGTAGCGGTCAACACACGTAACTGCGTATTGGAAACCTCGTCATGGAGAAAGAGGGCCAACAATGTCGGCGTGGACATGGTCGAAACGACAGTCTGGAAGGGGGGGGGGGGGCGGAAAGGGTTGTGAGGCGACCGCGTGTGGCGCGTTGTTTTGGCACGCTGACATTGCAAGCACTCACGAGCCTAGCGACGCATATCTCGGTTGACATTTGGCCAGACGAACCTAGCCGTCACGAGCAGCTGCGTAGCACGAATGCCGGGATGGCTTGTGTTGTGCAGCTGTTCGAAGAGTTGGCGGCGGAACGCGGTGGGTACAAAATCCCATGGAGAACCACCGGAAACGTTGCACATGATGGGGCTGAGAAGAATCGCAGAGGCATTGGCGACAAGGTCAAATAGCTAGGATTGGCCTGGAGGGCTTGAAGCTCACTTTCTGATGTCTGTGCGGCAGCCGGCGCTGCGAATTCAAGCGCGCCTAATGCAAGAGCAGCGACACGGGAGAGCGCATGGGCGGCACTGTCCACGGGTCCTTCGATGTGTCTTATAGCCAACGTAAATCAGAAATAAAACTCAGGTGCCGTATCTGTTGGGCAGTGTATAAGCTATGATTAACACGGAAAGCACAAAATAAGGGCTTGTGGTTCGTGAGCACAAAAAAGCGGCTCCTTCCAAGATTTTACGGAAGTGTCCAGTGGGGAGACAGCCAGCAACTCACGGCCGAGAGTACTGTAGCCCGTTTATGCGGGCTTGAGCTTCTGGGAGAAGAAACCCAGCGGGAACCAGCAGTCGCCCTGAAGCTGTTGCAGGACGGCGCCTACAGCCGCACCACAGGCGTCGGTTGACGAGATGCAACGGGGCGTCGGCTATCGGGTGCATGAGCACAGTAGCGTCGGCAAGGGTGGTCTTGGCAGCTTGGAAGCCGGTTTAGGCAGCTGTCGTCCACTCGAGAGGAGTGTGAGGACCATGCGGTGACTTTAAGAGATCGGTGAGAGGCAGGGTAATGCGGTCAGTGCCGGGCAAGAAACGTCGGTGGAAATTCAGGAGGCCGAGTAACTCGCGAAGCTTGCGAAGTGACTTGAGACGAGGAATGTTGCGGATGGCGCGCACCTTGTTCTCCAGAGGGCGAATTCCTTGCGCTGTGACGTGATGGCAAAGAACCTTGATGGCGTCGACGCCAAAAATGCACTTGGCCGGATTGATGATGAGACCGTGCTCTTCGAGGCGTGAAAAGAGCAGGCGCAGGTGTTCAGCGTGTTGTTCAGACGACGAACTTGTAACCAGCAGATCATCGAGATACGCGAACACAAAACGCAGGCACGAATGACCTCGTTGATGAAACGTTGGAATGTCTGAGCAGCGTTTCGCAGACCGAAGGGCATACGAACGTACTTGAAGAGGCCAAACGGTGTTACAGTTGCAGTCTTTTGGATGTCTGCAGGTTCGACCGGGATCTGATGGTAGGCCTACACCAGGTCAATCTTGGAAAATATGGCCTTTCCATGCAGGTCGGCCGCAAAGTCGTGAACATGAGGGAGAGGATATCGATCAGGGACAGTGCGGGCGTTGAGGACACGGTAGTCGCCGCAGGGGCGCAAATCGCCGGGGTCACGTTCGGCACCATATGCAGCGCCGAAGACCAACTGCTGGAAGACGGCCGAATGATGCCCAATTGCAGCATATGGTCGAATTCACGGCGGGCAACGGTGAGACGGTGACCAGTAAGGGGGCGTGGTCAGCACAACAGTGGTGGGCCCGTAGTGACTATGTGGTGGGAGAGGGAGTGACGGACGGGAAGCTGAAGGTTGCTAGGCCGCGTGATGGCAGGAAAGTCGGCCAGAACCGCAGTAAAGGCGGACGACGGCAACTTCGGAGCGGCTTGGAGGATGGCGGTGGCCACCGGGTCGAGCACGCCGTTCACAGACAAGTGAGTCATGCGGCCCACCTGTCGACGAGATGGAAAGTCGAGAGCCAGGCCAAAAACTACCGAAGACACTTTGGAAATTCTAAAGTGTGCTTGGCGAAAGACTTGTGGTCAACGCACTGCATATACCATGTTGTACATGGCGCCCCAGTGACCCGATGTGCCATTGTCGTCTATGTGTGGTCTGGTTGTCGGTCGTCTTCCCCGTCTTGCAGGCGTGTGCCACTTGTGCTTGACGCGTTTCTTGATGGGCCTCGTTGCGACAACCACTGCAGCCGCATTCGTTCCGCCTCCCTGGCTTTGCTGTTCTGTGACATAGCCAGACGCTGCTGCTATTTGCGCCCCGCTTCCCTGGCTCTGCTGTTCTGTGACATGGCCAGTCGCTGCTGCCGTGTGCTCTCCAATTCATTAGCTTTCGTGTTCGGCGATATCGCCTGTCGCTGCTGCCCCTTTCGTTCTGCTTCCCTGCATTTGGTACCCGGCGATCTAATCAGTCGCTGTTGGTGTTTCCGTTCTGCCTCCCTTGCTTTCTCATCTGGTGACATGTTCAGTCGTCGCATGCGCATTCGCTCCTTGTTCTTCCGGCGTTTGCTGTTGGGGAATCCGGCGTCCGCTGCTGCTTCCCCGAACCACTTGGCGCGGAATCACTGCGCCGCTTCAGAGCCATGCGTCTCACTCCCTCGACTGACACGAGACGTCTGGCGAAGAAGCGGCGGTGCAGCTGCCACCGCCGACGCACACGGGCTCGTTCTACCGCTACTGTGTGACGTTACAGTTGTTATGCACCGCTGCGCCCCCCGCCGGCGCGCCGGTTTCTAACCTGTTGCTAACCGCCGGATAGATGAACATGGTTCCAGACGTCTAGGTAGTGACCACAAGCGTATCAAGTTGAGTTTCAGAACAAAAACCAATTTCGGACTTAAGCGAGATGAACATTCAGAGGGGACATTTAATTCAGAAAAGCAATTGGAAG
The DNA here is from genome assembly GCF_052857255.1 of Amblyomma americanum. NCBI lineage: Eukaryota > Metazoa > Arthropoda > Arachnida > Ixodida > Ixodidae > Amblyomma > Amblyomma americanum. The sequence continues at coordinate 73,256,078 of NC_135497.1, read as the reverse complement.
CAGCAGTCAAAAAACTGAGAAAGTAATTTTTTAGGATAATGAAAAAGAATGGACTTATACAAAATTAACTCGATTACTTACCAGCCATCACTCGGAAGTGGTCTCAGTACCGAGAATTGTTTCCTCGGCCAGGGTGTCCGATATGTAAACACGAGGACATTGAGGCCGACATTCATCACTTACTGTGGGACTGCCCAGCTCTCAAGCCTACAAGGATCCGGCACCAGATGGTAGCAGGTCTTTCACCAAGCAGCCCTGCTTCATACATTGTCTGGACGCAGGGACCGCACCATCGTTCTCTACTGGACTTCATCAAATCAGCTAACCTTTTTCCATTCATTTATTCTCTACTTCATCATTCATCACACCTTCACCCATCATTGATGCCCTGGGGCAAGAAATTTCGCCTAAAAAAACTCGATTACTTGAGCTAGAGCTTAGGTGAGATTAAAGCAAAAAGGGAAAAGACGCAAAACCAAGAGTTCGTGGGATGAGTAGGTCAAGAGGGCGATAGAGAAACGTCAGGAAGCATCCAAGGAACCCAGATATTCCAAGAAGAGAGGGAACCAGAAGCTGAAGTAGACAGAAAATGGGATACCTTCATAAAGTGTAAAAGGGAAGCATCCTATTTGAGTAACGGGAAAATTAGAAGAAAGGGTGCCCAATGGATGTCAAAAGTAAATAAAAAGGATGGAAAAGCAGCTCAAAAATTCTGGAAACATATAAATGCAATAAGTAATGAGACTAGGTTAGAGCAAAGGTATGTTGTTACAGATCAGGGTATTCGACTAGATTGGGATGAAGCGATGAAACACATAGAAACAAGGATGACAGAAAAATTTAAACAAAGAAACGTTGCACATAATTTATCGAAGGAGGTTAGACCGGTTACTGCAATTGCTTCACTTGAGCAAAGAGAGTGGGAAAGGGAAGAGAAGAAGGTTCCTAGTGGCATGTAAACAATACCAGAGGGTATTCCGATTATGATAATAAAGAAGCTAGGACAAAATCCAAGCAAACATTAATACAGGTAGTGTATAAAATGATAGTGGACGGCCAATTCCCCGATGAATGGCGATTAAGTAGAATGAACATGATATATAAGGGAAAGGGGGACAAAGCTGACGTAAGTATCTACCAACGTCCCATAACAGTGACATCTGTGGTTTACAGGGTGGTGATGCAGATTATAAAGGACAGATTGCAGACTTGGGTGGGGAACGAGGGGGGGCTAAGGGAGCTACAAAATGGGTTCCGGAAACAAAGGAGGTTGGAGGACAATCTGTTTTCATTGACACAGTGTATAGAGATTGCTGAAAAGGAACACAGGCCGCTGAGGCTAGCATTTCTGGATATTAGGGGAGCCTACGACAACGTTATTCAAAAGTATTTGTGGGGCATACTGGGCACCTTGGATGTAGGAGATGGAGTAAATGATCTTTTAAAAGATATATATAAATGTAACATAGTGCTTATAAAATAGTAAAAATGTATCAGGGCGGTCTGTAGAGATACAGCGGGGGCTTAGGCAAGGATGTCCTCTGTCTCCTTTGTTGTTCATGTTGTACCTGCAACGGTTGGAGACCAAACTAGAGAGGAGCGGACTAGGCTTCAACCCTTCTTTTCTCAAGCAAGGGGATAGGATTAAACAGTCATTACCCCTACTAATATCTGCTGATGATCTAGTGCTAATGGCTGACAACAAGGAAGATTTGCAGAAGTTGATAGACATATGTGGTACAGAGGGAGATAGATTAAGTATCAAGTTTCGCGAGGAAAAATCTGCAGTCATGATATTTAATGATGAGGGCGGCGAGCATAGAATACAGGAGTTCACGCTGGAAGTAGTGGATTAGTACAAGTATCTTGGGGTGTGGATAAATAACGGTGCTTAGTTTCTGACAGAGCATGAAAAATATGTAATGAATAAAGCTAGTAGGAATGCAGCTGTCATGAAAAATAGGGCACTGTGGAATTGCAATCGGTATGAAGTGCTAAGAGTAATCTGGAAAGGGGTCATTGTTCCTAGTCTGACTTTCGGCAATGCGGTCGTGAGCATGAGATATGTTCAAGCAAGGTTAGAAATCAAATAACGCAGCGTAGGGAGGCTAGCGTTGGGAGCACATGGCAATACACCAAATCAGGGGGTACAGGGTGATATGGGATGGGCGTCGTTCAAGAGCAGAGAAGCTAGCAGTAAGATAGCATTTGAGGAGCGATTGAGAAAAAATGGGGGAAAAGCAGTGGGCTAGGAAAGTGTTCAGGTACCTGTACATGAGGAATGTTGACACGAAATTGAAAGCGGACTAGAAATCGATAGGCAAATATCTGGACAGCAGTAGGGGGAAAATCCGCAATTATCGGATAAGAAAAAGGTTAAAGAAACAGAGAGAGCTCTGTGGAAAACTGAGATGGGGACGAGATCAGCACTGGGAACATACAGAATTTTTAAGCAGGAAATTGCCGAATATCTATGATAACTCTAAGGAAAGCTGTTTGTTGCTTGAGGCCAGGACGGGAGTTTTGCGGACTAAGACATATAGAGTCAGGTACCACAAGATAGACACGTTGTGCGTTGCGTGCGGAGAGGACAAGGAAACGGCTGAACACTTGATACTTTTCTGTAATGGGCTTCGCCCTACAGTGGAAAGCAGCGGGCCTGATTTATCCAAGGCATTGAGGTTTAGGGACGGTGAAAGGAAAGTAGCTTTTAAGCAGGTAGAAGTAACCAAGCGATGGTTACCTGTTGGTGGCTAAAATCAAGACAAGAGTAAAATTTCATAAGTCATGGCTAGGTGGCTTGAGCCAGCGCCCGATTTAATGGGTTAAGCATCCATCCATTCATCCATCCACCCACCCACCCTTTTTGAGGCTTTTTGAGATTTTTAAGCGAAATTTATTGCCTCAGGGCATCAATGATGGGCGAAGGTGTGATGAAAGATGTAGTAATGATTAAATTAATGGAAAAAGGCTAGCTGATTTGATGAAGTCCAGTAGAGAGCGATGGTGTGGTCCCTGCGTCCATGCAATATATGAAGCAGGGTTGCTTGGTGAAAGACCCGCTACCTTCAGGTGCCGGATCCTTGTAGGCTTGTGAGCTGGGCGGTCCCACAGTAAGCGATTAATGTCGGCTTCAATGTCCTCGCACTTACTTATCGGACACCCAGGCCAAAGAACGAAATCTCGGTACTGAGGGCACTTCCGAATGACGGCAGGTGTGAGGGCAACCCCGATCCGGATCCCCCAAAGCGCAACCTCCTCTGCACGGGTAAGTCCGCGTGGGAGGGTTACCGCACACGGAGGGATGAGAGCACGTGTGCGACGCCTCAGGAGTTCCTTTCTTGATGAAAGGAGGGTGAAGTTGTCCAAATTACGGAGCCGAGGTAATGATGAGCCTGGAGTCGCGAGGGGGCCGGGTCGCTAAATCTCCTTGGCTTTGACAGGTCAGCAGCTCATGTGGGACCCACTCAATATGTACTGGCTACGGGGTGCCTGCCGTGAGCCGGTGGATGTCCTGACATATCGTTGGACAGCGGCTAACACGTCGTAGCAACCGGACTTATTGAAGGGCGTCAGTGCGGATGACAATGCGGGTCACTGCCAGGGATGATAGTTGCGGCGGCCACGGAGCAGAGCGCGTCTTGAACTGCAACGAGCTCACCACAAAAAGACGAAGGGGCTTCCGTAAGCTGATACCTAGAGGTTTGATTCAGGACACGTCTGCACGGGCAGTAGATTGCTCTTGTTGCTTCGCAGGCTTGGATGCTTGCGTCTACGTAGACAACAATGAATCATTTAGGCAGGCAGGCATCTTGTTCTTCAAATTTCTGGCGAAGCAACGATGCCGAATTAGCAGATGTTGGTCGCCGATTATCTGTTGGCTTGTTGCTTCTGAGCTGTACAAACTTCCACGGGGGAAGAACTGGCGTTGGCGGCTGAAGAATGGACTGCGATGTTGCATAAGTTCTCAGTGCATGCGTGGAGTGCATTAGACTGGCCTAAAGGCTGCGCGCATCACGGCGCTGCAGCACCAGGTCATCAGTGGTATTGAGCTGCGCATTCTCTTGTAAAGCTGTGACCGGTGTGATGCGTGGAAGGCACGTAATGGTCCTCATAGCCTCTCGGTTCACGGCTTCAATGCGATCCCATTGGCCGTGGCTGCAGAACTGCCCTCACCAACTGCCGTGCAACGAACGCGCCTGTTCCACCCGTTTTAGGAGCAATTCTTCTAATCATACCCAAAGTCTGAATAGCTTGCCTTTTTGCCTGAGAAAGCCATTTAGTCGCTGATCCTGATTGGTGGATCGTTAAGCCAAGGATTTTTACACTCGGACTTTCCTGTAGTGCGGTGCCTGATAAACAAAGGCGGATTGGACTTGCAGCAAGTTTACGATGTCCCCAGCAGTTGGCGACCGACGTGTATGTTGTTTTATGCACGGAAAGTTGAAGTCCGATGGATGATGCGTAATTAGAGGTAACATCCAAGGCAGATTGAAGAGCAGCCTCCTAAGTAGGCAGATCTTGGTGAGTACTCCACACCGTGATGTCATCAGCGTACTGCAGATATTTTATGTCACGGATGTCATGCAAGCGCCAAGCCAGCAGGATGAAAGCAATACTAAATAACGTCGGCGACAATACTGATCCCTGGGGCACGCTGTATAGAGCAAAAAATGATCCGATCGCTTCGCCACTGAGGCGTATTGCAAATTTTCTGCCTTTCAGAAATGATTCGACAAAACTACGCACTCTCAGAGGGAGATGAAGCATGTCAATGGAGTTCAGAATAGCTGCACGACTGATGTTGTCTTATTCCTTTTCAACGTCCGTTGCTAAAACAGTACGCGCATTGTGGCTGCGGGTAGATGACAAAACTGCCGATGCCAAGACAGCCAACCCGTGCTCTGTTCCGATATATGGACGAAAGCCTATTTATGCGGCGTGATAAAAAACGTCCTTCTCTAGGCACCACGACAATCGTGTAGCTAGCATTCTCTTCGCCAGCTTGCACAGCGTAGGAGTTAAGGACATAGGTCGTAGATTTGCAAGGTCCGTCAGAGGCTTTCCTGGTTTCGGGATAAGAATCACGACCGCGGATTTCCAGCTCTCAGGCACGACGGCATCAAGCCGTACTTTGTTTATGATGTCTAGTAGTTTAGGGAGTGCAGCGCTACTCAGGTTCTTGTACACCTCGTACTGAATATTGTCCGGGCCGGGCGATGTTTTTTGTTTCGCATTATCTATTGCAGCTAGCAACTCAGGCATAGAGTATGGACACGCAATTCCATCTACGTCGACATCAGACGGCATTTGATACACATACGCTGGGATGCCTGCCATATTTAAACTAGCGGCTGAAGAAGGCACAGCATCGTATTTTGGAGAAAACTGCCACGCAGCCACTTTGGCGAAATCATATGGCGCAAGTTAGCCGCAACGTATGCGGTTGCTGCAGCGTCAGTAGAATGGTACCGTGTTCCATTGTACGGAACGTTCGCAAGAGAGAGGAATTCGAGGATTTTGCAGAAAGTTGTTCGCAACACGCATGCCACTGCCGTCGAGAGAGGTCGCGTTCATATTTGCGTGCCTTAGCTGTAAGATAGTGCAATTGCGTACGTGCTTGCGCAGAAGTAGGGACTCGCGTAGCAGGCTGGTTAACTAACATCGAATAGTTAACTTTTTAACTAGGTCCCTTTATTATTCACCCATCATAAGTCTTATCTATATCAGTTTTTAGAATTTCAAGAACGCGAACACCCTCGGCGTTGTGGCCTAACAAATTGTCAATACCGACGTGTAACGACCACTGTAAACGTTGTTTTGCGAGCATGCTTCTCGATAGCTCATGTATTTTATCACCATGTAGCCAAAATTTGTTAGGTCACAGCGCCGAGGTTGACCGCGTTTTCGCAATTCTAAAAACTGATATATATATATATATATATATATATATATATATTACTTACAGAGAGTTACACGTCTCTTAATAGTTAAGGAGCCTAACTGGAACAGTTAGAAAGTAAACTATTCAGTATTGGCTAACCAGCCTGCTAGTTGGCACGCCTTAGCTGTATTCTGATGTACTCCATTGCTGGCAATGCTATTCTGAAAAAAGCGCTCTTCTAACTCAAGGCGCCTATGTTTAATAATTGTGTATGGTCAGGTGACAAACCCTGTATATACGCTTTAGTGCAATACGCGCTCCTGACAGCGTTGCCGGCCTACTTTTATTGTGAAATGTCGCTTTTCCTTGTTACTAGGCCTTTTCCTATGAGTTCGCAAAGCAGGCATACCAAAATGGAATCGGTGAATGCATCGTCATCGCACCTGGAAGTCACTGCACTTTGGCAGCAGCGGCGGAGCGGATCACACGCAGCCTGCTGAATACTTCTTTCCGTACTGTCCCAGGTTATCGCGCTCTCCCGGAATACGCAGCTTAACTGTGAGCCTCCCGAGGTGCTGCAGAAGTTCTGTACCCGGCACTCTTCGACGGCCTGGCGGAGCCAACGTTTTGAAACACGCGCCACATCGCTGCTGGCCACATCGCTGCAACTATTCTGCGCAACCGCTGCTGTTATCTGCAAGCTACGCTACGGAAACGGCGGGGGCGGTTCCTCTCACTTTGGCAGCAGCGGCGGAGCGGATCACACGCAGCCTGCTGAATACTTCTTTCTGTACTGTCCCAGGTTAGTAATTGTTGTTCAGTGCCGCTTGCACTGTTTATAGGCGCTCCGCCGTTTGCTGCCGGTGTGATGGGTTGCTGACAATGTAAACGCGATACGCACGTTTGAGAGCGCCCTAGGCCGAGGCAGTATTCTTATCTACCATTGTCGTTTGCTTATGATGGAGCGGTGTAACAGCTGTCGGTGTGCAGTGAGTGATGATGGTTTTGCATTGACCTGCGGAGAGTGTGAATTTTTATTTCATGTAGGAACGTGCTCTGGCGTCACTGAGCACCAGTTTAAGTCCAAAAAGCTTGCTAAGAAGTCTTGGAAGTGCGAAGTTTGTAAAACAGGAAACACCAGGAGTCCACATACGAGGACATCCGATAGTGAAGTGGTGGCTAAACTTGTAGAGATGGACCGGAAATTAAACACGCTGCTTGAATTACCGACCAAGGTAAACGGCATAGAAGAGTCTATCCAGCTACTCTCAGACCGCTTTGATGCCATACAGCAACGTCAGGACCGCCAAGAAAAAGAACTCAAAGATATTAGGCGCAAAGTCGAGAGCATTGAGAAATCCGGAGCCACTAAGCAGCTAGTGCAGCTTGAGACAGACATAGATGCACTTGAGTGGCGTAGCAGAAGCCTCAACATCGAGATCCACGGTGTTGCTGAAACGAAGGGCGAAGAGCTTTTTGAGAAAGTGAATGACCTGGCGAAAGAACTAAACCTAAATGTTCTAACTAGAGAGGGCGTGGTAGCACTCCACAGACTGCCAGCAAAACCCGGAAACACGCCAGGGATTATAATGCGCTGTGCTCGCCAAGAACTTAAGAATGCTTTCATGGCTAAAAGGAAAGCTTTGAATGGACCTGACGAAAACCGGTACATCTGTGAAAATATGACGTCTCGGTCTAAGAAGCTGCTTACATTCGCTAAAGAATGGGCGAAAGGAGCAGACTACAAATTTGTGTGGCACACAGGCGGCAAGGTTCTCGTGCGCAGGGCTCCAGGTGAAACAGCCGCAGTGATCAGATGTGAAAGTGACCTAGACGCTCTACATTCGTAGACGTCCTTTCCACTTTGTAGCTTTTTGAAACTTTCTCTCCTTATGGACAGCTTGCAATCTATACCAAAAGAACAATGGTTCACTCTTCATAACTTGGGTTCAAAACGACTGAGCTGTGTTCATATGTCCAGTCACTCAATAAGAAAATTCCAGAGTTGGAGGCCTAGTTTGCTGGCATAAACATACACTGTGATGTTGTTATGTTTAGTGAGACATGGTATAATGAAGATTCTGAGGTATTTAGATTGCCCAATAAAAACACATTTTATTTGAACAGGACATCAAGACGTAGCGGAGGTGTTGCAATGTTGATAGATGACTCTATGAAAACTGATTTGTTATCTGATTTCTGTTCCGTGACCGATGACTACGAAATGCTCTGTGTTGAAGCCAATTGTTTACTTTTTGCTACATGTTATCGGCCCCCTGATGGAGACCATAGTGCATTCTTCAATTTTCTTGAGAAATTTTTTGTCTTTGCAAGTCAGAATAGGCAGAGAGTTATAATTGGCGGCGATTTCAACATTGATATCAAAGGTGCTACTCGCAAATCAATAGGCTTTGAAAGACTACTTGCATCCTATGGATACGCGAATGTTATAAAATCTGAAACAAGGATAACTTCCACGTCAGCTACTTTACTTGACCTTTTTATCACGAACTACGATCTGCCATGTGTGTCCAGTGCCGTACTAAGCTGCTGTATAGGTGATCATATGCCAATATGTATGTCCGTTAAAGCACCCGAAAGAGCACCGAATACGAAGAAAGCATGTATAAACTTGCAAAGCATCACTGAAAACTCTCTAGAGGCTTTCCGCATCGACATACAAGGTACTTGCTGGGATACCGTGTTTTTACAACATACAGCACAGGAGGCATATGATACCTTCATAAGTCACTTTGTGACAGTATACAAGAAACACTTTGTCTCTAAAGAGCAAAAAATAAATAAAAAGATTCGGAAGCCTTGGGTAACCAATGAGCTTTTAAGGAAAATTAGAAAACGAGACAGGTTGTATGCGAAATTTCTAAAAACTCGAGAACCCTCACATCTCAAATTGTTTAAGACCTTCAGAAATAAGTTAACTAAAGAGTTAAGAATAGCAAGAGACGCGTATTATATTCAGGAATTTGTATCCTGTGCCGGACAGACGAATAAACTGTGGAACAAGGTAAATGCTCTTACAGGATGGAAACAGAAGGGAGAACAACCACAAGAGATTTCGTTAAATGGACGCTTAGTGAGAGACCGGGAGCTTGCTGATGCATTTAATCAGTACTTTGTAACAAAAGATACTGATCAGAATGCTCGTCCTAGCAATGACCTCACTGCACCTAGAATCAATAATTCCATTTTTTTCGCGCCAACTGACAGTGATGAGGTGTGCTCCATTTATCTCAACCTTAAAAATTCACGCAGCTGCGACATAGACGACCTACAGATACGGCCTGTTAAATATGCCATACATGAACTCGCCCCTATACTGGTGTACATTTATAACATGTGTATCTCTTGCGGGGTTTTTCCCGACAGAATGAAAACCGCAAGAGTAATTCCTATTTTTAAAAAAGGCGACAAACAGAATATAAAAAATTACCGTCCAATATCGATTCTCCCCATTTTTTCTAAAGGTTTTGAGAAAATTATCCTCAATAGGCTGTCTTCATTTTGCAGTAAACACCAGCTTATAACCGAATCACAGTATGGATTTCAGAAATAGAAGTCCACAGAACTAGCGCTTTTAGATCAGAAAGAGCACATATTAAGAAACTTTGAAAACAAGCTTTTAACTCTCGGTATATTTATTGATTACACTCAGGCGTTTGACCATATCAACCACAATATTCTCCTCAATAAACTAGAATGGTACGGCGTAAGGGGCACACCACTCGCTTTATTATCTTCCTACCTCAAAAACAGGCACCAATGTGTCTCATTAAGCGAATTCAAATCGCAAACCAAGGGCATAATCTCAGGTGTACCACAGGGAAGTATTCTCGGGCCGCTACTTTTTAACATTTATGTTAATGATATAGTATCGATTTATCAAGAAGCAAAATTTATAATGTACGCAGATGACACGAGTATTTTTTTATCGTCCTGCAATTACACAGACATAATAAGAATGGCAAATGAACTTCTCGGGAGACTTTCGATTTGGTCGAAAAAAAATTGCTTACAGGTTAATTGCAGTAAAACAAAAGCCGTAATTTTCCGAACTCAAGGAAAAGAAATTCCACAGTACCATAATATAATGTTCGAGTCTATGCAAATTGAGGTTGTTAACTCAATTAAAATTCTTGGTGTAACCTTCTCCAGCAGCCTACAATGGGACGAGCACGCAGATTCAGTCCTCAAGAAGCTAAGCAGTACGGTTGGTATGCTAAGTCGCAATCGACACATTTTTCCTACTTTTGTTAAAATACTTTTGTATAATGCCTTGTTTGCCTCGCACAATAATTATGGTCATTTAGTATGGGGTACAACGACACAATCAAATCTTAATAATATATTAATCATGCAGAAAAGGGCTCTACGTATTATTGCCAATGTATCCTTTACGGAACACACTGAACCACTCTTCGAGAAGTATAATATAAGAAAGATTCACGACATTTACACATACAGACTTCTGCGGGATTTTTACTATAGCAGAAGGAAACATAATTTTACGTTAGTGAAAATCGCGAACCTGCATCAGAATGTACCTGCCTACACTACACGCCGCACAGAAATATGGAATGTTTCGAGATACAGAACTAATTATAGCAAACAGATGCTTGAGAATAATTTACCAAGGTTGTTGAATTCCCTAATTGAAATGGGTATCGACATTCTAAGCATGAACCCGTCAAACTTTAAAGCCTTCATGCGTTCCTATACTGCATAAAATGTAATATATTTTTGTCTTTATTATTTCTTTAATGCTTCTGTCTCTCCTTCATACATATTTGTGAATGTTTCTATGTTTTGTTTTGGGCTTTCTTTATTCACTTCTTGTGTTCTGATGAGCTGACTGCCACCGCTGCTCTGCCAAGTGTACACCAGGATGCAGGACCGGTCAAGCCTCCAGGAGGCTTTTTGCCTGCCATCCTCGACATTATATCTGCATGGTGTAATGTTTGAATAAATATTTGAAATTTGAAATTTAATGTCGACAGGCAGCGTGATACATGTAGCGACAGGAAGCTCCGGACAGCACTCTAAGACAGAAAAACCATAAATTAAAAAAAAACATTCATCGTCTACAGAGGGAACCATTCATCACAGAAGAAAACAGTTCCCAGACTTTCTGCCCTCTCCTGCGGTCAGACAGCGATAGCTTTAGCTCCATAGCCCCTCAACGCATTCCAAGAGAGCGCCCATTCAAAGCGCACATGGAAGAATAGAGGACACATTTTGGATTAAGCTCACTGGATAACAAAGCTCACTCGAATGATATTAGCACTGGCCAACGGGCGAAGGCAGAAGTTCCCATTCACCAGAGCTCCTTGTTCGTACCAGTTGCTGAAATCCCTATTGAATGAATGAAAACAATCTTTTTGCGCAAAACCAGAAATAGTTAATGGAGTCCTTAGTCCAGGACCCCATTGGAGATGTTCCTGTTTCGACCGCTGCACCAGTGCTTTCTTGTCCTCCAATCGTGAGCTGCTCAGCATCCCCTCCCACTGCTCAATTGTGGCGTTTCTGATGTTCACTAACTCCTGGTTTTTTCTGGCATGCCCTCACCATATGAAATATATTTGATCCTGGTAGTCTCAGCAAGCAAGACCCCGTGGTTAACAGATTGTCACGCACCCTGCGGCATTCAGCGGAACTGCTCATCACTAACCCAAAACCCAAATATAGTGGAGGAACGGGAGTAACAGGCCAGTGTCATACAGCTCATACCTCAAAGACACCACCACAATGTGCTGACCTGTAGAAACTAACTATTTACTCGAATATTGGTCGATAAGTCGGATGAGCCGACCTCCTAACATCAGGAGCTGGAAAAAAAGAACTAAAAGTTTGAATGTTTAAATGTCGACAAACGGAATCTGAATTGCCGAACTAAATTAAGGCGACCTGCACAGCGCGTTCCATATCATAGCTGCGGCGCCGCTGATCGAAACTCACCGCCCAAGACGGCCCACTTGAGTGTAGAGCTCATATTCGATTATTCGTCCCGATGAATTCTCGACAGAACCGGAGAGACTTCACCGCCTTCATTTCCTTATTTAAAGTTGCGCCTGCATCCTGAATGTCCGCAGCGGCGCGGATTTTAATCATTCACGTGTGCAAGGAAGGGTTATCGCACGTTGTTATCGCACGTGATAAGGCGTTCTGCCTGGTTTCCCCAGCATCTGGCGTAATTTCTGGTGACATCACACTGGCGTGATGCTGCGTGACGACATGACCTTTCTACGTCAAAGACGATGGCTCGTTTAAATGCTGCCCAGAACTAAGGCTCAGATTTGGAAAGCATGACTCGCCGCGGAGCTCAGCTTAGGGGGAGGGGGGGGGGGCGTTATTATCGAGAGATCTCCGTTCTTCCGACGAGGGCCACGGTCGGCGCGAAACAGCACTGCAGTGTTATCTTATAGATGGTGTAGAACTATATCGATGCTGGAAAAGCCACATCACGAAGGAAGAGTTCTATGATAACTCAAGAGGCAGTGCCCTAATGTTTGAAGCTAGATCAGGATGCCTTAGAACGCGCAGCTACAAAAAGAAATTTAACGAAGATGCCGCATGTGCTGCGTTTGGTAAATCCGTGCACAATTGAACACATTGAACATATCATACTCAAATGTGATGGTATCTTACCAGATGTCGATGCAGGCACATTCACTCTTCTGAGGCTTTAGGGTTTATACCTAACAATGGTCATGTAAATAAATCTGTGGTGGAATTTAGCAAAAATCAATCGGAGATCGGTGGCTTGAAAGCTGAGAGGTTACTTAAGGTAATCAGTGTACGAAAACGTATTTACCGAAAATGGCGAATATAAATAATATCTTACAACGCAGTTAAACAAAATAAAGAGAAAAAAGCAGAGAATTGTGGCAACTGCCACCACCCTGTTTAAAACCGAACGCTACTACCTTCCATCCATCTTCTATCCATGCGGAAATTCTAATCGGCGATGCGGAGCAACTTTTCATGCTCCGCTAAACCGAAAAACGTGTTTCAATTGACGATTTGGATTCAGATTTTGAGTTCTGATTAGACGGCGGCGGATATCTTCCTCCTTCCCGATGCTGGTGAGCTCCTCTGGATCGCAAAGTGAAGAACATTATAGGTAACATTTTGGAGAACAGGACTCATGAAGTGTAGACGGGAACAAAAAAATCGAAGCATTTCTAGAAGCAGAAAGGAATTTCCAGCTATAATATGCTGCGCGTAGACGACGTAAAGTTTTGAGTGGAGCTTCAGTACTCGGCCGCCACGGATGACGCGAACAGTGCAGCACGAATGGCTCTACTAAGGCTACAAGAAGCCCTGGAATCCACGGGCATGAGCGTATCAGCCAAAAGAGAGTAAGATGCTTGCCATCAGAGGAGGAGCCCGAGAAAGAACAAGTTTCACCTCATAATAAATGATGGCCATCCAAGAGCCCGAAGACGGGAGCCTCAAAATTTTCGGAGTATACTTTTACGGAAATGGAAATACCAAGTGGCTACGAGAAGCGCACGATGGGCTCAAACTCGCGAAGAGAATTTCGACCGAAGGGGAGGTGCTTGCACCAGAATAATAACACTCACGAGAACCGCACTCATAGCCCGACACACTCCTCGGTGTGCATCTATACCTTATCCCAAAAGCAAATGGACAAGCTCAAGGTGCTATAGAATCAGCTACTCTGAGCCGTCACGGGACTACCCAGACACATCAGGCTAGAGGACTTGAAGAAACTCTGGCGACCAGAGCCTACACTCTAAACAGGAGTACGCCTATATGGGAGTAGAGAGTAAGCTGTCTTCTAGCGCACTCCCTTTCATCAAAGCGTGTGCGCTAGAGTACAGCTTGCTCCCTTTTTCCTACTCTCTGCTTAGAGTGTACCACAGCGTTCGTCCGAAAAGGTGACCCATGCGCAATGAAAAGAGGCCACAAGTATGCTGCAATGGTAAGAAGAGAAGCAGAAGTCATTGAACATCGCCCCTGTAACCGCCTCGGGGTTTGCACACACCTGTATCTTATACACCCCTCTCAGGAAAAGTAGCCAAGAAATTCGCGCAAGCAAGATACGCGGTCGCAAGAGATATACAGCACAGACAAGCACAAGAATATAAGTCTGCACAGACTGCGAGAAGCTATAGCTATGAATACAGTTCGCAGAACGCAATAGTTCGCGAATCTTCAATGCCTTCTTCTGCAAATGGGAGAACTGGAAGTTAACATAAAAAAGCACGAATGGCGAAACTAAAAATGATGCCGACTTCTTATTGTGCGCTTATCCAGGCATCATGCAAGATGTGAAGGTGCAAGGAAGGATGAGATGTGACGACCACAGGAAGTTGAGGTCTGAAATTACCTTAGGTTTCAAAAGACAATAGAATGAAGTGGTGTGAAAGGATCATATAAACGAGATAGCCGTAACAGATACAGTAGATGAGTTCAGGAGATCTCTCAAAAACAGATATTCCGCTTTAGTTACCGACGACGACCTTCGTGTTCGAGCGACGAATTGTAATCTTGCAACTATAATAACAGAGCATGCAATAGAAGTGGGTGGTAAGGTAACTAGGCAGGATACTGACAAGATCTCTCAGAAGATAAAAAATATGATTAAGAAGCGCCAAAGCAAGAAAGACTCTAACCGCATAGATAGAATCGCACTAGCAGAACTCTCAAACCTAATTATCAGCGCTCGACAAACGTGACAAGAATACTTTGTCGAGGATTGAGCATGGTCCAAAGAACGGAGGTAGCCTAAAAGCGGCCAAGAGAAAACTATGCATGAGGGAAATCAGATGTACACCCTTGTGTTAGAATGTGCTAGAAATCCTTCCCACCCCGTAAGCCTAATTGCTCGCATACCGGAATCTTGGAAAGATGAAAATATTATCAAATCCATACGATAGGGAACGTGAACGAATTTTTAAATATTCGAGACCGATCAGCTTACTACCCGTTGCTTATAACATATTTACTAAGGTAATCACTAATCTAATTGGATGAACCTAGAATTTAGTCCTTAGAATTGGCTGGCATTCGAAAAAGCTACTCAAGTATACACCATTTTTGCGCCAACAATAAGGGGTTAAAAAAACGCCTAGCATTCAGTAGTAGTAGCAGTGGTAAAACACGTTATTTCAAAGCCCAAATCAAGTGCTTAAAATGTGCTTCATCCGCGATGTGAGGCCGGGCTGTCCGCTTTACGAGAATTAGACCAGTCATGCCAGGTGAGGACTGGGGGTAAGTGAGGGGGTAGAAAGGGGTCTAAAGAGTAGCAGGAGAATAGGATTAAAGCACATGAACAAGATCGGCCTTGGGTTTAGGGCGCATGCTCAGGCGAGGTCAGTGCGGAAGCGGTATGAACAACGTGTTGCCTGTGTAATAACCAGTGTGTTTGTCTAGATTTTACGAATTGTATGGTTCCTGGAAATAGAGAGATGGGGTGCACGGCCGGAAAAGCGGTTGACATTCTGCGGCCTGCCTGAATGGGAGGTAGAACAGCTCGGTGGATTTCTTGATCAGAAGGCATTCGTCAAACAATGGTTGGCTGGACCAGTGCATCGCTGAAACCCGATTAAGATTCTCGAGGGAGAGCTGACTACACAGATCATTTCCTGCCATCTTTAGATATAACCAACCCCTACGCATAGCCCCCATAGGTCACGTCAAAGCATTTCACTCAGTCCAAACCTCAATAGTCATGTAGGCATTTTGTAATTAACGTGAAGAACCATGTGTAAAGGTTCTAGCGAGCATAGCTTCCATAGACAAAGTGGTAAAATCCCAACCAGAAATGATATCAGGCAGAGGGACATTATCTCCCCAAAGCCAAAACCAAAAATCACGTGTTTACAGGTCAGAAGATAAAGCGGTGGGAAGGGGATAAGCGTTTACGCACAATGTCTTAGCAATTTTTGAACTGCTGATGACATTGCGTTGCTAAGTAATGCAAGGGACAAATTTCAGGGCATAATTGAGTTCCTAGACAGGCAAAGGAGAAAGGTTGGTTTGAGAATTAATACATAGAAATGTAGTGTAATGTTTCAGAAGGAAACAACAATTTCCGTTACACAGAGAATGATTAGAAATGGTAGCAATGTACAGTATATCTACTTATGGCAGGTAACGACCGCAGATTGTAGCCCGAAGAGGGAAGTAATGGAGGATAAAAAAATTAACATGGACACTTAATTCCATCCCGTGTGTGGAATGCACTAGTATTATCAATGTCTTTAGTGGGAGTGACGTGACTGCCGACATAGTGATGTCACTTCTCCGGCCAATGGAAATGCTTCACTCTGGTAACATCGCTTGTATCCAGACAATCACCGAATGTTGTATCCAACGACACATTGTATTTCTCATTAAAATTAGATAGCGCGCATTTGGCAGGTCATGAGTAGTAGCTTACAGTTTCCCCCAAGAGGCAAGTATAACAGTTGTATACCTTGCCACTACTTATTATTGGGCAGAAAGTTACAGGACAACAAAAAAGATTGAACATAAATGCAGGAGGGCACAGCGAGCGTTGGGAAAGAAAATGATAGGGGAAACTCCTGTGGACGGCCGTTGGTTGCGTGCTTCATTCCCGTCAGATCGTCTGAAGAGGCCGAGGATGCGGCCAAAGCCTTGGCGATGGTCTCCACCTCTGCAGAAATCTTCTTCAGCGACTATAAATCTGCGATTCGTAATTTCGCCAAAGACCGTGTCTCCCCCGTCATCCTATCTCTCCTCCGCTCCACCAAGGACAAACTCGGCCCGATCCAATTCGTCTGGGTCTCTGCGCACTCATCCCATCCAGGGAACGAGGCGGCCCACAATTATGCCCAAGGACTCGTCGACCAGGATGTAGTGTCGCCCGTCCTGCGGACGGCGAGAGTTCATATGGTTGCATTTCATGACATAACCATGTACTACTGCACTACTGCTTAGGTAGACTTCTATATCCCCCGTACGTATTTCTCTGATCAAACCCCAAGAGGTTGCGTGGAGGCAACTCCAAACGAACACCTTCCCCAACCCCGCGATATATGCCCGCATTTACCCGGGTCTACCCTCCGTCCTGTCAACTATGTGGCCAGCATGCCACTCTATCCCGCATAATCTGGGCTTGCCCTCAGGACACGCCTCCGCGAGGTTTGCAGCGCTCGAATCCAGACCAGTGGGAGGCCGCATTGCTTATTTCCGACTTGGACACACAGATCCGGGTTGTGACAAGAGCCCTAGAAGTCGCCGAACGCCACGGGCTCATTGCCACTTGATGGGGCTATAACCCCTCACCAACTGCAACCTTGGTCGATGAAAATAAACTTTATCCTCCTCCTCCTTATAGAAAAATCATGCGAAACCCTATTTTTACTATTTTTAGAGCGTTGTTCTTCGGTGCCCATTCGTGGATTCCGCGTCGTCGGCGTGATTGTGAAAAGTAAATTTTTCACAGGAAAACTGCCCCGCCGCGGTGGCTCAGTGGTTAGGGCGCTCGACTACTGATCCGGAGTTCCCGGGTTCGAACCCGACCGCGGCGGCTGCGTTTTTATGGAGGAAAAACGCTAAGGCGCCCGTGTGCTGTGCGATGTCAGTGCACGTTAAAGATCCCCAGGTGGTCGAAATTATTCCGGAGCCCTCCACTACGGACCTATTCGTTCCTATCTTCTTTCACTCCCTCCTTTACCCCTTCCCTTACGGCGCGGTTCAGGTGTCCAACGATATATGAGACAGATACTGCGCCATTTCCATTCCACCAAAAACCAATTATTATTATCACAGGAAAACTGGTTTACAATTTTTTAAAGGTGTAGTCGCGCTCAATATTAAGTCCCTGGGGTCGGTAAAAAAGTGTCACGAAAGCGTGACACCTTGAGGACGACGAAAAATTACTGGGCACGTAGGCCGTGGAGGCACGCGAGCAGAATTTGGAAGCGCGAGGATGGCGCAGGAGTTCGCCAGAGGGAAAACAAGAGCAGCCCCCTGCGAACAGTTCCATGCCAAGCTTTTCGCCTTCCAACTCTTTCGGTCAGCCGCTCGTCGTCACCCGGGCCGATGTGAGGGATGCCAACAGCTCGTTGCTGCCGGCTGCGTCCACAGCCCCCCTCGACCCGCCGCCAAGGTACGTACGCAACTTTCCCTGTTTTGGGCTCCTGTATAGTTGTTATGCGCTACGTTAGATGGCGCCACATTTCGCATGACGGCTCATTTCTTCAAAGCAATGGCGCGGTTAAGGTGTCAGCCGATATGTGAGACATACTACGCCATTTCCTTTACCCAACAGCCAATTCAATTGAATGGTGTTTGAGGAAAGCAAAGGAAAAATATATTTTAAACGGGTGCGAATAACCAAGGAAAGGTTCTCTGATTGGTGGCTAGAAACAAGACAAGAGTGAAATCACACGGTGGCGTGAGTTACCGCCCGATTTGAATCATTCTGCCTTATCAATCTATCCATTTATCCACCCGAAGCTCTCTAGCATGCCTGGATTGCACGCCTATGGAACGCCCAGAGGTGGTTCTAGTGGAGCGCTATTTGTAGAGTCAGTGGTGCGGCGTTCGCAAGAGAGCGACAGTACGCGTCACAGCACTCGAGTAAGGATGGTGCGGCGCCTTCCTTAGTGATTAGGCGTTCGGTACCTTACCCAGAGGACGTGGGATAGAATCCTGGCAGCCACGGCCCCGTTTCGATGTTACACGAAGTTCTTTAAAGAACCCTTTTTGTTCGAAGTTACTGCAGTACCCACCTATACGAGGGCCACGTGTGACTGCAATTTGTCTTTACTGCTGGTTGTCAAATGCAGGGAAAGCGCCGAGTAGAATGGCAGTGCAGTCGCTGCGTTTCGCTTGATGAGCGCGGACGGCCAGAGTATCTTAAATATTTCTCTTGAACGCTTGTCGTTAGCTCGTGTTCGGGACAGAGGCGACGCTGGGTTAAACACTGGTGCCGACCACAGCAACGCTGTTGTTGTTAGCCTATCAAAAGACGGCACATACCCACACTGGGGGATCGGCCAGAAATCGGGTGTCTATTCACTTGTTATAAGATAATTAAAAAGGAAAACACACGTGAACGCAAAACCGGTGGATTCTACCTCATGAACAGAAAATGCCTGTGGTTTTTCCACAGGAAGCGCAGGAAGTGCACAACAATGCCAGCTTCAAGAATGCTTGTCGCGATATGCTTGCGGCCTATATGGCGCTGGGCGTAGTACCTGACTCCCTCAAGACGCTATTGTGGCCGCAGGGCAGTGCGCGCAGCCGTGAGCGAAACTTGGTGAGCCTCTGTGCGTTCCTCGAACAGGCGGGCTTGACGACCCGTCTGTTTTCCGACAGGTAGTTACACGCAGTGACCGAACGCTCCGCGACTTCCACCTTGGACGATTAACAACTGGGCGCCCTACTCCAGTTGTAGTCAACATGTGTGCGCGTGTGTTTCTATTGCTCCATCATGAACAAATCACGCGCACAACCTGAACAGATTTCTCATTCTGTAAAGAGTTTGTGTATATTACCTCTCCCCCTATCCTCTCTTCCTGTCCCCTCACCTCTTTCATTTCATTTCTGCATTCTGCCTGCTATCCTTTATTTCCGCTGCCCCAGTTCAGGTGCTTCAGTATCGATGGCAGATGCCGAGGCTAATAATAATTACAATAATTGGTTTCGGGGGAAAGGAAATGGCGCAGTCTGTCTCCTATATCGTTGGACACCTGAAACGCGCCGTAAGGGAAGGAATAAAGGGGGGAGTGAAAGAAGAAATGAAGAAAGAGATGCCGTAGTGGAGGGCTCCGGAATAATTTCGACCACCTGTGGGTCTTTAACGTGCACTGACATCGCACAGCACATGGGCGCATTAGCGTTTTGCCTCCATAAAAACGCAGCAGCCGCGGTCGGGGTCGAACGCGGGAAGTCCGGATCAGTAGCCGAGTGCCCTAACCACTGAGCCACCGCGGCGGGTTGCCGAAGCTAGCAAAAGTATTTTCCTTCCTTTCTATTAATACTTTAATAAAAACATCTTACTACTACTTAGGAAGCGCCACGTGACAACGTTTTCTTTCTCTTTATTTCATGTTAAGAACGCTAGATGATGGTGGAACAGCGTTGCCGCTGCGTTGTGCTGCCGCTACACCTTTCCAGTCGGCTTCTGTTCGACTGCCATGCAGTTCGCAAAGTGCTGAGACCCGATGCCGTATAGCGCTGGGCTACGAAAAATTGAGAATAGGAAACGGCGAAGTAATTCTCTCACATCTCGGTGGAACAACCCGCTTTCAAACCACCGTCCGTTCGAAAATAGAAGCTCTGCTACCGCCGTAGCGTTCTGCTACAATAAGGTGGTGGTTACAACTTTTATTGCCACAAAATGGAAGTGATTAGTTGGGGCTGGGGCGAGGCAGTGTGGCGCCCAGTCGGGGGCGACCTCTTTAACTCGCCTGTTGACGGCCAGCTGTCTTGTTTTTCTTGGACTGGCCAAGAGCTTGTCCCATTCCTCCGCTGAGTAATGCACACCGTGCAGGCCATAGAGCCGTACTGAACGTTTATAAACGTTGGGCGTACTCACTTGTGCCAAGGTGGCCACGACAAAAGCGGCTTTTCGCTGGCATCGCTTACAAAGACAGTACTTCACTCTAGAAATGTTCGCTGTTAAAAGCGTGACCGCGAAATTTGTCATCTCTTTTGAAAAGCGCGGCGACCGCTCTTAGAGTGACGTCATATTATTATGAGCCCACAGTTGCGAATATGGTAGAAGTAAAATTGCTGCGAAGGTTAGATTCAAAACGCGGCTTAACCGTTTGCCTCTTTACGAATATGCGGCAGCTAACAGATGGTTGCGCCTTCTAGGAGCTGGGCTGTCATTCATCAGCGGCGTCTTTCAAGAGTTGAGCTATCATGGCAGACTCAGCATCTGGTAAGTGGTCACTTCTCTACAAAATGCGTAGTTCAAGCAGTGCTGAGCAGTTATCCTGAAAACTGCAAGTGGCATGACACTACGATAACTTCAAAACACCTCAGAGCACCGTGCCTCAGTATCATGAAGCTCAGAGTCAGCTATTTCAACTGCTCATTGTGGGAAATTTTGCAGCTAACATAATTAAATAGCTTTGTTGAGAGTTGACCTGAACTGCTACATTTAATTGTGGTTTTAAATTCAAACTTTAAAGCCAGTATAAAACTTTGTTTGCGTGCGCTATCTCCACTTAATTTTGCGTATTAAAGAAATCCAGTGCTTCACACACAAGGTGGCGCCATGTCACGGCACACCGAAGAAGGTAAGCTGGCAATCTTCAGACTGTATCGGATGTTAAGTGCTTTATAACGTGGTCAGCGAGTGGCCTCGACCCATAGCGCACCAGTTATAATGGGTCTGGTGCAGAGTTTAAGCAGCAGTAGCAGCAGCAGCTCGAGTGACGCTGGATCGTCCAAGATGGTATTAGTCTCATTCCTTGCACCACGTCGTTCTGTTAATTGTCCATTTTACCATTGCGAGAAAACTAGTGAAGGGTAAACGAAACGCGCCGCTCTCGAATCACTGTTAGGATGCGCATTTTTAGACGATCAGAAGTGCTGATGCCGACACTACTGAAATTCGAATAATAATAATAATAATCGGTTTTTGGGGAAAGGAAGAGGCACAGTATCTGTCTCATATATCGTTGGACAACTGAACCGCGCACTAAGGGAAGGGATAAAGGAGCGAGTGAAAGAAGAAATGAAGAAAGAGGTGTCGTAGTGGAGGGCTCTGGAATAATTTCGACCACTTGGGGATCTTTTACGTGCACTGACATCGCTCAGTACACGGGCGCCTTAGAGTTTTTTCTCCATAAAAACGCAGCCGATGCGGTCGAGTTCAAAATGGCTGATCGGCACGTCTACTTATGCTCACATGCATGACCACAGAGTTGTCAGGTAGGTGCTACAGCGCGCGGTTAGCGGAGAGAACTTGGCAAAGAAAATTAAGATGCGGCGAGAGAGAGTGAAACAACTTTATTGCCATAGAATGTCGGGGTTTAGGACAGGTGGGCCTGAAGATGCGGCGATTCCCTCGCTTTGAAGAGCTCAACTCGTCCCGATAGAGAGGATGAAAGGATGGATGGTGTTGTTACCGCAGCATTTGCTTGGCCTCGTCACCATCCTAGCGGAGTTCGCACGCGCGGGACTGTTAAGCCTCCCGAGCCCCGAGCTTTCCGTTTCTGAAGTTTTCTAGCATATACTGGAACTTAAAGGCGCACTGTGTGCGAGTGCGTGCGCGTGCGTGCGTGTGTGTGTGTGTGGGTGCGTGCGTGCGTGTGTGTGTCCGAGGCGGACGCACCTCTTTCAAATCGAAACCGGAGAACGAACGTTTATTTCGGAGCTCGTTCACGACGGCGGCTGGCTGCTGTGGCTGATTTCGAACAAAACGGTGCAGTGTGTGTTACTTAAAATCTACCATGCACGCCTACTGCGCACTACTCATCGGGTGGAAATGGTGCCTGTTTTCAACGGTTCACAGCTGCGTTTACCCGCCGCGGTGGCTCAGTGGTTAGGGCGCTCGACTACTGATCCGGAGTTCCCGCCTTCGAATCCGACCGCGGCGGCTGCGTTTTTATAAAGGAGAAACGCTAAGGCGCCCGTGTGCTATGCGATCTCAGTGCACGTTAAAGATCCCCAGGTGGTCGAAATTATTCCGGAGCCCTCCACTACGGCGCCACTTTCTCCCTTTCTTCTTTCACTCTCTCCTTTATTCCTTCCCTTACGGCGTGGTTCAACAGTCCAAAGATAAAGGAGACAGATACTGCGCGAATTCCATTCCCCAAAAACCAATTATAATTATTAATATCACAGCTGCGTTTAAACCTGCGGTCACGTCGAGACCAATGCCACACCTAGCCACATAGTGCTTTGTAGTGGATGATTTCTTTGTAGCGAAAGCTGCACTGCGCTACATCGTAACGATTTCGCGGTGCTTGCGGTTTTGTCCTTCAAGTGAGCCAGAAGTCAAACCCCTTACGGCGCGGTTAGGGTGGCCCCAGATATATGAGAAACGGTTGCTACGGTATTTCCTTTCCTGAAAACTGGTTGGCGTGTCCATCGATATATGTGGGACAATTACTGCGCCATTTCCATTCATCAAAAGCAAATTTATAAACAAATCTTCAGCTGCACGCGTTGCTGTTCACAACGTTGTAGCAGAAACGCGGCACTGAAGTCGGCGTACCGCCGGCGTTCTCGCCGTTCATTGGCGTTAGCGTTGACACCGCTTTAGACTCCGTTGGTTTTGAGGAAAGGAAGGCGCATGACTGGCTCCTCGGTGCAGTGGACGCCTCATTCGCGCTTTGAGGTACGTGGTTGTGGGGAGAGAGAGAGAGATGTGGGCTGCATGCACTAGCGCTGCCAACGTTGTGGCAGACACGCGCCACTGCAGCAAAAACGCGCAGCGTTCATTGGGTGACCAACCTCTCGTGATCAACCATTAATTTAACCGCCACCTGCCAGAGCGGGCGCACTGCCTATCCGATGTTTGGAATGCACTCAGCGTTACAGAAGCCAAGCACCGCGTCTCGTTGCCGTATACACCACAGCTTTCGCTCTCAAACCAGTTTCAGCAGTAGTTGAACCCGCGGTGGCTCAGTGGTTAGGGCGCTCGACTACTGATCCGGAGTTCCCGGGTTCGAACCCGACCGCGGCGGCTGCGTTTTTATGGAGGAAAAACGCTAAGGCGCCCGTGTGCTGTGCGATGTCAGTGCACGTTAAAGATCCCCAGGTGGTCGAAATTATGCCGGAGCCCTCCACTACGGCACCTATTCTTCCTTTCTTCTTTCACTCCCTCCTTTATTCCTTCCCTTACGGCGCGGTTCAGGTGTCCAAAGATATATGAGACAGATACTGCGCCATTTCCTTTCCCCAAAAAACCAATTAATATTATTATTAGTAGTTGAACGGCAGCAAATTTTTTTTTTTTTTGTAGCGGGAGCTACACTGGGATAGCGGTCGAGCATTTCGCGGAACATGGGAGAGGACAGTTGTGCGCATGTGCTGTTACCGTGGCAACAGGGGGAGCAAGGTGCGGCGTGCGCTTCGCCGTAGCCGCGCGCCCGCTCCACCAGTTCAGTTCAGCTCAGTTCTGAAAAAGGTTATTTCCGGCAGATGGTGGTCTCCCTACCCCCTCTCAGGCTCGGCCGTAGCCTAAGCCCGATCAGGAGGAGAGGCCTTCGGCTGAGGACGGTGTAGCTGATGCTTCACGGCCTCAGCCGCCATGCAGGTTGCTTTGCGCTGCGCGTTGGGGTCCTCGCTCCGAAGCAGCGCCTCCAAGGCTTCAAAACTAGTTATGTCTTGTTTAGCCCCTGGTGAGCTAAGACATTCCCAAGTAATGTGGTTTAGCGTACCCTTTGCCCTACAGTCGGTGCATTTTTGTCATCTGGGTTTTTAGCAATTTTGGCTGGCGATATGTATACCGCTGCCTGGATCCTCCTCCAGATGTAAGCCTCTTTGTGACTAACGGACACGTCCGGAGGAGGGTATACCCTTCTTTCTTATTTGTAATTATCCGTAATTTCCTTGTATGTGATTGGGGCATCCTTAAGATTATTGCAGATGGGTTGCTCCGCTGCTGCCCGGATGTAGGTTACTCGGGCTAGCAGGAGAGCGGCCTCGTTACCAGATATTTCCTCATGTGCTGGTATCCGGAATAGTGCAGCGAACCTGTGTTTTGGCATGCTGTCCAGAATGCGTTTGGCTTCCCAAGAGACCAAGCCCTTACTAAAATTTCTGACAGCGGACTTACTGTCGCAAAGAATGTATCCTGCATTAGATCCTGCCAGGGCGAGCGCCACCGCCACTTCTTCAGCAGTTTCTGTGTTCTGGGTTCTGACTGAGGCTGTGATCAGGGGTTTTCCCTGACCGTCAACAACGGCCGAAACCGCAGCCGCCTCTGGTCCGCAGCCTCATCTACGTATGCTACCTCCTCGGCAGGCAGCTCTCTGAACTTTTTAACCATAGCTTTGGCCCTATGTTGTCTTCCCTCTTTGTTGAACTCAGGGTGCATGTTTTTCGGTATGGGGGAAATTTTGATTTTGGACCTGACGTCGAGAGGTATCTCTACCTTGCCTTCTATTTTGCTGTCAGGCTCTACCCACACCCATGGCATAATTTTCCTACATGTCCAGGTTTTGTTAAGCTGCTCAAGCTGTGAAATTCTAACTGCTTCCTTAAGCTCCGCCCATGTGTTATGAACCCCCATTTTTTCAAGTTCTTCAGTGGAGGTATTTACGGGTAGACTGAGGGCTCTGTTTACACTTTTCCTAATGATTATATTCAGTCTGTCTAGCTCCCCTTTATTGAGTTCTATGTGGGGGGTGGCGTAGCCGATCCTGCTTGTGATGAAGGCCTGCGTGAGCCTGAGCAAGTTACGCTCTTTCAACCCCCTTCCTTTGGTGGCTATCCTTCTGATTAACCCTGCTTTCTTATCTGTATACTGCTCTAGTTTTTTTATTGTGCTAGCGTTATTGCCTTTGGAATTGATGAAGAAACCAAGAATTCTGATTTCTTCAACTATGGGAACCCTGCGCCCCTCAACTATGATGTTTATGTCCAGCTTAGGTCCGTATATGCCTTTGGTGTACACTAGAACCTCTGATTTCTGAGGAGAGCAGGCTAGCACTCTCTCTTTGGAATATTCAACAATGATGTCCGCAGCTTGCTGTAGCTTATTTCTGGCCTCGAATGTACCAGGTTCACTGATCCAAAGATTTATATCATCTGCGTACAAGCTGAATTTGATGTTGCTAATTTTGTTGAGGAGGGGTGGGAGCCCTCTCATTGCAATATTGAAAAATAAATGGGGGTAGTACCACCCCTTGTGGCGTGCCAGACCCCCCTATATTGATTGGTGCTGACTTTGCATCCTGAAACTTCAGTATCGCTTCCCTGTCTGTGAGGAAGTCTTTTATGTAGTTGTATGTTCGTAGGCCTAGGTTTGCTTCCTGTATGCCTCGAAGTATAGCTTCATGCCTAACATTATCAAATGCCTTAGTTAGGTCTAGGCCTAAGATAACTTTCAACTCATGTGAACGGTTCTTGAGGATATCTTGCTCTAGTCTTAGCATTATATCCTGAGTGCTTAACCCTGGCCTGAAGCCAACCATCTCATATGGCCATTTGTTATTGTCCTCCATATGCCTGGAAAGTCTGTTTAGCACTACATGCTCCATTACCTTACCCACGCAGGATGTAAGGGAGATCGGTCGCAAACTATTGAGTTCCTCGGGTTTCCCCGGTTTTGGTATAAATACTACATCTGCCTGTTTCCAGGCTTTGGGAATCTTTCCAGTTTTCCATGCTTTCCCAATGTAGGCCGTGAGGTTCGTGACGGATGCATCATCAAGGTTTTTAAGTACCTGGTTACGAATCCCTTCTGAGCCGGGTGCCGACTTCGTTTTTAGATTGCATAAAGCAGCACGCACCTCCGCTTCCGTAATTGATGCATCCAGCTCCGGGTTGTCCTCGCCACTATATTCGGGCAGAGGTCCAGCCGGTTCCTGGTTGATATATATTTCTGCGAGACGCTCGCACAGTTGTTCATCTGTGCCGTTGAAACTGTGTCTGACTATCGTTTGTCTAACTCTTGCTTCTGATTTGGTTTTTGTCTGGGTCTAATAAATGTCTAATTATATTCCACGTCTTTGCGAGACTCATTCCCTTTTCCATCTGGTCACAAGCGCTTAGCCAGTTTTGCTTGCATACCTGAAAGGCATGCTTTTCTATTTCCCTGTTGTCCGCTTAAGTCCCTGGTTATCCTCCTGTCTTTCTTATTTTTCCTTTTCCTCTCCTGGAGGGTCGCTTTCCGCTTAAAAAGCTTGAGGAGCCTGCTGTCCACGTTTTGTGGGGCGTCCTTGTCCTCTACTTCAACTGTAGTGTCCTCTACGTGTTTCTTCAGCAGGGTGGTCCACTCGCATATATCGGTTATGCTACCCATGAGCTCTGCTTCTATTAGGGCCCTAAATTTATCCCACTCTGTGATGGTTGGATTCTTATATTTCCTCACCGTGATGCCCTTTCCTAATGAGAAGGATATGATGCTGTGGTCGCTACCTAGGGTTTGCCCTGTGGTGGCCCAGGTTACCTTAGCAATGTTTCTGCTGAGGGTGAGGTCCGGAGAAGTATCCACCTGGCCACCTGTTCCTTTTCTCGTTCACATGCAGGGATCGATATGCAGTGTGATTCCCAGGTCTTGGATACATTCTAGCAATTTCCTACCCTTGGGATTTGCCTGCTTGTAGCCCCACTCCGGATGTGCCGCGTTAAAATCCCCCATAATGACTAAGGGATAGCTTCCTGCGAATTTGATTGCCTCCTTAAAGGTGGCTTCTAAGTTGAAGTTTTGCCTTGGGTTGCTGTAAACATTAAGAAGAAAAATGCTTTTGAAATCCCGCCTTCCGGTGATTACTTCTACCAGGACGGAGTCTGTTCCTTCGGACTCTATGTCGTGTTTTATGACAGCCAGATTCTTTTTAACCAAGGTGGGCACCCTGGAGTCCATCTACCCGTTTCCGTAGAATTTATATCCCTCTATCGTCGCCCCTGTTTTCGATGTTTTCTGTATTGCCATGGCTATGGGTTCAACACCGTCGACGCCGAGCGTGACGTCACGCGGATGAGCAGTTGTGCGCATGCGCCGACACCATATGGTAACCAGACAGACCGCAGAGCTGCGCCGCGTTCTTCGTCGTCGCCTCGCCGCACGCCGCTCCATCACCAGAACCGCGCGTCGAATGCGGAGCACTGCGCGGATTTGCAATGGGCGTCTGTAATCTGCTGCGGGTCCTTGTACCAAAGATATTAAACTTATTTTTGGAATATGGCGGAGTGCTTGGCTTGAAGCACTCAGGCACGGGTCGGCCCGTTATTGAACTGCCTCCAGCATGGGCACGGGGCATATTAGCGCGGCGCGTCTTTTCTTTCATTCTTTGCTCTTCTATCCTTTACCCATCCTACTTTCAGCACGCGGCAGCGAGCGTCGCTCGGCTTGAGCCAGTAGGCAGGCCCGTGCACTTTCTTTTTCCTTCTTCCTCTCAGCAACATCAGTCAGTCAGTCAGGCGTCTGTATCACAACGTTTGACAAGCATGCAGAGAAGGAGAGTCCGCCACTGCTAACGGCGGCATATACATGTGAAGATTAACTATTCCGATCATGAGGTTGTCGCCTGGCAGTTGACTACTCAAAAAAAAGAGAATGGGCGTCAGAAGGCAAATAGAGCAGCTTAGACGCCCGAGCAGGGAGAGGAACGCCTTGCCAGACCTGCCGAGCGTAATAAACGGCGCATAGCCGCTGAAATTTAGGCTACAGAAGGCGTTGGTCAACGGGAACCAACAGAAGAGGACGTGAAGCCCCGTCGTGTGACCGATCACCCCATTTGAATTTCCAAAAAACAAGCTCAGCCAAGGAGAGGTACCTCTCGCTACATGTATACTGGCAAAGCCGAACTAAGCCACAACCAATTTTTGTGTGTGTCTGCGTTGTTCAGAGTGCACTTTTTATGTGAAAGTTTTGGAAGGTGGCTCATTAATAAAAGCAATAAGCCTTAAATGCATTTTTGCCGTAATGAAACGAGATGAGCGCATAAGGCGCCCGTCTGCTGTGCGATGTCAGTGTGTATGTTAAAGATCCCCATGTGGTCGAAATTATTCCGGAGCCCTCCACTATAGTACCTCTTCCTTCCTTCTTTCACTCCCTCCTTTACCCTTACTTTAAGGTGCGGTTAGGGTGTCCACAGAGTTATGCAAGTTACTGCGGCAATTTCTTTCCTAAAGAAACAATTTTGAACTCGTCGATCACCTCCTTTGGTTGAAATTGAGAATTTCCCTGAGAATAGTTAAAACTAAATTTTAAGTGATTGAGTCCATTCTCGGTGGACACCTCAACCTCATCTCTGCAGTGAAGGGAAGACAGGAAAAGGCGTCGTAGTGGAGGGGGTGGTGGTAATCATTTGTACGAATATTTAGATGGCTATGTGCGAGAACATGGGAGGATCACCTGGGATGCTTTACCTTGCAATCACATGGCGCAGATCAAGGCCGAGTCGGGCACCGCAACCACACTGTGGAAGAAAAAAAGATATGCCGCCACCGTCCTTTTTCTGCCGTCAGGTGCAGCTTCAACCTATAATGGGTGTGTCGGCTCGGAATCAATGAGTTAGGTGCTTAGGCTGTTTTTTTTTACTTTTTTGAGGCTGCTCTTCTTACTCCAGTCTTTCCTAAGGGCGCTCCCTCGGCATTGTCATATTGATCGCTGGACTGCTGTGGGTACCTGACGTAAGCACCATCAGCTTTTTACACCTGTTCACAAAGGTGCAAAGACCAGATGTTTTGGCGTCTTCGTGTACCCGATCGAAAGACTTGAACAGAAAGTTTTTCAAGTGGTCCCCATCCTTCTCAACTGGTACTTTGGCGGCAGGCGATGTGCTTCGACCAGAGTACACTGAGTCGTCGCCGTGAAGGAGGTTTGCAAACTTCCTACCGAGAAAGCACGAGCAGTGAAACAGCAGGCCCCAAAGCGGGTCCTGCTGTTTATCTCGATATGCACCAAGCGAAGACACATTTGATTTTGATCTACTTAAAGTTGAAACTCCCTAAGAACCCAGTACCGAAGCGTGGCTGTAAGATATTCGCACAAAGGCGGGCTCTCAGCCGCACATTGATATGCATGTTATCGGAACCTCAGCTCACCGCCGACCAAGGAACCAGCGATTCACTTGGCTGGGCCCTGAATCGACATTGCATTGTGCAGCGCAAAGTGGACCATTGCTGGTTAGAAAGTTCTCAAAAAACGGACCACACTATTCTGCGTGGTCCGTCTGTATAGAGATGGACATCGCATGGTGATGGTGCGTTTGCGTGAGTTTGCGCGCCATCTCGGTATGTTCGCAAAGCGATTTTTATTTTTTTAAATATTTAAAAGTAATCGCCGAACGTTCTAAATGCTCGCTTATGTTTCAAAAATTGCCACAGGTATTTAGGACGCCACTGGGGCTGTTCAAATGACAGGGCTCGTCCAGACGACGTCGGGCAACAATGAAGTCAGGTGAGTGTAAATGGCAGGAAACGCGTTGAAGCGCAGTCGTCCTTATAGGTTTAGTGCTGCAGTGTCACACAATTGTCAGAGCGTGACCGCTAAAATTGCTTGAAAATCGTGAAAAGATCTCCTGGATAACCTGAATGCTGAATGGGCAACGTAAACGTAGCTGCGTGCAGCTTGCCAGAGATTTGTGGGAGCTGTCCTCAGTATCCAACACTGGTCTTCTCGCAGAAATGAAGACGGATGGATCAGACGTCGGTTACTCGGGGGTGAGGTAAAACTTAAAGTGGCAGCTTTGTCAGGGCACGAAGTAGTGTGTTGAAACCATTCAGGCTGCTTCCGAGCCCCGCTTGTCTCGCTACGAATCGCGTTGGCTTATGCGCAACCAGTGGCACTGCGCACTTAACATGTACTCCCTGAGTAAAAGTGAAAAAAAGTCGTAGAGGACGCGAGGAAAATGAGACACGCCGGCGCCTCGATACGTAGGTCACTTGGCATGCCTCCCTCTTGCTTGTTTGATACAGTCAGAAATTAAAAAGCGATTTCGTTTACATGCGCGATTGGGCAGCTCAGTAATACTGGCATAGCCGATTGTTAACTGCTGTTATATTAAGTTGTATCCTACTAGAGCCACTCTCAGCCCTCCCTCTGGCTGCTTCCGGGCCCCCCTCTCGCATTCGTTTCTTTGTGAGAAAATAATGAGTCTTCTTTCAAAGCAGGTCTGAATGACGGGTCTGATTAGAGCTTTCGGCCGGGCTAGAATGTTATTAATGCTAAAGCGTTATATATGTCCTATTAGCACAAACGTCGGCGTCCGTCGCCTTCCATGGTCACGGAAATCCTCGTTGACGTCATTATGCTGTCGCATGACGTCAGCAGTAGACAAATAAGATAGGCTCGTCTACGGCAAAGAAGAAAAAATAAAAGATGAGGAGAACACTTAATCTCTGCCACAATGCTACGAGGCGATAGCGTAACGAGTTAATTCCCATTTATGCAGAAGGACATCCTCTGCTTTACATTCATAGATCCCTGAGAGTCCTCGTACCTCTCCTGGCGCCGTGGTTCAGCGATGCGCCACCGCCCTGCGATTGGAGGTGCTCCCAGCGGTGAGTTTTGTGTGGCCCAAGTTGCTCTTCCAGAGTGACCTACCAATTATTAATTTAGCTGCCACCTGCCACGGTGGGCAGTTTGCTCACTACCCGGCGGGCAGGTTGTGATGACGCAGCAAGCTAGGTCACGTGACCTAGGTGGCCCACCTGCCTCGTGGGTTGCTCTCTGGGCACCACCTACCAGATTCATGCTCACGATTTTTCACTCACACCTTTGAGCCGACACCTGATTTCCTGGGAAACGGCGTCTTCAACGCTGTCGCGTTAAAAGTTCTTATGAAGGTGTGGGGAATTCAACCAAGGACCTCCAGACTGCGAGGCGAGCACGTAAGCCATAGGCCACAATCCGCGATACTCTTTGGAGATTGATGTAAGCCTAGTGTTTGCGTTTGCTTGCGACTGTACGCGAATGAGCAGGGGTGTCATTATGAACGAAAGAATCTTTTGAGTTCAACATTTCTTTTGAGTTCAATCGAAGTAGGCGACTTTAGTGGCTGCATGCGGTCACGCCTCGAGAGCGGAGCGTGCTGCGCCGCAGCCTTCGTTCTTCTTGAGTCGCTAGCGAATGCGTCAACCCGCCCTGCGTCTCATGGGGTGCGCGGGCTACTCTTCGCGTGTTTCCTTTCCGGAAACTCGCACGTGTACTTGCGAGTAAATGGTACAGTTCAGCCGTTGTCGGGACGCGTGGGCTCACGGAGTAGAAAAAAATTGCTGCAATTGAGGTGTCGATGTGTTGGCACTGCCCCTAATTATTAACCGCGCTACACAACGCCGGCGAATAAAGACGATACGTCACATGCGGGGCCGAAAGGTCCCGGTCACAAGGAACAACGACCCGAAGGTGATGGCGTCGCGCGTGAAGGAGGAGAGACCAGGATTTCTTTGTCCGCCTTGACTCTCGGTGAAGCTGGATGCCGCACAGCTGAGTAGGGTGTTTATTGAATCCGTTCTTTGGAGGTAATCATGTGGTGCATAGCTCGGGCATCTGACCAACGATTAGTCATTCTGAATGAGAGATAACGCGAGAAAATGTCTCTACGTGTAGGGATTTCATGGCTTGCTTTAATCGGGCGCGTTTTTGTTAACCTCTCTGTAAGGTGCACGAAGGAGAGAATTCGTTTGCAGAGAAAGCCAGAGAGGCGTGGACTGGAGCACGCAGCGCACTGTCAGCACTCGTCACATCAAGCCGTCCGCAGCGTGTACCGCTCAAGTTGTGAATGAGGACTTCCTCTGCACAAAAGAGTTTGTTGTGCACGCTGCCATCCTGTTCTCATGCTGTTATTCTGGGCTGGGATTTTCTTTCGTGCCGTGCCGCAGTCTTCGACTGTGCTCGAGCTGAAATCGGGTTCTCTGCGCAATCATTTGCCGGACGCTACTCGTTCGGTTTATTGTGTCAAAGACCTCGCCGCCGACAGCATAGACCTTCCCCCATGCCCTTCCGACCTTGTTCACTTCTCTTGCGGCTCTCTCAGCGACGACACTCTCGTCTTCGCATCGGCCCATACTGTTCTGCACCGCAAGTGTCTCCTTCTGCCATACGCCGTACTGACTGTGTACGCTGGTCTCTTTGGTCTCTGACCCATTTTCCTCCCCTGCTTGCTTGCGCCTTGGTGAACGTGCGGCAGTGTCTAGCCCAACGCGTATCTCCTCATCCGCGAGGAGGCTGACGATACACCGCACCTCGCCATGAATGCGCTCAGCCCACCTTTTTCTGGGCCACATCCCTCCTATGTAATTCTTTTTCACTTTTCGCATGCTCTCTGTGGGGCGCAAAAGAGCTGCGTTTGTTCTGGATCGTCATTACAGGCAGATCCAGTATTAAAGGAAACAGTCGTTTTGCATACAAAGGCGAAATCTATTTTTACCTTCGCACTGAAACTGAATGTCTTCAAATCCATGGTGAAAAATTTTCATAACAAAGAAAATTAGCGGGCTTTTTACTCAAACTTTTGTTAGTTGAATGCGAACAATAGAGATTTAGCATAGCGCGATCTGCTCCGCTACCCCACATGTTTTCGCGTGGAGTCTCTGCGCTTGCGCAGATTACCCTGCGGTCGACAGATGGCACCAGGCGCCGGCCAGCTGCACGCACTCCTACCGCATTGGGACCAATCAGCGCGGGCGCACTGGCGGTGGGGGCCGAGTGGTTGAGCATCCTCCTCGCATGCGGGAGGTGCGGGGTTCGATCCCCAGTGCCGCCGGGTACCCACCGGTGATACAATGCTTGCAAGCTTTCCCCTGGTCTGGTGCTCGGCTTATTTAGGGTGAAGTGCTTGGAATATGGGTCTTTGATCCCACCTTGAGAAGTCAAAAAAGGGCCACAAGTGGGCTTCTACCGCACGAGGCGGATTTTAACGTTGTTTAACGTTGTAGCAACTGTGCTTGGAGGATGCTCCGCAAACCCCGCTGCGCCCCTTCGAGGGCAAACCCAGTTTCGAACAACTCAACCTGCAAAGGTGGTTCGTGTTTCACTCCCCAGTGAAGAGTTCGACTCAAGACTCGTACGCTCTAACCAGCGTCAGGTTCAAACACTATGGTCCTTCGTCAGAAGCGATTCAGAGTATCACTACGGTCATGGGCTAGTCCGGCTTTTCGGCTGTCCGACTTTGTACCCAAGGCAGTTCGCGCTATGCTAGAGCTGTCTAGTGTGTTCCCTTTTATGTTGAAGCTAGCTGTACTTTCGTACTCGGTAAATAACTTCCAGCTCACCGGTGGCGACTGCGATGGGGTTTGCTCTTCAGAACTGCTGAATGCGCGAGACAGAGAGCCCCGAAAACACCACTAGCTCAGCTGGCAGCTAGAGATGCGTGATATTTACAAGTGCCGCTGGCGTAGTGGCGAGAACTTTCGCGTCTATCTGCCGGCAGAACTTGTGGTGCTTCCGCTTCCTCGCGAAGGAAGCTCCGGCCACGGCTCGCCTGCTGCTGAATAGGTGAACAAGGCATAGCTCCCACATACACGCCCCCTCGTCGGGGCTCCTCACGTAACTGGGCTGCTGCGTCACCTAGCTTCCATCAGGCTGCACAGATTTACTCATCATCAGTGGCGAAGCCCTGCAGGTACGTACGAGTCGTGTCGAAAGTAAGCGCAACATGGTTCCGTGTTGTAACGGGGTTCCCGCCCGATATTTTAAAAATTCGGGTGGAAAGTTGTCGCGAAGGTTTGTAATGTTTGTTTATGCTAAAAGCCGAAGGGATGCGGCTTTATCATTGTGACCGAAGATTCGACCGGGTTTATCTCAAATCCTCGCAGCCATGCGCTGCTGGTTCTAAGTTGCTCCAGACTGTCGGGGGTGCTTTACGTGCCTTATCACTAAAGTTCTTCCTCAGCTTGGAAAATAGCGCAGCAGCCGAGAACAACGGTGATTCCGTCCTTTGACGATAGCCTAGCACGCCTGTTGCTCTGGGAAACGGTCCGTTTATGTGGGCCCAAGTCAGCCAGATGAGGAGTTCGTTTCAGTGTCAGGTCAGCCTGCTGTCGGTGGCGCTGTCACCAGGACGTGACGGTATATCTTGTAGTGCCGGTTGCCTTCTGTTGCTGTGGGATGCTCATCCGTACGTGCGGGGTGCATTTTGCCACAAGCTCGCGCATCGGTCCACTGTGAGGGAAAAACAGATTTGATCTAACTTCTGGCTCCACTTTCTTTCCGAGAGAAAGAACGGAGCGAGACGGTAGGAGGCTTTCAGAAGAGTCGCGGTCTGTACAGCGTCACTTTGCAGACCGGTGACAGGGATTTTGAGCGTAAGTGGACGTCACCTTATTCTCAGGCAACCGCGTTTGAGAGCCAGCGGGAATGTGAAGGCGCAAGTTTTGTAGAGCGCTTCTCTTCCCGCGACAGCGCGCTCCATTAGTTCAGGCCATCTAGCAGGAACGTTACAGAAACACGACAAAGAGGCGTTTGTCTTGCTCCCAGGGTGATTAAAGATCTTTCGTAATTCGTGCTATGAAGCGTGCACGGTATCACCCGATACCGGTCGCGGCGATGCAGGTCCCGTTAAGGAACCCCAGGTGGTCGAAATTTCCGGAGCCCTCCACTACAGCGTCTCGCATAGCCTGAGTCGCTTTGAGCCTTTAAAACCCAATAAACCAAACCAATAAACCAAACCATCTGCACTACCGCTTTGTACTGAAGCGAAACTCTAATTTGCAATGAAAATGAGCTCCAACTTTATAGAAGCAGTTTTTGCTGTGCGGATGCAGTGATCACAGCGCAACGGTCCTTGCGATACTTTGTTTGCCGCGATGTAGCCATCAAGTGGATGGACACGTGGCCTCAAGGACGCTGTGTGTTTTAGAAGTCATACTGGAGCTTCGAAGCCTTTCTATATTTTTTAGAGAAAGCCAGGACTGTACAAGCATGACTGACGCATACTCCAGCCCGAACGAAACATGCACGAGTTTATACGGGGCACTCTTGAACCGATGCCTGTTTCATACCAAACACATAAGAGCTGATGTGTGCTTGCGGGTGTCTCATATCAGTTGATGTTTTCCATATTCAAGTTCATACCCGACACAACTGTCGCATGTATGAGCTCTTACGCAGCATGCTACGTATTCGTACAAGACGCAACGTTTGATTATATTTAATTTATTGTTCCCTTAAGGAGACACACTCCAGAAAAAAAAAACATTTTTGTAAATATTTGTTCCAAGTGGGTGAAAATTTCGCAGAAGAAAGACCTTTGTCAGTTGTTTCTAAATGCGGTGTTCCATCTAGCCTATTTTGCTTGGTTCAACTTTGCAGGTCGTGCAGATGAAATATAGGGATGCTTTAGTGCATCTATTCGTGCTGGTATAAATAGACAACAGCATTGGAAAATATCCCATCATACCGACTATGATTTATTTTGTGCTGTGAGAAAAAAAGAGTGGCAGGCATGAAATTCCCGAATTAATAAAATAATACTGTTCAGAATGTTTGTTTAAAATCATTTTAAAGTGATTTTACTTATCTGTAAAAAATACAATCATTTTACAATGATAGTAAAAAAGTTGACTCCTATCCGCAACTATGAATTGCAAAAAAATAGCACAATTGCATTCCGCTTGCAGTGAAGCATATCCACACCAAATTTCATTGGGATGTAACAAGCATAACTGCAAGAATGTCGTGCACAAACACTGAGGTTGCATGAAAATGATTAATGCAGGAAAATGCGTTCGAATTTATTCAACGAGACAGTGCAGCTTATGGGGACGCGAGATAGGTAGCTTCGAAGTTTAATTTTTTAGAGCTGCGAAACTGCCGGAGGACTCGTCTGAAAGAAGGCTTTTTCTGCCGACCTGCTGCGCCGCAGTGGTGAGAAACGCCGATATTAAAGTTTGTTACCGTCTTGAAAGTAGTTCAGTTCTGCTAATTTTTCGGCCACTTGGCGTGTTTATATCGCAGGTTCTGGTAATTTGGGGTCTGTATTTGACGCTGGTATTGTTGGACATGGGAGAGGAAGGCTTACATATTAAAATGCAAGAAAATACCAAAAATGGTACTTTTAGAAAAAAAATGTTTTTTTTTCAAGTGCATGTTCCTTGAAGGCCCGAGGGCATTACATATAGAGCGGACACAGTGAAGATTCCACTGCCAACAGGAATTAAAGCGAAAACTCGTTAGGGAAGTGCATAAAAAAATTTTCCGCCGTTGAAGCAGCGGTGATGTGCTTCTCTGCGCTGGGAAAAGCCTGTTTCACATGCAAGCGAAAATGCCAGTGAATCCTGCCACCGCGGCGGAAAAACCTGTTTTGAGTCGTCGCGGCGATGAGCGGCGAGGTTCCAAGTTGGAAATTTTCGCTGCGACGCGCCACACAATCGTTTAGTCGCTTGTATGTGAACCAGCCTATAGGGTGTTTGGGGGGAAGAAGGGTAGCAGAAAATAAGAACAGAAATGTGCACTCATTTAATTGGAATGAAAGCAAAGCTAAGAAGAACGCGGTAAAGTTTTAAACTTATTGAGGGAAAAGTCCAATGCCCTATAGGTGGGACTGTATGCACAGTGCCGTACAAGAATGATTTCATACAAGATATACTGTAACACGTGATCTGGTATGTATAGCCGACAAATATTTATATGTGTTGTTCTTTTTTTACATTGAACAGGTGTACAGCAGACAGATTCATAGATTTCATACAAATTCATGTGAGATTTTTAGACGGGCATAAAATTGGTCTACAGTAAATCAAAGCGCCTCAACGGTGGCCTGACGAAACGTTTTGCACAATTATTGGCGACAGTGGTCAGCGCATTGACAGCCTCCGTTTTTTTCAGAGGAAAACTAAGAAAGCAGGGAAAATGTGAAATTTAACATAGACCTGTTATACTCACTCATTCGCCGGGTATCGTTGCAACGACGTGTTGCGAAGCTTGCCGCTCGGCGTGGGGGCGCCATACGACGAAACCCTCTTGCTACCAGACCGGCCCAGTGCGCCGTCAGCGTGAATAAAACGTGCTTCCTTTGTAGGCCATGAGCCGGGCTTCCGAATTTCGCCGAGCGATCAGTGGTATCAGTGGCCAGCAGGATGACGCCGCACACATTTCTAGCCGCCGACGGAAATGGCGCTCGTTGTGTGCGGGGTGTGGGCAACAGAGAGAACAGCACCGCTCTGCCCTCGTGCTTCGCCACTTCAGTTCAGGACGAGGCTATCTGCCTCGCGCTCGCGCATTCCCTTTCATAAAGCTCGCGAAAGTGTACCCAACTTCGCTTGCCGTCACTAGGGCCCAGTACAAATGGTCTATATATCCGGGCTCCGATGCCTTTACCTTCCATCTGCTGCCTCCAAGAACCACTGCGTTAGTTGGGGATGATAGGATATTGTCTTCAACTTTCATACCGCGAATAAAAAGGCCAAGGAAGGGTGACCGCTTCTTCCGTCTCTTTCAGTTTGATTTTATGGGGTCTGAAATCTCAAAGCAAATCAGGCTATAAGATACGCTGTAATGGTGGGCTGCGGGAAATTTCGACCACCTGGGGTTCCTTAACGTGCGCTGTCATCGCACAGTACGCGGGCGTCAAGAATTCCGCCTCCATGAAAATTCGGCCGCCGCGGCCGGGATAGAACCCGCGCCTTTCGAGTCGGCAACCGAGCACCATAATAACAGCCATAGCGGCGGCTCCACCATCTCTGTACTTGGCCACTGTGTATGCGCGAATGCACATGTGACTGGAAGATAGCGCTTGTCGTGGTTGTTGTGCTCCTTCTCTTGAGTAGTCCATCCTTTCACAGGGATCTTTTCAAGAACTCCCGCGAAGAGCTGATTTTGTGGAGCTGTTGTGAAAAATTCTCGGCTGTGGCTCAAGGGAACATAAACATGCATTTTGAACAGCCGAAGCTATGCGAGAGATTTCCTTCGTGATTGATGACAATTGTCGTCGCCGTTTAGGTCGGTTTTCATCCCCCGCTTGTATCTGCATTGCGAACCAGGCTGTGATCTGAGCGGGTCTCAGGTCACGTGTTCCTTAAAGAGCGCGATCTAGGGAAAGGAGAGGAACCGCTGTTCTTATTAGTGGGTCATTTGTTGACTTAGGGCGGCAGATTGTGAATTATACCTGCAGTGACACGATGGGAACAACTGGTTCCATAGACAGTCTTCACTGTTGTCCACTGTAAAGATAGGAAAACACAACGTGGGAAGAAATGCTCTACCTTTAATTATCTAGCTTCTTTTTGATATCAGCGTTTTTCGCTATTTGGTCCCATTTTGAAATTTCGAAATATTTCCTGACATTTCTTGGGCACTAAATAGCGCAAGGTGGCAGAACTGATTTTCAAAGATGGTCGCAACTTGTGCAGAAGGCCACCGTCGTCAAAACGCTCTGACCGCCCACATAGAGACATTTGGGAAAGCATAAATTCTGAATTTTTCTGCTTCTTTAGACGTGTTATTGAGAGGTACTGAACTGTTATTGCGTGTGGAAGTCCACACGCGGAGCCCACTTCATCGATGAGCAGAAACCTTTTGTACTCCGTGGCATTTTGATAGAGCTTTACCGGCGGAGCAACAGTGCATAAAGCCAATTGCTCACCGGTTTATTCTTCCGGTTAACCTCCCTGCCTCTCCTCTTCCTCCTTGAAGTGAAACCACTGTCAATGAGAATAACCAAAACCTGGTTTGATCGAATAGAGACTTGGCACCGGTGATGAACGTCGTGAAGCACGGCACAGGATATCAACCTCGGAGTAAACTGTCGGTCACTTGAAAAATCTTGATCGAAGGCCAGCTTCAAATACGCTTCAGAACACTGGAGAAAGGCTAAACTATTTCAGAAACAAGGCTCTAGCGGATCTCCACTCAGGAATTTGGGAACAAAAAAATCTTCTGGCATGGCTTCTTGTCCCTTGAAGAAGGAGATAAGGCTCGTGTGAGGATTTCGCAGGCGCCTTCTTCAGCAAAGTCAGGGATGGAAAAGTCTCCAGTTTCAAGAACATCGTCAGTGGTTTCAAGTTGGTCCTTGAAACTGCGCACCATGGTTTGATTGGAAAAATTATGTGCTAAATTGGGCTACGTCCTAGTTGAAAGCTTCGGCGATGGCTGCCATTGGTCGCAAATCTCACTCGGAGGCGCGGCTGCTTAACGCTGACGCATCCTACACTCAGTGCTGCATGGCCTTCCTAGCATGAACCTCGTCCGAATTGGCAGTCAGGGTTCATCCCCTTCGGCGCACGCACCTGTGTCTCTGTAAGAGAGAGAGTCGGAGAGAGAGACGAAAGGAAGGAAGGAAGGAAGGAAGGAAGGAAGGAAGGAAGGAAGGAAGGAAGGAAGGAAGGAAGGGAGGGAGGGAGGGAGGGAGGGAGGGAGGGAGGAACAGAGGAATGAAGGAAGGAAGGAAGGAAGGGATGAAGGAAGGAAGGAAGGGAGGGAAGGAGGGAGGGAGGAAGAGATGAAAAAGGAAGTAGCTTCCCTTTTTAAACCGTGTGTAGGCAGTTGCCACTATGCCCGGTTTTCTTTATTTTTATTTAACTGTGTCACAACTGGGTGTTAAAGTTCGCCATTTAAGTATGTTTTCAGTCCTACACGGCTAACCTTACGTCACCTCTCTGCTTTTCAGTCACCAATCTTCCTATTGCGTTTTTGCTAACTTCTATCACGCAGATTTACTTACGTGACCATTGTTATCTCTAAACTCTAGTGCCTCAGGGCAAGTGACTGTGCCTGGATATTCGAGTATAAGGTGTTTGTTTCCACAAATTTACCGCACAGTGAATATGTGTCATCATCTTGATTATGTTTCCTTCTGTAGCTGCGCGTTATAAGGCACCCTGATGTAGCCTCAAAGCGCTTCACTGCAGCTTGAGTTATCATAGAACGATCGCAGTGAATCGCAACGGATCGGAAGAACTTCCGGGACATCCTCCAGGCCATGGAGGGGAATGTGTTGAACGTCGTCCACATTTATTTAGTTATGCCCGGTAGCTACGGTTGGTGAGACAGCGGAGCGGTCCGTAGACGCTGCTGACTGGGCCTGTAGCAGATAATGTTGTTGTTGTTGTTGTTGACCTCACACAATGGCACATACCCACAAGGGGGACTGGCCATAACCAGGCGGTGACTATTTAAATGACCACTTGCATGTGGCAAGCATGGGATGACCTACCAAAATTTGGATTGCACAGTTTTCGTAGCCGAGGTGGTTGCAGGAGGTTAGGGGGGTCATACAAACTAAAATTTAGGCAAAGAAGGGGTAGGGATTACTAAAAGTGGTTGTAAAAACCGAAATACAGAAGCTGATAATGGGATGGGCAGGACGAAAGCTCATGAAGGTGGACGTTTTGATTCTAGTAGATAATTTTGAACGGCAGAGCAAACATTCCCATTGGTATGGCCAAGCATAGAAGCGCCAAGAGACAGAACAACCGCAGAAGACAGGCGCAAACTGAGATTCTGTATTGGAACTTCTAATAGTCGCCTCCTAATCGATGAGTAGCGACGGCAAAAAAGAAGAAAGTGCTCTATTGTTTCCGGCTCCGCACAATACGGGCACAATGGGGAGATCGCCAGACCAGGCCTGTATAGGTAAAAATTTAGTTGCGGCACTCGGCAACGAAGCCTCGTGAAGGAAACTTCAAGATTGCGTGATCGCCAGACTGAGCTTCTCCATGGGAGCAGTAGGTGCTGGAAGTCGTCCAAGGAAGTAAGCGCTGATGCTCTCAATTCGTTCATTACAGTATACCGTCGAAAGCGTGCCGCCGTGATGTAAGCAGTTGTTGGAAGCGGGTCAACAATCGGTCCACTCAGGGCTGCCTTCGCTAAAGCATCAGTTGATTCATTTAATAGAAGACCCCTGTGCCCAGGAACCCAAAGAAATCGAATTGATGTGATGTGTGGAGGGATCAGAAATTTTAGAATCCGAAAGAGCTGCGATTCAGTGGACACCGAGAGGGAAGTGCATAAAGATAACGAGTCCGTAATTATTATTACTGCTGATAAAGAAATTGGTACCTTGCGCAGAGCGAGAACCACTGCTAGAAACTCAGCCAGATAGATAGGAGTGAAATCTTGGAGACGGAGAGAAAAAGACCAGTCAAGGGACTGGGAGTAAATACCTACACCTGCCTTTTCTGCACACACCGAGCCATCAGTCGCAATTGCAACATGTGAGCTGAAGGACGACAAATAAACCTGCAACATACCATTTAAAAATGAGAAAGGCAGTAATTTTGCATTACGTGGATAAATGTCATCGTAGATGATAGACACATTTGCAGGGATGGACCGCACCGGAACAATTTCAGGTATTCGCACGTTGAGTGGGCCCAGCAAAGATTCAACGAAACAGATTTGGGGAGTTTGAAGGCGAGACCATCCGACACCCAAGAACTCCGCTCGCTGCCCTAGGAAGATCAACTCGGATGCATGCTGCTCTGAGTCGCAAAACTTTAAAAACGTTTGTACTGTCAAAAGGCGAAACCTTGCAGTAAGAGACGGCACCCGCGCTTCCAGATACAAAACATTGTTTGCCACGTATTTAGGGAGACCCAAACACAGGCGCAGAGCTGTATGCAGCTGCTCCAGAAAACAAAACGCAACCGAATTCCAAGATTGGCCGGATATACATTTTGTAAATAAGCAGAAGAGGATGTCTGCGCATACCGCAGCGAGGGCTACTCATCCTTCGCAGAAGGCCTACCGCCCGAATCCCTTTCGCAGCAACCTGATCTATATGTGACCGCCAAGAGAGAGAGGAGTCATAAGTTACCCCGAGGTACTTTAGGGAACATACCTGAGGAATGACATGATGACGATAAGACAATGAAATGTGTACCTGTTGAGTAACCGGAAAAGGTAACAAAGCGCACTTGTTTACATTAAGACTTAAGTGTAATTCAGATAACCATCGGTCAAGGAAATTTAAATATGACTGTAAAACCATATACACAGAATGTAAATCACTCGCAGCAGCAAAGAAAGCTATATCGTCTGCATACACGTACGTAGTCACGTCAGGGGAAGTCGGAATCGAACTGAGTAAGAGGTTGAATAGAACAGGGGAGAGAAATGCACCTTGAGGCACACCTCTAGATTGATGAAATTTCCTTGTAGAAACTCAACGTTGACAAAAATAAAATTCTCTGTCAGCCAGGAAAGCTGACACCCATTCCACGAAATAACTTGGCAAGCCCAGAGAAATGAAAACTCTTTCGACAACCAGGTTTCTTGAAGCGCAATGACATGAGGAGAAAATCGATTTGAAAGAGTTACTAAATCAGTGAAAGCTGATTGAATGGAACGCGCGAGCGTTCGAGCTCACGCTTCAAGCTTCAACCTTTTCGTCATCGACGTCGCTACAGGCGCGCATCTTGGGGCTGCTGCCAAATTGTACGGACTTCATCCACGCGCAGGCCCAATATGGGCTCCGTTAAAGGGCTCCCGCTGTGAAAATCAGCCCCGGAACAGGCAAAGCCAGATGAAGTTTATCTGAGTGATCACTGTTAACGAGCCAAAAAAGACAACGTCGTGCTCAACGCAGCGTCGTCGTTCATTAACCATGAACACGTGCCAACTAGCGCAACTAATCAGTTTAATGCAATCCGTATGAGGTATGTTCGCCATTTTTGCTTTCGACTCAGGACGGAATTTGGGGAGAAGCAGATCGTTACAGGCAATGTGTGGTCTGTGAAACAACTCGGGAAATACAGATGAACGATGTGCGCAAACCATTTGACGAACCACATACACGGGGGAAACACAAGGACTGGCGCAACACTAACAACTATTTTATTCTTCTTACACCACCGCATAGATACACATTTATCGACACTTGCGCACGTTAACAAATACTCCAGGCATGCAAGATTACTGGCAATGATGCGAGCACAAAATCTTCAATTCGGTGGTGTAAAGTGATAAGGAAGTATCGCTAACACATCGTTCAGCCTTTTTCTTAATATGGAATGCTTCGAGAGCCAGCCGCGCGTGTTCGTTTCTGCTCCTGCCCAGAATCGCCGTCTCTTCGAATCGCGGTGCACAATTGCTGCAGTTAATAATGTGTGACACAAGATGTGCACCTTTGTCACTTTTGTTCCTCATATTTAGCGCATACTCCCTGAGTCGCTCATTTATGCAGCGCCCTGATTGCCCGATGTACATCTTTCTACACGAGAGTGGGAAAGCATGCACGACTCCGGTGGAGCAAGGGACAAAGGTTGTCTCATGCCTGATTTGAAAGCCATGACTTCCATCACCGCTTATGCGGGAGCGCAGCTTACAAAGCTTGCTCGGCGCAGAAAACGCCAGAGGGATTCCATGCCTGCTAGCCACTCTCTTGAGTTGGTGGTAGACCTTATGTCTGTAAGGCATCACCACAGGCCTGTAAGTTTCATATTCGGCCACCCTCTTTTTTGGCGTTCTGGTTTTATGTTTCCGGATCATGGCCTCAGCCACAGCTGTCAAAATCGAAACAGGGTAACCTGCTACCAAACAGGGTAAACCTGCTGCCAACCTGCTCCCGCGTATGTGGTTTGTCGAATGGTTTGCGCACATCGTTCATCGGTATCACTATGCACCAACTATGCCCAACAGAAGTGTTATTGAAACTCGGGGAAGTTTTTCGAGCGACACAAAGCGTGCCATCCCCGGTCAAACATTTCAGCAACTGGTTTTTTCACGGCGGCAACGTGCAGAACATCGCTACATGGCAATCTCCTTCATCTCTCACTTCTTGAGCATCATTTTTTTTTTTGCATTCTCCAACTGAATCACCGGACCTACCTTTCCTCGATATATGTCTGTTGTCCAGAACAAATGTAAGCGTGCGTTGGAAAAACTACGTAGGTTGAAAATACGTCATCCGCACCGTGATGCAAGAAAAATTTCACGAGTGCTTTCAATAGTAGATCCGCCTCCTTCAAGGGTGGTGTGATATGGATGGAGGTTATGTAGAGAAGGGAATGAAGACGGGTAGTCTTTTTCGAGAATACAGAAACTTTCGGCAAA
The DNA here is from genome assembly GCF_052857255.1 of Amblyomma americanum. Taxonomy (NCBI): domain Eukaryota; kingdom Metazoa; phylum Arthropoda; class Arachnida; order Ixodida; family Ixodidae; genus Amblyomma; species Amblyomma americanum. The sequence continues at coordinate 73,211,610 of NC_135497.1, read as the reverse complement.
AAAATATCAATAAATGTCTGTGGACTTTTGAAACTTCTTTTACTCGCACCAATGTTCTTGCTGTAGCCAGTTCTATTGATGGTGCTTATCTCAGCATTTTTTAATTATTACTTCTATCTTTTTCTCAGTCAAGCATAAGTGTCTACCTCATGCACGATTCCGGTACCCTTTGCGTCACGGTGTTTTGTCTCCTGCCTTCGCGGTGGCTCAGTGTTTACGGCGCTCGGCTGCAGACCCGAAAGACGCGGATGCGATCCCGGCAGCGGCCGTACAATTTCGATGGAGGCGAAATGCTAGAGGACCATGTACTGTACGATGTCACTGCACGTTAAAGAACTCCAAGTGGTCGAAATTTCCGGATACGCCGTTCCTCATAGCCTGAGTCGCTTTGGGACATTAAATCCACGTAAACCAAAGCAAACCAAACCACTTTCCTCCTCGATAAAGTTGTCGCCCATTTAGCACGTAACTGATTCCAGTGCGATTGCATGAGTTACGCCGCCGCTTGTTTCCTCAGTTTTCCCGTGGACTGAGTTCCCGCAGCCTGCAGAACACGCATCTTTGGTCGCGTGGCAACACGTCGAAGCCCCTGAATGCGCGACACCGACGTTTCTTTGCAGGAACGTATGCAGAGGAAAGCGTAAAGGAGGAGAACTGGGAGCTGTGTAAGTCCCGTGAACTATTTCTATAGCCGCCTTTATCTTGCACCGATGCACTGGGCGATATAGGGCTACGCGCAGGTGCTGCCGCTAATGAAGGAAAAGCGGAGTGGGCACCCAACAACAGTATTTTCATTTACGCTTGTGTCGAATATGAGAAAGATTTGCTAGCAAATCACGTGCGCAGGACGCCAACTTAGAAAAACTGCGCTTCGTAACGACATTCGCAGAGTAACCGTCGACTCACTTGTGAAGAAATGTGGACGCGATGCATGAACTGATGTGCTTGTAGAATCACTGACATTTAATGAGCACTTGAGGACAAACTTAATTTGACTTTAATCTGTTAATTACTGAGGCCATTGTCGCTGAAAATATTGGTTTTATATGCTAGAGAATACCAACAGCCAAATACAGGCGTTGCCGCCAGCGTTGATCTGTGCAAAGAAAAAAGCGGCGCACTCAAGTCTGCTTTTTTTAAATGCGAAAGAATTATACTAGTTCAATTACGACAAAAGCCGGCGGTGTGTGTATGTGTGTACCCTCACATGGCACACAAAATCCCAGCGATAGCAACAAAAATTGGGTGACGTCATCAAGCAGCCTTATGAAGGCGCACACAAGCCGACCACCGCCATTTCAGATATTCATGTACATGTTTGTCTATACACACTCCCCAATGTCTGACCTCAATGTAGCGCCAGTTTGCCGACTACGTTAGTACCGAAATTTTGACGCAACCGTTTGTCGTACAGCATCCCGGGTGGTGTGACACGATTTCTCGTTGCATATACCTTAAGTAAAGTTACGATGGTTCTCTTCCTTTGCACCAGGAGTGCGCTGTCAGAGACGTTTTGTTGACTTGAAGGCTTGTTGCACCTTAGGTGTCCCGTACGGTGTAATCACGACTTGCAACGGCGGGAATTGACGATAAAATGGACTGCAGTTTATATAAAGAAGATTAGCACAATGTACAGCATATTAAATACAGTGGCAAATGAGACAGAAATGGCTAACAGCAAAATCTTCTCTCCTCGGCATAGCCAAAGATGCAGAGCATCTGAACCTAGTCCAGGACGACGGATTGGGGTCCCGCGGTCTCGTTTTTAAACCCTCGGGCACACACAGGAAGCAGGCAAGCCTCAGCACGATTGCTGCATTGCTTCGTGCTGCCCCTTTCCACTTTGGCGGTATTAATAACTCCTCCCCAAAACACAATGTCCAAAAAGTAATTAAATTTTGAACAAAATGCGATGCACAGAGCGATCTGCACAAAGTGTGTGCGAGTGCATGTGTGTGTGTGTGCGTGTGCGCGCGCTTGATTTCACATTCCTTTCTTTTTCTATTTTCCTCTTTTTTTCGCCGTCCTCTTCTCTAATCTTCTCTTCTTTCACCCTCACCTGGAGTATCATGCCAGGCCGGCAACCAGGCAGGCCTCTCCTCTTCCATGAAAGACCCTCCTCCTCCATCGCCTCAGCATAAGGCTAGAGTTGGCGAGATCATTTATTGCAAAGGAGTCGGTTTTCTGATCGCAGCAGCATAATCGTGGCGTGATCACAAACACTCAATTCGAGCTAGTCGAATGAGGTAGGCGAAGGGCTCCTTATACCGTCGTTCCTAAATTTTGCTGGCTTGCTTTATTCATGCAAGGCATATTATCGCGGGGAAAACATCACATGATCCTGTACAAATAGATTTAGCTCTTATTTAGCTCTTACTTCGCCTTTAATATGTGAGTAGCTTAAGGACACACATTCAAAAAATTGTCAACCAATTGTGGTTGAAACAAAGAAAAGTTTTTCGAAAAAAATGCGAACTTCGGCGGGCTTCCTCTCTTTCAGTGCAAATGATGAATTCGCACCCCAGGACAGGACGATGGCACCCTAGTTTTCGAAACGACAAGAAAACAGAACTCCTAATCGAATGCTCAACAAGAATAACGAAATTCAATGTTTTTATTGGCAAAAAATAACTGAGGCATCAGGCGCGCATAAATTTTAGTGGGTACTCAACGTCCGCTGGTGATGTGTTGCAATGCCTCCCGCGCCGCATTCGATCTACGTGCCCTGTTGTTGTTAATGATGTCCTCAAGAAGATTATAGCACGTACCCACTGCAGGGGATTGGCTAAGACTCCGTCGCCGACTGACAGGTCCTCAAAACGTTTGTTAGAAACGTTATTGCAGTTTTGACGATTTCAATTAAGAACAAAATGAGCACTCTGAGATTTATGGGCGCTATTGTGTCGCGGCAAGCATGCACCACTTTTGCTTCTTCGCCCTCCAAAACAAGGTCATGTAGTTGGCAGTCTGCATTTTTCCTTGCATCGACTAAACGTAACGGAGTCTTATTTTTAATCTTTCGTGACCTAATTTTTGTGTCCTTGATTTAGAACATTAGTATCGTTTGTTTCCCTGAATTATTAGCAAAGAATTTCGTCTTGTGAACATTTCTGCGCAAATGCGGAGTTATCCAAGGTTATTTTTTTCTTTTTCCTCACTTCAAACCTTATTTTGTAACGAGTAGCTATATGTGTGCACAAATTGGCTTACAAGCATCTCATTATCTTCATCGACGAATTTGGATCAAGACGCGACCGTAAGTATTTATTCTCGTCCTGATACTGTGTGAACTGGTCTTAGTAATGCGCTGAAATAAAACGGGCTATTCCGTTTCGAACCCTTATTCTTAGTTGAAACAAACTTTCACAGGTATCACAACACATCATTATTGTTCTATACTGATGTGTTTGTTATCGCAGCTTTCTGTGGGAGATTTTTCACAGGTCATCTGCTGGCGCAGCACGCAATCTCTAAGAACAGCGTGTCATTAACAAAGCTCGCCAAAATTGCTAGTAAGCCGAGCTTACGTGCCCTGCCACTCAACGGATGATTATTGTTGGCAATTTGCTACTTAGTTACTCTGGTCTTCAATTGTGCAGCCAGGATCGAAGATGCCGACGTTCAACTGTACGCTCCCGCTGCGCATTCAGGAGCATCACGACGTGAGCTTTCGATTCAGTTCAAGCGATTCCTGCTACTTGACGGCGTAAAGATTAGCAAGAATGACAAGACGCGGCGGGCGAAAGTTTTGACGGGACCCAGGAACGCCGCTACGTCTGCCAGAGCCGCAGATGTTATCACAAGGCTTCCTCCGCTTCGGTTCGTCGCGCTGATTTCGGAGCAACCTACTCAGCTCCCGGCACCAGATCTCAAAAGAAACGCTTCGAGAGTCGTCAGAAAGGTGAACAGGCAGCTGCTCAGAACGACAGTAAGCTATGCACGACATCGAAAGAAGAAAGCCTGGAGACGTCTGTTCTCACGGACTTGGTCAACTTGACCCTGCGAGACCGTGTTGGGACCACATGGAAGAAGCCAGTCGGAGTCGCCGCTCGGAAGATCAAAGCCAAGGAACTGACCCCGCGAAACAGCGCCCGTGTACTCCGCGTCCGAAAAGTGTACAGCCTTTTCCGAGGGTGCCCCAGAAAACGCATCTCGGGGCCTGCGCTTCGGCAGCGGCTCTAAGCCGTAGCGAGCAAGAAACAGGCGGCCAAAGGAAGATTCGGAGGAAGCTGTTTCAGCGGCGAGATCTCTAGCACGGCTGCTCTTGCCCTGTTCAGGCACTCGGAGACTCGACAGCGACTGAGTACAAGGCAGCAGATGCCGTATTTTCGTTGCCAGATAAAAGCCTCACACGAAAGCTTGGCTGTTTCCTAATTTTTAATTCTAGATTACACAGAAAAAAACCATTCCGTACGGTAACAACTCGTGGCACTGGATTTTCGAGATTGCTGCATGCACTACAAACGTCCTATCTGGGGGAAAACCTCCTCAGAACATGTGAGCGCGGCAGAGATTTTGACTTGCGACCAGTTTTGTCGCCTCTGGCGGACTACGGCGTATATGTGAGCTCTCGCACGGATAATCTTAGCTAGCAGAAAAAAGGTCCAGTGGGTTGCAGAAGAGATAGAAGTTATTGACGAACCCAAAGAAATAAAAAAACACTTACAGGAGAAACGTGGAGGTGGTTAGAAAGAGTACGGTCAATTAGGCATGATTTATTACCTTCATCAGCCTGACTGTGGCCACAGCAGGGCAAAGGCCTCTCGCGTGTCTCTCCAACTAACCCTGTCCTTTGCCAGCTGCGCCCATCAGATGCCCGCAAACTTCTTAATCTCATCGCCCCCCCCCCCCATTTTTTTTTCTGCCGCCCTTTGCTACGCTTGCCTTCTCTTGGAAACCGTTTACCGATACAGTCGACTACTTTAGGTTAAGTAGCTCGTGGTGCCGATTATGATGATGATGATGCATCATTTTATTGGTACAAGAGAAGCTTTGGCAAAAAAAGGGCCAAGGCTAAAGGTATGTTATGCGGTATGGGCGAAAGCCCCTAGAGGAACAGATAGGAGGCTTCTTGTCGGCAGGTAGATAAAACCCGGCCATTGGACACATCAGGAGCCCGGAACAGGGTCGCAAGGAGGTGGCCGACACTTAAATATCTTCAGAGGGGGCTAGGGTCTTAACGTGGACGCGTTCTGATCATATCTCTGACAAACCTTCATTTCTAGTACATGATAGGGCAAAGTACAAGGGGTTGAGCTAGTCTGCAGCATAGCAGTTCGTAAAGCAGCTCATTTTCGAAACCCAAACGCATCATGTCCCAACAGAAGTTACTGGTTACCTGACATTTGTTTGTGAGCATAATTAGTAGATCAGAAAGAGACTTTGCGCAAACTATTTCAATGCAGCTGATCAATGCTCGTTTGGTGACGCATTTTAACGGCACACAGCTTGAAGGACGAGAACAGAAGTCGAGGAAACGCAGGACAAGGGCTCAACTCACAATTGAAAGGTTTATAAAAGGAACAAAAAACTATAACTAAAATGCTGCCAATCAATCAAGCAAGCAAACAAAAACTAAACGCACCTCTTGCTACGTGGTGTCAAAGCTGATGCTACGTGGACAGACGGATTGCTGATACACAACCTTTTGTTTTTTCCTTATTTGATATCCATCCATAATATCTTGTTTTAGTAGGGCTGGGTGTTTGAGCAATATATGACAATAATGCAATGATGGGAATCAAGAACTGCGCTCTCGGCAATGGTAAGCTAGATTCTTACATTTATTGGCATCCAAGGCACTTGGTTGTTTTTCAGACGCGTGTTAACGCAACGCCCTGTATGGTCAATTCAGAATTCTCCAAAGGACAGAGGAACTTTATACATCATCCCTTCAGAGCACGGTACAAACTGTGTTGTGATTCACTGCACCGCTGCTTTGGGATTCATTTGGTTTTCCAGTCTTTTTTTTTCCACAATCGCACTAAGCCTTTTAAGTTTCTAGGTGCTGAAAAGAGAACCCTTACATCAACCTAAATCTAATACATTTTAGACTGTGCGAAAAGCAGTGCATCTACTGGAGAACTGCAAACTAGTTTCTTTGCTTCCATTTGTCTTGCACAAGAAACAAGTATGCAGTTCTCCCGTACAGACAACGCCTTTCGCACGATCAAAATATGTGATAAATAGGTATGGCATAGGGGTTGTCTTTTCAGCACCAAATTAACCTAGAAGGGTTTGCGCAACTCCGGAAAAAAGGTTAAAATGCCACGGTGATCTCCTTGGTGATGTTTACGAGGGTGTTTTTGCGGGCTAGTTTATTTAACATGGTTTAAAGGTAACCGCGCAAAAACAGGACGAAGAGAGGAACGTACAACACAATGGTCAAGTGGCGATAAGCTAGCACCCATTCCAGTTCTAGAACGTCCGCTGGCAACACAGCCGGAAGAACCACAGGAGGAACACGCGCATTCTTCAGTAACCCGCCGCGGAGGCTCATGGGTTAAGGCGCTCCTCTACTGAGAAGGAGTACCCGGTCTGGAACCCGGCCGCGACGGCCGCTTTTACATTAAGGCGAGCGCAAAAGGCGCCCGCGTCCTGTGCGATATCAGCGCATGTTAAAGGTCCCCATGTAGTCAAATTTTTTTGCCGGAGACCTCCGCTACGGTGCCTCTTTGTTCCTGGTTTTACCATAACGACGCTGCTCGGGATTTTATTGAGATATGTGAGACACTTACTGCATCGTTTCCTTTCATCAAAATCATTTTTTTCAACAGCAACTCAACCCGATCGTGCTGCGGAACATGACCTCTCAGCAGTGTCACCACTCTCTCCTCAGCAGACTACATAATCCAACCGTTATGCCTTGTCCTGTTCCATAGCCTTTGTAAAGATCTCAGTGAGAGCGACGAAGGCCAGAGTCTTTGAAGGGTTATACCTTCTAAGCGTGAAAGAAATCTTAATTAGGCAACGATAGGCACAGCGCAAAGAGCTCAGCTAGTTGATTCTACGTATAATTATGAGATCTTTCCGGCGTACAGCGTACAGCGAACAGGTACAGCTCGCCGATGTTTTTAAAGTGAGGGGCACGATCCCTTATCCCTGTGTATACGAGGTGCACTTTCTAGAGAAAAAAAGAGGTTGCAGCTTCGGGTCATCATCCCACCTGTTCTATTCACCTACGGGCTCCTGTATCACCCGCGGCTGCTGCAGCACGACGGACGGCGAAGTGATAAGAGTGTGCAAGCTTATGTGGGTTCACGTCTTCGCTGAATGTCTTGGTGGACCAGGTGTCAGTGTATTCATTTATTCATCAATTTATTTATTTATTTGCATATACTGCGGCCTCGATGAGACCAATCAGGTGGGCGGGCTTCAGCAAACACATTTTCTTTTCATTAACATTACAGAACACATACGATATTGTGCTTGACGTACGCAAGATAAAAAGATACAGAACAAAAATCAACGAGTTGGAATTTATGTAATGAAAAATGATGGTCTTCACGTAATGAGAACAAAAAATGCACTTCCCCCAGAATAAGGATAACTGGTGAATCGATGGAACACCAACACTAAAATTACGAAGCAATATACATGAGTAGTGTATGATCAGAATTCTGAGTGAAAAAAAAATTTCGGAGGGGAGACCATTCAACTAACTAACATTACGAGGAAAAAAGAATTTTTAAACAAGCTACTGCGTGCGTGGAAAGGGAGCACATCGTGAGCGTGGAGGTGCGTAGACGCGCGTGGCAGGTGATGTTGAATGCATGGTGGTCCATACCGCAACTGCGGCCTTGTGGCCTGAGCATCCGCCTCTCATGCTGGAGCTGCGGGGTTCGATCCAGAGTGCCGCCGGGTATCCACCGGTGATACAATGGGTACAAGCTTTCCCCTGGCATGGTGCTCGGCTGCTTTGGGGTGAATTGCTTTCGAAATAGATCTTTGACCTCACCTTTAGTAGACGAAGATACCATGTGGCATGGCGCTCTTTGACATCAGATGCCCTTGCATCATAAATATTCATCATAATCACAATGATCACCATCAGCATTGTGGTCGTTTAGTTTCCAGCGACTCGTTATGTATAATAAAAATATTATAAGCATTGCTACAGTTTTTTGGGATTATAAGGTGGGGATATGGTGGGCAGCCAATAGCTGTGACGGGGAATCAGCGCAGCTGAAATTCTTAAAAACAAACTACGCCGCTCGTCTGTGAACCATTTTAAATTTATGTGCATCCTTTAGGTAAAAGCCATCTCATACAATTCCCGCGTATTCTAATTTTTCAATATGTAAGTTGAGTAGGCTAGATGTTTTAAATCCGGAGGTGCTGTATCCTGTTTATGATGCAGAAAACCATGTTTCCTAGAGGCGGATAGGGAACTGCTCCAGATGGGTTTGGACCATGAGAGGGTGTAAGCGTAATGCCTAGTTATTTGTATTCTGACACTTTCTTTGTTTGAGTTTTATTGATTCAATATGAAAACGAGTGGGTTGCTTTTTGTTCGTCACGCGAAGTAGGAGCGTTTATTATCAGTGTTTAAGGTCATACACCAGGTCGTGAAATATTCGTTAAGTTTGGCTAGACACGTCATTGACTTAATATCGCCTTGGCATGGGACCTGTTTAAAGAGGTGATAATCATCGGCGAACAATCTGATGTTAACATGAGGTTGAACGGCACTAGTAATACCAATAACATAAATTAAGAAACGAATCGGTCACAGTAGACTTTCTTGAGGCAATCCGAACGATACCGGCAATACAGGGAAATCATGGGCTTTGACATAAAACAACGGAGTAGGATCCGAAAGGTATGCTTTTATCCAAAAGATGACAAAATGTAGAAGACCTACATTAGTCAGTTTTTCAACAAGGTTGCCGTGAGCGACGCGTTCAAACTCTTTGACGAAGTCAATGATTATAAGATCAGCCTTGCGAGGATGATCACATGTTTGAGCGATTTCGTCAACAGTCGCTAATAATCTGTTAAAAATCTCCTGCTAAATACATGCTGAAACAGAGAAAGTACGTTGTTCCTTTCAATAAAATCCGTTATGTAGTGAGGGGTCATGTGTTCTACTGTTTTTCACTTGTAGATGTTATCGAAATGGGACGATAGTTTTCCATAAGCAGGCGGGGAACCTTCTTGTGGACTGCTATGACACGAGCCAAACATCAGTCGTAAGATGACGTTGTCATGCTCAACGAGATGTGCGCAGTGGGCTCGGCGTAACGGCGTTTCAAAGAATTTGGTATGTCATTAAGACCCCTACAACATTTTGTTTCACATTTAGCAATAACGAAAACACACTCTTAAACGATTTAAGGTCTAGCACTTGGCGCAGGCAAGACGAAGCATCTATGGCATTATTAACACGGCTGAATACAGAATGAAAGTATTCATTCATTATGTTAGAAATTTCCTAAGGATCGATGATTACATTATCACGCTGCCTTGTTTCATCCACGGGAGTGATTTTATTGCCAACGTATCGCCAAAACCTATCGGAACTAGTTTTTAGGTATTTCCGCAAGTGCTGGAAAAGAATATCTGTCGGGATAGCAAAAATGTATCAGAAAGCTTGGTTTGCAGTCGGCAAACGTCTTCAGTGTCTGTTCAACTTTATCGCATGTTTTAGGTTATCCTTTATATGTATAAAATTTTTGCCAACCCGGGGGTCTGCTCGCTGTGCTTTAATGTGTTTGGTCGAAACAAAGGCATCAGTGAAGAATTTACAGCAAGGTAAAAACGCCTGTCATAACGAACTAATATCAGTTCTTGGCAAGTTGCCAACCAGCCTCCAAAGTTCTTGAAGGACAGATTGGACACTGGTATGACTGAAGTCTTTAACGCTTTTGCAGGGCTTAATCTATTTCTTCTTATATTTATCAAGCCTGCTACTGAATAGCACAAGAGTGCGTTCAGATACTCCTTTACCCATACAGATGTTGAACCTTGTTATATTTTTGATAATATATGCAAGATAGAATATTTTACCAGTGTCACTATTTTAACGGATGTTTTGAAGTACACATTGTGTCAAATCACATGGAAGCATTATGTCGAGAAGAGGCTATCGACGAAGCTGTATTCCGGCCTAAGCAGCCAGTCCATGAGAGGTGGGTTAAATGGCCCACCGTAATAATTTCGAGCTGTCACAGAACAGTCATATAGTAATGCTGTGATTTCGAGAACTCGGGAGTGTAAAGCTAAACTAAAGGCCCAAACTCCGGTTGCAGAACCTGAAGCCTTCGTCTATCTCGATCGGCACGTGCAAGTTCGATGGCAGGAGATCAACAAGCGCTAGAGTCCCGGCTTTTTGGAGGCACCCGGAGCATGGGCCGCGCTACCCACCGACCAGCACCAGGTGCCACATGTGAATAAGCAAAAGTGGCAGCACAGTCCGATGAGTAAAGGCAATTCAGCGGCAGAGGGTGTTGCACTGCGAAATTCCGAACGTTGGCCGAAGTACGCATGCAGTTATTTTCTCTTTGCCACGAGGAGGCGCAGGCACGACATCAGCACATGAGCGCGAAACGAAAATTGAAAATCCAACGTACCAACATCTAGACAAATAAAGTTGTTCCTTATGAATATGCGTTTTAACTTTTAAAAAAACAGGTAACTCTGAGGCACCGAAAGTATACAAAGCAGCGCTGGAATTGCTAGACGAATACTTTCAGGAAGAAGAAAACGAATATTGCAGCTGCGTGCATTTCAAACGCAGAGTCAGAGTACTGCTCCAACTGCCGAATACATTCGAAATGTCCAACGGCTCGCGAAATCTTGCAAGTTTGGCACTGCTACAGGCATCATGGTGCAAGATGAAATTTTCGGCGGCTTGCAGTCGCATCAACTTTGCCGCCGGTTTATCCAACGCGGCCATAGGATGTGAAACCTGTGGCGTATGAGCTGTGTCGACTAACATCAAACTCCTCTTGCAATCCTACTGATGTAACAACTAGGGTGTTCCGTAGACAGCAGTACGTAAAACAACACGTGGATGTAAAGAGAGGAACAAAGCCTCTGTGTATACAGATTGGGAGTAGAGTAAGGGTACGCAGTCCAGGTAAACGTCCTAAGTGCACAGGTTCATTTACAGTACTGTCAAGGTATCGCATAATGCATTTAAGCTGAGTGATGGAAGTATTTGGTATGCTTCCAATGTTGAAGAGCAAAGGGGACATCACTGCCCCCTGCGGTGTGCCCGTACTTCACAGTCGCGTGCACTCTTATCTTCTCCCACATTGAACCTATTTTTTCAGTTCGAGAGAAATTATTAAAAATAATTATACGTTCTTGCACTACAACACAGTTGCAGTCCTGTAAATTAAAGGTAGGGGTTCGCGTTTTCACTTGAAACCAGGAAAAATAATAAAAGTACCGCAAATTCAATGTAAGAATTTTGAATTTATTCGAAAACATAAGTTTGCTGAACATGACGCCACAATTACCTGGTCTTTGAGTGATATTTGCAGTCATTCATTAAAGAAAATCGACAGTGTTGAAGCCAAGGCACGTCGTGGTTAGGTGTACCTTCCGTTTAGGTTGCACATTTCTGCGTTTCGAGGCACCACACTGATATCTTACACGCCTCTGCAGACTAGGATACTGCACATCCTTGCTCTCTCGGTAATGACCCGCTTAGGACAGCTTCTTATTTACTTAGGTTGGTCCTCTGCACGCATACGGAGGCGCGAAGCCGTGCAAAACTGTCAGGAAGAAGCGGCATACTCTGGCTGACGAGGTGATGCAGCGGCAGTTTCATCGCTACAATCAGCACTCAGACCACATGATGTCCTGCCCTCTCGCTCCATCCAGAGCAGCAAGCTGTCTACACCTTGGTAATCTGGGGTTTAGAAGAAAACTTCCTCTTGGACGCTTTTATGGGCGGCTCAATATTTAGCATCAGACACTTTTTTAGAAGAGTTATCATGTCCTTGTTTTCGCTAAATCGAGGGCTTGTGGGCTCTATGTCAGGTCCTTGACCTTTACTTCGCTGTGCCGAGGCTCTCGAGTTAGAGACCTGAATCCATCTGATATGAACTTCCCGCTTAGTTCACTTCGCCTCTGCTTCCCGCACGTAAGCCTGTATGTCCCGTTCGCGGGCCGCCCACTAAAATTCCGCGCCTCTTGCCGCGAGTACCCTCGACCTCGCTTCCACTCCCGAGTAGGGCATGTGGAACTGGGCTACGCGGTGGGTGGCTCTTTAAGGGAGGCCCGACCGTCGATGTGGTCTCTTGATCCCTAGCACGAAGACCACTGACCTCCGGCCACGACAACACCTGGTTCCCCGCCACGACAACCTCTCCAGTCATGTGAGAATAAACCTCTTTGTCCTTACTACCTGGCACGAGTCTCCCCGTGTGTGCGTCGTCGCGCAGAGTAATCGCCCACAAGGCGCATATTAGGGCCTATATCTTCCCGGTAGCCAAGAAGGCTTCAGCGGGTTAGTGTCTGAACAACCTGGTTCCTCCATCGCATTTCCGCCCCTTTTTTATAAGGGGTATTTTCGCATACAGTTTTGCATTGCCCACGTCCAAAATCATTCGATCGTCAAGGTAAGTGCAATTCTCTCGCTAGAAGCATGAGAAACTTTCGCAAATCGCCATGCCATGGTTTTGCGGCACCCTTTGTGATCTGCAGCTTAACTAGCTCTTTTGAGCAATGCCACCGCCGCAAAACCAGGAAAGCAGCTAAGAACAATTAACGCTACAAATTAACTGGATATCGCAGTTCTCTATACCTTATCTGTATAACGCAGTCGTTTGTGAAGCTGCTAATCACAGCAGCTTCATTAACTGTGACAGGAGTGCGCGACCTTCAAGGCAGCGGAACAGTCAGTGTGCCAGGCGTTCAACTATTAGGTTTAAAACGAGCTCTTGCATCGTTCGGAGCTCACTATCTGAAAAAAATCGGTCGTTGCTTCGCAATTAACACGTACCTCACTTCTTTTGAGCATATAGTCTAGAGGATGGAGACTATGCTTATTATTTGGCTAAGCACGCGCAGCAGCTTCTCTTCGGGGCGCGCCATTCATCCCCAGGACATCATCATCATCATCATCATCCTCTTCGGGTGCGTTCTCAAGCGCACCCACGCAATGTTCTCAAGCAATGTTCAAGAGGAGCGGTTCTTAACGGCTGTTTCTTGTGGTGCCTGTGGATTCCTGGTGGTGTCTGCGTGCTCAACTCTGGTGAGACCGTTCTACGTGGGGGATTTGGCCAGGTCTAAGGTTAAGCCTGTAGGCGTGGTTAATGTGCACTTGAGGGAGCGTTTGGCTCAGGTATGTCGCTGACCTCCGCGGGTGGAGGGTCGGCAGCCTGGTTTGCCAACTTGCCCACCCAAAGCTTGCCGCTGGACCTTTTTAGGAAAAATGGAATTGACGTCATCCCTGAGGCGCTCGTACCGATCGGTGAAGGAATAATCATGATGAAAACCTCTAAGGTTCTTCAGCAGGAGCTAAGGGCTCTCACTACCCACTGCCTCCAGTTCTCTGAGGTGTGACCGTTCGGCCGTAGAGGCATAGTTTTCAAGTCCTCTGACATTGCTTGCGTCACAGACCTGCTCCAGTGCAAAAATTTTCAGTCATTAGCGGTGAATGCATTCATCCCTGAACAGCTCGCATGCTCCAAAGGTATTGTTCGTGAAGTGGACCCAGCATTTTCCCCACAGGAAATACTGGATGAGTTTCAGGATGCAGGCGTGGGGGTTCTTTCTGTCTACCGGTGCAGTAGAGAATTTAATGATGTGCGTGTAGCGAAAGAATCAGTTATAACTACTTTTTCTGGCTCCTCCTGTCCTTCTGAGCTCAAGGTCTGGCCAATGGTGTATCGTGTGGATCCTCTGCAACCCCGTCCACTTCAATGCACCAACTACTGGCGGCACGGTCACACTGGTAAAGATTGTAAATCGGCGACCCACTGTCGTGTTTGTGGAGAAGGGCATTCGGATGACAGCTGCTCCTCTGATTATCCCCAGTGTTGCCTCTGTAAGTGCAACCACTCAGCTGATGATGCCAACTGCTCGAAGCGAGCTGACGAACAAAGCCTGCTAGATATAATTCAAGCGAAGCGATGCTCGAGAGCAGACGCCTATGCACTTCTGGATCGGAAGAATAATACATATGCCAGCCGTGCGCGGAGCTCTGTCGCAGATATAGTCAAGTTTGACTACTTCGATAGTGTCCTCAGTAGAACATGCTCTTTCTGTGGTGGTCGAGCCCTCCAAAACAAGGTCATGTAGTTGGCAGTCTGCATTTTTCCTTGCATCGACTAAACGTAACGGAGTCTTATTTTTAATCTTTCGTGACCTAATTTTTGTGTCCTTGATTTAGAACATTAGTATCGTTTGTTTCCCTGAATTATTAGCAAAGAATTTCGTCTTGTGAACATTTCTGCGCAAATGCGGAGTTATCCAAGGTTATTTTTTTCTTTTTCCTCACTTCAAACCTTATTTTGTAACGAGTAGCTATATGTGTGCACAAATTGGCTTACAAGCATCTCATTATCTTCATCGACGAATTTGGATCAAGACGCGACCGTAAGTATTTATTCTGGTTCTGATACTGTGTGAACTGGTCTTAGTAATGCGCTGAAACAAAACGGGCTATTCCGTTTCGAACCCTTATTCTTAGTTGAAACAAACTTTCACAGGTATCACCACACATCATTATTGTTCTTTACTGATGTGTTTGTTATCGCAGCTTTCTGTGGGAGATTTTTCACAGGTCATCTGCTGGCGCAGCACGCAATCTCTAAGAACAGCGTGTCATTAACAAAGCTCGCCAAAATTGCTAGTAAGCCGAGCTTACGAGCCCTGCCACTCAACGGATGATTATTGTTGGCAATTTGCTACTTAGTTACTCTGGTCTTCAATTGTGTAGCCAGGATCGAAGATGCCGACGTTCAACTGTACGCTCCCGCTGCGCATTCAGGAGCATCACGACGTGAGCTTTCGATTCAGTTCAAGCGATTCCTGCTACTTGACGGCGTAAAGATTAGCAAGAATGACAAGACGCGGCGGGCGAAAGTTTTGACGGGACCCAGGAACGCCGCTACGTCTGCCAGAGCCGCAGATGCTATCACAAGGCTTCCTCCGCTTCGGTTCGTCGCGCTGATTTCGGAGCAACCTACTCAGCTCCCGGCACCAGGTCTCAAAAGAAACGCTTCGAGAGTCGTCAGAAAGGTGAACAGGCAGCTGCACAGAACGACAGTAAGCTATGCACGACATCGAAAGAAGAAAGCCTGGAGACGTCTCTTCTCACGGACTTGGTCAACTTGACCCTGCGAGACCGTGTTGGGACCACATGGAAGAAGCCAGTCGGAGTCGCCGCTCGTAAGATCAAAGCCACGGAACTGACCCCGCGAAACAGCGCCCGTGTACTCCGCGTCCGAAAAGTGTACAGCCTTTTCCGAGGGTTCCCCAGAAAACGCATCTCGGGGCCTGCGCTTCGGCAGCGGCTCTGAGCCGTAGCGAGCAAGAAACAGGCGGCCAAAGGAAGATTCGGAGGAAGAAGTTTCAGCGGCGAGATCTCTAGCACGGCTGCTCTTGCCCTGTTCAGGCACTCGGAGACTCGACAGCGACTGAGTACGTCAAGGCAGCAGATGCCGTATTTTCGTTGCCAGATAAAAGCCTCACACGAAAGCTTGGCTGTTTCCTAATTTTTAATTCTAGATTACACAGAAAAAAACCATTCCGTACGGTAACAACTCGTGGCACTGGATTTTCGAGATTGCTGCATGCACTACAAACGTCCTATCTGGGGGAAAACCTCCTCAGAACATGTGAGCGCGGCAGAGATTTTGACTTGCGACCAGTTTTGTCGCCTCTGGCGGACTACGGCGTATATGTGAGCTCTCGCACGGATAATCTTAACTAGCAGAAAAAAGGTCCAGTGGGTTGCAGAAGAGGTAGAAGTTATTGACGAACCCAAAGAAATAAAAAAAAACTTACAGGAGAAACGTGGAGGTGGTTAGAAAGAGTACGGTCAATTAGGCATGATTTATTACCTTCATCAGCCTGACTGTGGCCACAGCAGGGCAAAGGCCTCTCGCGTGTCTCTCCAACTAACCCTGTCCTTTGCCAGCTGCGCCCATCAGATGCCCGCAAACTTCTTAATCTCATCGCCCCCCCCCCATTTTTTTTTCTGCCGCCCTTTGCTACGCTTGCCTTCTCTTGGAAACCGTTTACCGATACAGTCGACTACTTTAGGTTAAGTAGCTCGTGGTGCCGATTATGATGATGATGATGCATCATTTTATTGGTACAAGAGAAGCTTTGGCAAAAAAAGGGCCAAGGCTAAAGGTATGTTACGCGGTATGGGCGAAAGCCCCTAGAGGAACAGATAGGAGGCTTCTTGTCGGCAGGTAGATAAAACCCGGCCATTGGACACATCAGGAGCCCGGAACAGGGTCGCAAGGAGGTGGCCGACACTTAAATATCTTCAGAGGGGGCTAGGGTCTTAAAGTGGACGCGTTCTGATCATATCTCTGACAAACCTTCATTTCTAGTACATGATAGGGCAAAGTACAAGGGGTTGAGCTAGTCTGCAGCATAGCAGTTCGTAAAGCAGCTCATTTTCGAAACCCAAACGCATCATGTCCCAACAGAAGTTACTGGTTACCTGACATTTGTTTGTGAGCATAATTAGTAGATCAGAAAGAGACTTTGCGCAAACTATTTCAATGCAGCTGATCAATGCTCGTTTGGTGACGCATTTTAACGGCACACAGCTTGAAGGACGAGAACAGAAGTCGAGGAAACGCAGGACAAGGGCTCAACTCCCAATTGAAAGGTTTATAAAAGGAACAAAAAACTATAACTAAAATGCTGCCAATCAATCAAGCAAGCAAACAAAAACTAAACGCACCTCTTGCTACGTGGTGTCAAAGCTGATGCTACGTGGACAGACGGATTGCTGATACACAACCTTTTGTTTTTTCCTTATTTGATATCCATCCATAATATCTTGTTTTAGTAGGGCTGGGTGTTTGAGCAATATATGACAATAATGCAATGATGGGAATCAAGAACGGCGCTCTCGGCAATGGTAAGCTAGATTCTTACATTTATTGGCATCCAAGGCACTTGGTTGTTTTTCAGACGCGTGTTAACGCAACGCCCTGTATGGTCAATTCAGAATTCTCCAAAGGACAGAGGAACTTTATACATCATCCCTTCAGAGCACGGTACAAACTGTGTTGTGATTCACTGCACCGCTGCTTTGGGATTCATTTGGTTTTCCAGTCTTTTTTTTTCCACAATCGCACTAAGCCTTTTAAGTTTCTAGGTGCTGAAAAGAGAACCCTTACATCAACCTAAATCTAATACATTTTAGACTGTGCGAAAAGCAGTGCATCTACTGGAGAACTGCAAACTAGTTTCTTTGCTTCCATTTGTCTTGCACAAGAAACAAGTATGCAGTTCTCCCGTACAGACAACGCCTTTCGCACGATCAAAATATGTGATAAATAGGTATGGCATAGGGTTTGTCTTTTCAGCACCAAATTAACCTAGAAGGGTTTGCGCAACTCCGGAAAAAAGGTTAAAATGCCACGGTGATCTCCTTGGTGATGTTTACGAGGGTGTTTTTGCGGGCTAGTTTATTTAACATGGTTTAAAGGTAACCGCGCAAAAACAGGACGAAGAGAGGAACGTACAACACAACGGTCAAGTGGCGATAAGCTAGCACCCATTCCAGTTCTAGAACGTCCGCTGGCAACACAGCCGGAAGAACCACAGGAGGAACACGCGCATTCTTCAGTAACCCGCCGCGGAGGCTCATGGGTTAAGGGGCTCCTCTACTGAGAAGGAGTACCCGGTCTGGAACCCGGCCGCGACGGCCGCTTTTACATTAAGGCGAGCGCAAAAGGCGCCCGCGTCCTGTGCGATATCAGCGCATGTTAAAGGTCCCCATGTAGTCAAATTTTTTTGCCGGAGACCTCCGCTACGGTGCCTCTTTGTTCCTGGTTTTACCATAACGACGCTGCTCGGGATTTTATTGAGATATGTGAGACACTTACTGCATCGTTTCCTTTCATCAAAATCATTTTTTTCAACAGCAACTCAACCCGATCGTGCTGCGGAACATGACCTCTCAGCAGTGTCACCACTCTCTCCTCAGCAGACTACATAATCCAACCGTTATGCCTTGTCCTGTTCCATAGCCTTTGTAAAGATCTCAGTGAGAGCGACGAAGGCCAGAGTCTTTGAAGGGTTATACCTTCTAAGCGTGAAAGAAATCTTAATTAGGCAACGATAGGCACAGCGCAGAGAGCTCAGCTAGTTGATTCTACGTATAATTATGAGATCTTTCCGGCGTACAGCGTACAGCGAACAGGTACAGCTCGCCGATGTTTTTAAAGTGAGGGGCACGATCCCTTATCCCTGTGTATTCGAGGTGCACTTTCTAGAGAAAAAAAGAGGTTGCAGCTTCGGGTCATCATCCCACCTGTTCTATTCACCTACGGGCTCCTGTATCACCCGCGGCTGCTGCAGCACGACGGACGGCGAAGTGATAAGAGTGTGCAAGCTTATGTGGGTTCACGTCTTCGCTGAATGTCTTGGTGGACCAGGTGTCAGTGTATTCATTTATTCATCAATTTATTTATTTATTTGCATATACTGCGGCCTCGATGAGACCAATCAGGTGGGCGGGCTTCAGCAAACACATTTTCTTTTCATTAACATTACAGAACACATACGATATTGTGCTTGACGTACGCAAGATAAAAAGATACAGAACAAAAATCAACGAGTTGGAATTTATGTAATGAAAAATGATGGTCTTCACGTAATGAGAACAAAAAATGCACTTCCCCCAAAATAAGGATAACTGGTGAATCGATGGAACACCAACACTAAAATTACGAAGCAATATACATGAGTAGTGTATGATCAGAATTCTGAGTGAAAAAAAAAATTTCGGAGGGGAGACCATTCAACTAACTAACATTACGAGGAAAAAAAGAATTTTTAAACAAGCTACTGCGTGCGTGGAAAGGGAGCACATCGTGAGCGTGGAGGTGCGTAGACGCGCGTGGCAGGTGATGTTGAATGCATGGTGGTCCATACCGCAACTGCGGCCTTGTGGCCTGAGCATCCGCCTCTCATGCTGGAGCTGCGGGGTTCGATCCAGAGTGCCGCCGGGTATCCACCGGTGATGCAATGGGTACAAGCTTTCCCCTGGCATGGTGCTCGGCTGCTTTGGGGTGAATTGCTTTCGAAATAGATCTTTGACCTCACCTTTAGTAGACTAAGATACCTTGTGGCATGGCGCTCTTTGACATCAGATGCCCTTGCATCATAAATATTCATCATAATCACAATGATCACCATCAGCATTGTGGTCGTTTAGTTTCCAGCGACTCGTTATGTATAATAAAAATATTATAAGCATTGCTACAGTTTTTTGGGATTATAAGGTAGGGATATGGTGGGCAGCCAATAGCTGTGACGGGGAATCACCGCAGCTGAAATTCTTAAAAACAAACTACGCCGCTCGTCTGTGAACCATTTTAAATTTATGTGCATCCTTTAGGTAAAAGCCATCTCATACAATTACCGCGTATTCTAATTTTTCAATATGTAAGTTGAGTAGGCTAGATGTTCTAAATCCGGAGGTGCTGTATCCTGTTTATGATGCAGAAAACCATGTTTCCTAGAGGCGTATAGGGAACTGCTCCAGATGGGTTTGGACCATGAGAGGGTGTAAGCGTAATGCCTAGTTATTTGTATTCTGACACTTTCTTTGTTTGAGTTTTATTGATTCAATATGAAAACGAGTGGGTTGCTTTTTGTTCGTCACGCGAAGTAGGAGCGTTTATTATCAGTGTTAAGGTCATACACCAGGTCGTGAAATATTCGTTAAGTTTGGCTAGACACGTCTTTGACTTAATATCGCCTTGGCATGGGACCTGTTTAAAGAGGTGATAATCATCGGCGAACAATCTGATGTTAACATGAGGTTGAACGGCACTAGTAATACCAATAACATAAATTAAGAAACGAATCGGTCACAGTAGACTTTCTTGAGGCAATCCGAACGATACCGGCAATACAGGAAAATCATGGGCTTTGACATAAACGAACGGAGTAGGATCCGAAAGGTATGCTTTTATCCAAAAGATGACAAAATGTAGAAGACCTACATTAGTCAGTTTTTCAACAAGGTTGCCGTGAGCGACGCGTTCAAACTCTTTGACGAAGTCAATGATTATAAGATCAGCCTTGCGAGGATGATCACATGTTTGAGCGATTTCGTCAACAGTCGCTAATAATCTGTTAAAAATCTCCTGCTAAATACATGCTGAAACAGAGAAAGTACGTTGTTCCTTTCAATAAAATCCGTTATGTAGTGAGGGGTCATGTGTTCTACTGTTTTTCACTTGTAGATGTTATCGAAATGGGACGATAGTTTTCCATAAGCAGGCGGGGAACCTTCTTGTGGACTGCTATGACACGAGCCAAACATCAGTCGTAAGATGACGTTGTCATGCTCAACGAGATGTGCGCAGTGGGCTCGGCGTAACGGCGTTTCAAAGAATTTGGTATGTCATTAAGACCCCCACAACATTTTGTTTCACATTTAGCAATAACGAAAACACACTCTTAAACGATTTAAGGTCTAGCACTTGGCGCAGGCAAGACGAAGCATCTATGGCATTATTAACACGGCTGAATACAGAATGAAAGTATTCATTCATTATGTTAGAAATTTCCTAAGGATCGATGATTACATTATCACGCTGCCTTGTTTCATCCACGGGAGTGATTTTATTGCCAACGTATCGCCAAAACCTATCGGAACTAGTTTTTAGGTATTTCCGCAAGTGCTGGAAAAGAATATCTGTCGGGATAGCAAAAATGTATCAGAAAGCTTGGTTTGCAGTCGGCAAACGTCTTCAGCGTCTGTTCAACTTTATCGCATGTTTTAGGTTATGCTTTATATGTATAAAATTTTTGCCAACCCGGGGGTCTGCTCGCTGTGCTTTAATGTGTTTGGTCGAAACAAAGGCATCAGTGAAGAATTTACAGCAAGGTAAAAACGCCTGTCATAACGAACTAATATCAGTTCTTGGCAAGTTGCCAACCAGCCTCCAAAGTTCTTGAAGGACAGATTGGACACTGGTATGACTGAAGTCTTTAACGCTTTTGCAGGGCTTAATCTATTTCTTCTTATATTTATCAAGCCTGCTACTTAATAGCACAAGAGTGCGTTCAGATACTCCTTTACCCATACACATGTTGAACCTTGTTATATTTTTGATAATATATGCAAGATAGAATATTTTACCAGTGTCACTATTTTAACGGATGTTTTGAAGTACACATTGTGTCAAATCACATGGAAGCATTATGTCGAGAAGAGGCTATCGACGAAGCTGTATTCCGGCCTAAGCAGCCAGTCCATGAGAGGTGGGTTAAATGGCCCACCGTAATAATTTCGAGCTGTCACAGAACAGTCATATAGTAATGCTGTGATTTCGAGAACTCGGGAGTGTAAAGCTAAACTAAAGGCCCAAACTCCGGTTGCAGAACCTGAAGCCTTCGTCTATCTCGATCGGCACGTGCAAGTTCGATGGCAGGAGATCAACAAGCGCTAGAGTCCCGGCTTTTTGGAGGCACCCGGAGCATGGGCCGCGCTACCCACCGACCAGCACCAGGTGCCACATGTGAATAAGCAAAAGTGGCAGCACAGTCCGATGAGTAAAGGCAATTCAGCGGCAGAGGGTGTTGCACTGCGAAATTCCGAACGTTGGCCGAAGTACGCATGCAGTTATTTTCTCTTTGCCACGAGGAGGCGCAGGCACGACATCAGCAGATGAGCGCGAAACGAAACTTGAAAATCCAACGTACCAACATCTAGACAAATAAAGTTGTTCCTTATGAATATGCGTTTTAACTTTTAAAAAAACAGGTAACTCTGAGGCACCGAAAGTATACAAAGCAGCGCTGGAATTGCTAGACGAATACTTTCAGGAAGAAGAAAACGAATATTGCAGCTGCGTGCATTTCAATCGCAGAGTCAGAGTCCTGCTCCAACTGCCGAATACATTCGAAATGTCCAACGGCTCGCGAAATCTTGCAAGTTTGGCACTGCTACAGGCATCATGGTGCAAGATGAAATTTTCGGCGGCTTGCAGTCGCATCAACTTTGCCGCCGGTTTATCCAACGCGGCCATAGGATGTGAAACCTGTGGCGTATGAGCTGTGTCGACTAACATCAAACTCCTCTTGCAATCCTACTGATGTAACAACTAGGGTGTTCCGTAGACAGCAGTACGTAAAACAACACGTGGATGTAAAGAGAGGAACAAAGCCTCTATGTATACAGATTGGGAGTAGAGTAAGGGTACGCAGTCCAGGGAAACGTCCTAAGTGCACAGATTCATTTACAGTACTGTCAAGGTATCGCATAATGCATTTAAGCTGAGTGATGGAAGTATTTGGTATGCTTCCAATGTTGAAGAGCAAAGGGGACATCACTGCCCCTGCGGTGTGCCCGTACTTCACAGTCGCGTGCACTCTTATCTTCTCCCACATTGAACCTATTTTTTCGGTTCGAGAGAAATTATTAAAAATAATTATACGTTCTTGCACTACAACACAGTTGCAGTCCTGTAAATTAAAGGTAGGGGTTCGCGTTTTCACTTGAAACCAGGAAAAATAATAAAAGTACCGCAAATTCAATGTAAGAATTTTGAATTTATTCGAAAACATAAGTTTGCTGAACATGACGCCACAATTACCTGGTCTTTGAGTGATATTTGCAGTCATTCATTAAAGAAAATCGACAGTGTTGAAGCCAAGGTACGTCGTGGTTAGGTGCACCTTCCGTTTAGGTTGCACATTTCAGCGTTTCGAGGCACCACACTGATATCTTACATGCCTCTGCAGACTAGGATACTGCACATCCTTGCTCTCTCGGTAATGACCCGCTTAGGACAGCTTCTTATTTACTTAGGTTGGTCCTCTGCACGCATACGGAGGCGCGAAGCCGTGCAAAACTGTCAGGAAGAAGCGGCATACTCTGGCTGACGAGGTGATGCAGCGGCAGTTTCATCGCTACAATCAGCACTCAGACCACATGATGTCCTGCCCTCTCGCTCCATCCAGAGCAGCAAGCTGTCTACACCTTGGTAATCTGGGGTTTAGAAGAAAACTTCCTCTTGGACGCTTTTATGGGCGGCTCAATATTTAGCATCAGACACTTTTTTAGAAGAGTTATCATGTCCTTGTTTTCGCTAAATCGAGGGCTTGTGGGCTCTATGTCAGGTCCTTGACCTTTACGTCGCTGTGCCGAGGCTCTCGAGTTAGAGACCTGAATCCATCTGATATGAACTTCCCGCTTAGTTCACTTCGCCTCTGCTTCCCGCACGTAAGCCTGTATGTCCCGTTCGCGGGCCGCCCACTAAAATTCCGCGCCTCTTGCCGCGAGTACCCTCGACCTCGCTTCCACTCCCGAGTAGGGCATGTGGAACTGGGCTACGCGGTGGGTGGCTCTTTAAGGGAGGCCCGACCGTCGATGTGGTCTCTTGATCCCTAGCACGAAGACCACTGACCTCCGGCCACGACAACACCTGGTTCCCCGCCACGACAACCTTTCCAGTCATGTGAGAATAAACCTCTTTGTCCTTACTACCTGGCACGAGTCTCCCCGTGTGTGCGTCGTCGCGCAGAGAAATCGCCCACAAGGCGCATATTGGGGCCTATATCTTCCCGGTAGCCAAGAAGGCTTCAGCGGGTTAGTGTCTGAACAACCTGGTTCCTCCATCGCATTTCCGCCCCTTTTTTATAAGGGGTATTTTCGCATACAGTTTTGCATTGCCCACGTCCAAAATCATTCGATCGTCAAGGTAAGTGCAATTCTCTCGCTAGAAGCATGAGAAACTTTCGCAAATCGCCATGCCATGGTTTTGCGGCACCCTTTGTGATCTGCAGCTTAACTAGCTCTTTTGAGCAATGCCACCGCCGCAAAACCAGGAAAGCAGCTAAGAACAATTAACGCTACAAAATAACTGGATATCGCAGTTCTCTATACCTTACCTGTATAACGCAGTCGTTTGTGAAGCTGCTTATCACAGCAGCTTCATTAACTGTGACAGGAGTGCGCGACCTTCAAGGCAGCGGAACAGTCAGTGTGCCAGGCGTTCAACTATTAGGTTTAAAACGAGCTCTTGCATCGTTCGGAGCTCACTATCTGAAAAAAATCGGTCGTTGCTTCGCAATTAACACGTACCTCACTTCTTTTGAGCATATAGTCTAGAGGATGGAGACTATGCTTATTATTTGGCTAAGCACGCGCAGCAGCTTCTCTTCGGGGCGCGCCATTCATCCCCAGGACATCATCATCATCATCATCATCATCCTCTTCGGGTGCGTTCTCAAGCGCACCCACGCAATGTTCTCAAGCAATGTTCAAGAGGAACGGTTCTTAACGGCTGTTTCTTGTGGTGCCTGTGGATTCCTGGTGGTGTCTGCGTGCTCAACTCTGGTGAGACCGTTCTACGTGGGGGATTTGGCCAGGTCTAAGGTTAAGCCTGTAGGCGTGGTTTATGTGCACTTGAGGGAGCGTTTGGCTCAGGTATGTCGCTGACCTCCCCGGGTGGAGGGTCGGCAGCCTGGTTTGCCAACTTGCCCACCCAAAGCTTGCCGCTGGACCTTTTTAGGAAAAATGGAATTGACGTCATCCCTGAGGCGCTCGTACCGATCGGTGAAGGAATAATCATGATGAAAACCTCTAGGGTTCTTCAGCAGGAACTAAGGGCTCTCACTACCCACTGCCTCCAGTTCTCTGAGGTGTGACCGTTCGGCCGTAGAGGCATAGTTTTCAAGTCCTCTGACATTGCTTGCGTCACAGACCTGTTCCAGTGCAAAATTTTTCAGTCATTAGCGGTGAATGCATTCATCCCTGAACAGCTCGCATGCTCCAAAGGTATTGTTCGTGAAGTGGACCCAGCATTTTCCCCACAGGAAATACTGGATGAGTTTCAGGATGCAGGCGTGGGGGTTCTTTCTGTCTACCGGTGCAGTAGAGAATTTAATGATGTGCGTGTAGCGAAAGAATCAGTTATAACTACTTTTTCTGGCTCCTCCTGTCCTTCTGAGCTCAAGGTCTGGCCAATGGTGTATCGTGTGGATCCTCTGCAACCCCGTCCACTTCAATGCACCAACTACTGGCGGCACGGTCACACTGGTAAAGATTGTAAATCGGCGACCCACTGTCGTGTTTGTGGAGAAGGGCATTCGGATGACAGCTGCTCCTCTGATTATCCCCAGTGTTGCCTCTGTAAGTGCAACCACTCAGCTGATGATGCCAACTGCTCGAAGCGAGCTGACGAACAAAGCCTGCTAGATATAATTCAAGCGAAGCGATGCTCGAGAGCAGACGCCTATGCACTTCTGGATCGGAAGAATAATACATATGCCAGCCGTGCGCGGAGCTCTGTTGCAGATATAGTGGAGTTTGACTACTTCGATAGTGTCCTCAGTAGAACATGCTCTTTCTGTGGTGGTCGAGCGAATGCTGTACAACTTCACCGAGGCTTTATCTCAACTTGGTGCAGGTCTGTCCCAGCCTACTCAATCATCTGTTTCGACAGCGACGCCTGCATCACTACTAAATTGTGCTCCTAGTAAGAGTGACTCCATGTCGCCTCCTGACACATCCCAAGACCCGCCTGCCAACAGCGTTTCTGGCAGTCTCTCACGTAGTTATCTGTAACACGGATGTTGAAATGCTCTGTCCTTCCCAGAAGCGTCGAGCTTCTTCGTCACCCTCGAAGTCAGCTGTTCCGCAAATTAAAGCAAAGAAAAGACCCCCCAACTAATCCCCGAGACTGATGTGCTGAAGGAGGTTGTTGATACCTCTTTCATCACTCAATAATCATGGCGTGTCTAAAAGTTCTGCAATGAAATTGTCGTTCCGTATTTTCATCTCTCACGGATCTTGAAATACTTCTTCATAAACATAATCCAGATATTGTGATTTTGCAAGAAACGTTGCTCTCTCCACTAAAATCATTTTCAATAAAAAATTCCGTCTTTTCAAGGTAGACAGCATTAATGACAGGGGTGGTGGGTTAATAACTATGATCTCTACAAAAATATGTCACCGGGCATCAATCTCGCAGAATGTTATGCTCCCTGACTGTGAGTTGTTGGCGGTTGAACTCTCCCTTCCACAGTGCGCCAAAGTAACTATCGCTAACGTCCACTTTCCTGTAGGTGTTCACAGGACAGACTGTTTGGATACCTTACTGAGCGGAGCTAACAACACCGTCATCGCAGAGGGTTTCAATTCGCACCACAGTGTCTGAGGCAGTCACCCTGACTCCTGCGGCCAGCTTCTCTGGTAATGGATGTCTATGAATGCAGTGCGCTGCTGCAATTCCGGAGCAGTAACCTTTATGCGTGGAGTTTCTCGTTCAGTCATAGATTTAACATTAGCATCTCGTGTGGTTGGAGTATCTGCATGGTCAACAGTAGACTCAGGTATATCTAGTGACCATTTTCCAATAACCTTTACTATTATGTCCTCACCTAACAGAAAAGGCGGTGCAACCATGAAATTTGTAAATCTCATTACGTAAAAAAGTTGATATCTGCCTCACTTCCCTCCATAGTTAGCTCAGGTCGAGCAGGAAGAGCTCAGCCGACAATTTCCTTTCTGCAAGATGCTGCTGAGAGCTCTGTATTCTCCGTGTGCGCTACTGCCCCTGCCAGACAACCGTCTCCTTGGTGGACGGAGGAGTGTGAGAAAGCTTATCGCCTTAGAAAAGCAGCATCGAAAAGCCTTTCCTATAATCAGAGCCCAGCTATTTGGATAAATTATAAGTTCAATCAATCAAATCTTTATTTACATCATCCAGATGTTAGGGGCGCAGACAAAAAGCTCTCACTGGAGCTTGATTGCGCGCCTGCGCCCCCGTACAAGGTTACAAGGTTTGTTTGATTACATATATTGGCAGCAACTAACATAACAATTGCGTTTGAGGAAAAAAAGAACTGTTAAGAAAGCAAAGGAAGAATATAATCAAAATTGAAACACGTATCTCTCTAAACCTCAGAATAAGAAGGCTCTATATAGATTCATGGCGCAGAATTACAACTCTCCGGACTCTAACAGCATAAATTCAATGGTATTGCCCCCGCCAGAAGCTAAGCAACACATTGAACGTATCGCTCAGGGGCTGGCTTTACGTTTCCAAGTGGAGAAAACGGAACCTTTGCACACTCTAACCTCCAGCTCAGACTATCCCGAGGTGGACGTGGCGGAACTCTTCCCAATTGTTTCCTCGATGCGGTCTGCGGCCCCGGGATCTGATGGGGTTACTGTGGGCATGTTAAAGATTTTAGCGCAAGACTTTCCAACTCACCTTCTGGATATTGTAAATGCGTCATTGGAAAACTCCTGGATTCCTTGCAGTTGGAAAATTGCTAAAATAATTTTACTTTTGAAAAATGCAGAGAATGGATTTCATTTAAACAATATTCGGCCGATTGTTTTAACCTCAAGCTTAGTAAAGCTATTAGAAAGAATAGTACACAGTCGCCTCAATGAGCATGTTCATCACGCTAACGGCTTCAGCTCCGCACAGATTGGCTTTCATAGCGGTTGTTCCAAATGGTCCGCGCATGTGGATCTCGAGAGCCGAATACGACTCTCAATTCGCAAGAGAGAAGTTGCGGCCTTGGTGACACTTGATGTTGCTAAAGCCTATGAGAGCGTTGAACACACGCTAATTATTAACAATCTTGCTCAGCTACATCCACCGCAGTACATCTATGCTTGGATTTGTGAATTTTAAAAAGATAGATTTTAATTCTGTACAGACGGATCTTTCTCTTCTAATACCTATGTTAAATCAAGAGGTGTGCCGCAAGGATCGTTTTTGTCACCACTGCTTTTCAACATATTGGTTCGTGACATACCCATTCATCCAAACATTACAGTTTATGTATACGCAGATGATATAGCTTTTTCGCATCAACAAAGGATGTTCATGCATTATAGTAGTGTTTGCAGGCATACCTGAATGCTATTGAAGTCTGGTTTAACCAGATTAATTTATCACTTAATGTCAGCAAATGTGGCCTGCTGGTATTTCCGCCCGACACTCATTTGTACATCTCGCTAGTATACCGCTCCACTCGAATTCCGTAGGCGGAGTCGGTTAAATACCCAGGCGTTACTTATGATCAAAGTTTGGACTGGCTACACCATATTAAGATTAATGTTATTAAAGGGGAACGTGCTCTGGGCCGGTTGACACGAATTGGCAATAAAAAGTTTGGCATGCGTCGTGACACGTTACTGTTACTGTATAAGGCCTGTATGAGACCGATTCTGGAATTTGGTTGTGTCTTGTTCTCTGATAGCGCAAACTAGAAGCTGCAGCCATTAGCTTTACTGTAAAGGCGTGCCCTACGGCTGCGCCACGGGCTACCAAAATCAGCTTCTAACGCTGTCCTTTATCTGGAAGCCCGCATCCCCGATCTCTTTTCCCGCTTCCAACTTCTAACAGTGCTCAGAGTGGCTATTCGGGCGAGTTGGTTTGCCACGACGGAACATATAGTGCTAAAACACCAGTACGAACAAAGAAAGAGACAACACGAGCGCTGACTTTCAACTGAAGTTTATTCATTGCATGTGAAGTTCTTATACAGGCTGAATATCGCAGAAATACTACCAGGCCATCATGCCGTGAGTCACCACATAACACGCACTTATTTTATTTACAATATCAAGGAATTCAATTTCTTTCTTTGAGAGCCAGATAGATGCTGCACTAACACATTTATCTTTCAGTTTTCGTATCTGTCTGGCTTCTGCAATCTCACGTGTTAGTTGCTGTTTCTTTTTACTGATGATTCGGCATTCTTTGAAAACTGGATGGCACCCCGCCGGCTTGCAATCCAAACAGTGTTCGGCAAGGTTTCCTTTGCCGTTCTCCAAGCTCCTATTATGTTCTTGGAGTCTTTTATGACTCATTTCAGGACCTGAGGAAAGTACAGTGCGTACTTTCATCAGGTCCTTTGACCCGGCCCCCGGCCTTCGTAGTCCCATTTTTCTATCCCAACCACACCTGTTTTTCACTAATCATTGGCCACGCTATCAGCTTCCGCAAGTTAGGTTCACGCAGAATCTGTTAGCCCCGCTTCAGGTTAAGCTGATCTCCTTGCAACAAGTTGCAGATACGCAGGCTGACCCCGTCTTCTATTAGGACCATATTTTCCCGTCCCATGCGCAAATATCTGCAAATATCCTAAATGGTGTCCTTTCTGAACACCTACAGAGTTTTCCTCTTCATACTGTTATCTCCACTGATGCCTCGGGCAGCTGTGAGAAGGCCGCGGCTGGGATATATTTGCAGGAGCTGGCTTGGAGCTATTCCGTTCGTATCCCAGATTATACTACTATATTCTTCGCAGAGTTTCTGGCCATTGGTTTCGCTCTTCTCAAACTTCATAGGCATGTAGTAAGGGTTCTTATTCTTGCAGACTGCCTTTCAGTTCTAGTCTCTCTCCAAAATTCGGGAAAATCTTTATTGAATCGTTCGCTTAGGTTTTTTTCTTCCGCGCACAGTGCGTGAGATCCGCTTTGTCTGGGTACCTGGGCATTCGGGCGTCTATTTTAAAGAGGTGGCTGATTTATTGGCAAGGTCAGCCCTCAGCGCTCCTGTAATCTATCCCGTCCCTCACCTCATTCTGTTAGAAACTTCACGTTTCCAGCGCTTCCAACATATTTCGGCCAACCTGAGGGAACCATTGCTCAATAACGTGGATTTTAGCCACTTAAACTTCCCATGGAATATCCGGTTGTGTAAAATCAACGCTTTGTGAGGTGTCAATGACGCTTCTGCGATGCAGAATCCCTCACTTAAATTTGTGCTTATGCAGATGTGGGTTCGCTGCGACAAACATTTGTGTGTGATGGCGGCGGTTCGCAGTTCAGAGAAAACAGTATTTGGAGGTTCCTCTTTTGAGGTTAGGACTCCCTCTGTATCTTCCAGTTATTCTTTCGTTCGGTGCGTGCGCAAAGGGATTCCCGTTAAGCAGTGTATGCGGCTACCTCCATGATTACATAAGTGCAATTGATCGATTACCTTCTAGCTGTATACAAAATTTTGTCGCATGTCCAAAATGCTCGATTCTATTCCTGGTAATTCATATTTCTTTAGTTCATTTGACTTTTTTCAATTTTTATCTTGATTTAGTCTTATCACGCCTATTTTTCTCCTCGCAAATACATAATTGGGATTATCTACTCAACCTTGGCCAATCCCCCTGCGTGGGTATGTGCCATGCTTACTAAGACGAAGAAGAAGAAGCGCAGTGAAGCATTATCGCAGGCATGAAATGTGCGAAGGACAAGCCAGCAGAGAAGGAGAAGAGCGAAACGAAGCCTCCGACTGGGCCAGCGAAGGCCAGTAGGCGCCCGCACGCCGCCAGAACCGCGGATGCCGGAGGACGCACTGAGGTCAGTTGCAGCTACTCGCCTCCCTGTAGCCGTTCGCAGACGGCGCGCTTCGAGCGACGACAGATGGAAGACTACCAGCTTTCGAAGAAGCCCAGAGCGCCCTCAGAACTGAGAGTGGATGGCTGTCTCCTGCGAGCCATGGAAAACCTCAACGTAGGCGATAGCAAATAGGCCGCTCCGAAGAAATGTCGAGCAGCCATGAAGAATGCCGGTGCAAGGGCGCCTGCAGCCGGCACGCCGGCCGTAAAGAAGGAGCAGGTAAATCCAGAGCAGAAGCAAGCCCCGGCTCCAGCAGCCCGCGGAAACCCGTCCCGCCGCAAGCACGACCCAAAGCTGCACCTACTGCTGCGTTCGGACGCCGACAAAGTCGGGTGCCTTGCTGGCGCCTCCTTTTTTCTGACGAAAAGAGCCTTCTTTTTTTAAAAATCTTTTGTGGTCCGTGAGTATTCATCAATGACGTACAGTGGCTTGTAAAATTTTTTGCGCGAGTGACTGTTCAGCGGAGATATTGCACCGTGCGACGTCGCGGTTCGCGAAAACGCTGATAAAAATGTGCCGGGGCTTCTCTACTACTGAGTCGGGATGGAGCCATAGCGGAGAGTTTTCGCTGGCAATGAATTGTATTTTATTTTTCCGCCAAAGCAGGTCGTACGTCACTTCTACTAATCTCTTTTACTAGCCACTCCCCAACATATGCACGTTTTGAGAATACAAATGAGCGGATGTTGCTGCTTAGGTCAACCTAAATGTATTAAGTATAAATCCTGGAGAATGTCATTAAACCATGATTCTACGCAGTCTATTAGTCTCGCAAGCAACACCATCGCCTCAGCGCACCGCTCATTATGGTATGATCCACAGCGTCAATATAGACCCCTTCTACGTATCGACCCCACTTGTGACTTCTGCAAGCCACGCAAAATAGACAGACGTGATCGAAATTGCCTCCACCGAATTCGCCTGGATGATGCCTTCACTAAATCCTGTTTACATAAACTTTGGGTAGCAAGTAGCCCTCTGTGCGCCCCTTGTGGTGTGCCCCAGGATATTTCACATTTGATCTCCCGCTGCCAACTATTCAACAATCATCGCAAGGCACTTTTAAGAGCTTTAGGAGTCCGACAGAACGGCTCTGTGACCTGGAGCATTTCCTAGGGCTCTGGAGGACGCGGCTTCGGGGATGCGCGGGAAAAATGCATTTGTAGTGTTTTGAAGAGACACGGGTTTCGTGGACATTCTCTGACAATGTGTTCCTCGTTCCTAAATTTTGCCCGCTTGCTCTAGCCATGCAAGGCATAATATCGTGGGGAAAACATCACATGATACTGTAAAAATAGATTTAGCTCTTATTTAGCGCTTACTTCGCCTTTAATGTGCCAGTAGCTTAAGGACGCACATTCGAAAAACTGTCAACATAGTGTGGTTGAAACAAAGAAAAGTTTTTCCCGAAAAAATTGCCATCTTCGGCGGACTTCCTTTCCTTAAGTGCAAATTATGAATTAGCACCCCAGGACAGGACGATTACATGCTAACTTTTGAAACGACAAGAAAAAAGAACTCCTAATCGAAATCTCAAGAAGAATGAGGAAATTCAGTTTTTATTGGCAAAAAATAACTGAGGCATCAGGCGCGCAGAAATTTTAGTGGGTACTCAACGTCCGCTGGTGATGTGTTGCAATGCCTCCCGCGCCGCATTCGATCTACGTGCACTGTTGTTGTTGAGGATGTCCTCAAGAAGATTATGGCACGTACCCACTGCAGGGGATTGGCCAAGACTCCGTCGGCGACTGACAGGTGCTCACAACGTTTGTTAGAAACGATATTGCAGATTTTACGATTTCAATAAAGAACAAAACGAGCACTCTGAGATTTATGGGCTCTATTGTGTCGCGGCAAGCATACATCACTTTTGGTTTTTCGCCCTGCAAAACAAGGTCACGTAGTTGGCAGTGCATTTTTTTCTTGCATCGACTAAACGTAACGGAGTCGCATTTTTATTCTTTGGTGACCTAATTTTTATGTGTCCTTGATTTAGAATATTAGTATCTTTTGTTTCCCTGAATTAATAGCAAAGAATTTTGTCTTCTGAACATCTCTGCGCAAATGCGTAGTTATCCAAGCTTACATTTTTTCTTTTGCCTCACTTCAAACCTTATTTTGTAAATAGTAGCTATATGTGTGCACAAATTGGCTTACAAACATGTCATTATCTTAATCGAAGGTTTTGATTCAAGACTTGACCGTATTTATTCTGGTTCTGAAACCGTGTAAACTGGTCTTAGTAATGCGCTGAAACATAACAGGCTATTCCGTTTCGAGCCCTTATTCTTATTTGAAACAAACTTTCACAGGTAGCGCAACACATCATTATTGGTCTGTACTGATGTGCTTGTTATCGCAGCTTTCTGTGGGAGATTTTTCCCAAGCCACCTGCCGGCGCAGCGCGCAATCTATAAGAACAGCGTGTCAATAAGAAAGCTCGCCAAAATTGCTTAAAAAGCGAGCTTACGTACCCTGCCACTCAACGGATGATTATTGTTGGCAATTTGCTACGAAGCTACTCTGGTCTTCAATTGTGCAGCCAGGCTCAAAGATGACGACGTTCAACTGTACGCTCCCGCTGCGCATTCAGGAGCAGCACGACGCGAGCGTTCGATTCAGTTCACGCGATTCCTGGTACTTGACGGCGTAAAGAGGAGCAAGAATGACAAGACGCGGTGGGCGAATGTTTCGACGGGACCCCGGAGGGCCGCTACGTCTGCCAGAGCCGCAAGTACCATCAGCAAGGCTTCCTCCACTTCGGTTGGTCGCACCGATGTCGGAGCGACCTACTCACCTCCCTGCACCAGATCGCAAAAGAAACGCTTAGAGAGTCGTCAGAAAGGTGAACAGGCAGCTGCACAGCACGACAGTAAGCTATGCACGACATCGGAAAAAGAAAGCCTGGAGACGTCTGTTCTCACGGACTTGGTCAACTTAACCCTGCGAGACCGTGTTGGGACCACATGGAAGAAGCCAGTGGGAGTCGCCGCTCGGAAGATCAAAGCCAAGGAACTGACCCCGCGAAACAGCGCCCGGGTACTCCGCGTCCAAAAAGTGTACAGCCTTTTCCGAGGGTGCCCCAGAAAACGCATCTCGGGGCCTGCGCTCCGGCAGCGGCGCTGAGCCGTGACGGACAAGAAACAGACGGACAAAGCAAGGTTCGGAGGAAGCTGTTTCAGCGGCAAGATCTCTAGCACGGCTGCTCTTGCCCCGTTCAGGCACTCGGATACTCGACAACGACTGAGTACGTCAAGGCAGCAGATGCCGTACTTTCGATGCCAAATAAAAGCCTCACACGAAAGCTTGGCTGTTTTCTGAATTTTAATTCGAGATTACACAGCAAAACCATTCCGTACGGTACGAACTCGTGGCACTGGGTTTTCGAGATTGCTGCTTGCGCTACAAACGTCCTATCTGGGGGAAAACCTCTTGAGGACATGAAGCATAGCAGAGATTTCGACTTGCGAACAATTTGGTCGCCTCTGGCGGACTATGGCGTTTACGTGAGCTCTCGCACGGATAACGTTAACTAGCAGCAAAAAGGTCCAGCGGGTTGCAGAAGAGATAGAAGTTATTGACGAACCCAGAAATAAAAAAGTGACAGGAGTAAGGTGGCGGTGGTTAGAAAGAGTAGGATCAATTAGGCATGAATTATCACCATCAGCCTGACTGCGGCCACTGCGGGGCAAAGGTCTCTCGCATGTCTCTCCAATTAGCCCTGTCCTTTGCCAGCTGCGCCCATCGTATGCCCGCAAACCTCTTAATCTCATCGCCCCTCTTTTTTTTCTTCCGCCCTCTGCTACGCTTGCCTTCTCTTGGAACCCGCTTACCAATACAGTCGACCACTTTGTATAAGTAGCTTGTGCTGGCGATGATGATGATGATGCATCATTTTATTGGTGCAAGAGCAGCTTTGGCAGAAAAAAAGGGCCAAGGCTTAAGGTATGTTATGCGGTATGAGCGAAAGCCCCTAGAGGAACAGATACAAGGCTTCCGGTCGGCTTGTAGATAAAAACACCGTCATTGGACACTGCAGGGGCCCAGAACAGGGCTGCAAGGAAAGTGGCCGACACTGAAATATCTTCAGAGGGGGCTAGGATCGGAAAGTGGGTGCGTTCTGATCAGATTTCTGACAACCCCCAGTAGCACAAATGGGGCTCTGAACTGCGGGCTGGCCCGTGCAGGGTCTCTTTGGGCTGGCCCGTGCCGGGCCTCCGTGGACTAGCCCGTACTGGTCCCCCGTGGACTAGCCCATACTGGGACTCCGTGGGCTAGCCCGTACTGGGGCCCTGTGGTCTAGCCGTTCTGGTCCCAGTGGGCTTCTTAGGTGATAACGTGGGGGAAGTCAACAAAGATAACCCATTTAGAGCCAATAGCTGTATGCCTATGGGCCAACCGACCCAATTAGACTGAAAGCCCACCTCGCCAACCAATAGAGGCTTTCTTCACTTCAGTATTTTTTTTGTACATGTTACTACTGAAATTACAATGCAAGTAAGAATGCTTCTTATTTATTTGTTCTTGCAAGACATTTTGGGCATTCTTGCAAAGCCCCAGTTACTGGGGTGAAGGGTCCACCCCCTTCATTCAACTTTCCGACCGCCATCCCAGTCTCTCGCCCCCGCACGAACGCAGCCACTCTGTTCTTGCCTTCCATGGTGGCTGTTGGGATTCTGCACTGCGCAGCAGATGTAAAAGTGAACAAATAAACACACATATCAAATTGATATTCGGTATGGTGGATAAAAATCACTTTGCACAGTATTAGTCACATCTTTCAGGAAATGCTTCATAGCCGTATGCAATGCTACAATGTGCAATGCTTGAAATATCAGCAAATTTCGTTATGCTATTAATATCTGTAACCATAATAAACATAAATACCCATCATAAGAATAACCGAAAGGTGAATGAGCCATTAAAGGACTATAGACACCTAAATTTATTGCGTGTTTTCTTCTGTCAAATGATGAGTTAGATAATAAAATACATCGATTACCAGGTAGTACTTGCCTACAACCCCGCTAAATAATTTATAATCGAATTTCTTCTCTCATGCTGCTTTGGTTTCATCGACCGAACGCCGACTGCCGTCAAGTTGATGTTTTGGTCACATGATGCAACTAGAAAATCTAATACAATCGCTGATATGTAGCTTTAACTGACTACGACATTTAATCCAGCCTCTTCCAAGACCTGGAATGACAAGAAATGGCCTGTCAGCAATAATATAACCGATTTTTTATGCCTCATGTGACTGAAACGTCACAGTTATCGTTCGACTGATGAAACCGAAAGAGCGTCAAGAAGAAATTAAATTGCAGAAAAACTTCACATTGTGCTAGTTGGTGTTGATGCATAGTGGTGGTTCAAAAGCGCAAACACACACGGACCATGTAAGAGACGAGACACACAAACCAGCGCTGAACTTGCTACAGATTTTTTATTAGGAAGAAGCACGTCATATATACACACGAAAAAACAGCGCACATACGCAGTGTCAACAAGATTCCTAGTGCTAGTACAAAGAAAAAACTGCTTTAAAAGCATGTGACTATCTGCAGAACCACTACCCACTAAGAAGCATATTGATTTCTCGAAGCGATAATGTAACAGATGGCATACTCACGCACCCATTACTTTTTCTGATAATATGAAACGCCTCAGCTACTTCTCTAGTGCGCTGGTCAGAATGAGCGAACAAGACATCAGTATCATAAAAAAACGGCGTACATTTGGACGTGGAGCAATGCTTAGCTAGATTAGTTTCCTTCTTTCTTACAGAATTAGTGTGCTCTATGAGCCGCACGTTAACCCAGCGGCCAGTCTGGCCTATGTAGGAAAGGCCACAGGACAGGGGGATTTCATACACTACGCCAGTCTTACAGGCAACATATCTATTTTCATGATTTATGTTGCAAGCATTTCTTTTGCGCCCTTCATGCCTTCTTTAAACCGCCGCCCCCACTCTTTCTAGCTTGTTAGGTGCAGAGAACAGAACCTTTACTCCATGCTTGCTCCCTACTCTTTTAATCCAGTGCGAGAGTGTGTGGACATATAACCACTAAATTTCTTCTCCCTTCTTCCGAACGCTTTTCCGGCCCCGAGGTACTTGCAGACGATTTCAGCGCACGGAGGACGTTGTCTGCACTCGAAACGAGAACAGAGTCCAGGAAACCAGCTTCCCTACATCTGTCTGCCTGGGCTAAGAGACTGGGCATCATTTTATGATAAGATTTCTTTACTGCCATGCTTAAAGGGACACTGAGGAGAACCCTATCAAATTTCTTTTGTTAGCAAGATCTGATAGTTCGGCATTTCATGGCTTTGTTGCCGCTTCTCCGGGAGCGAAAGATGCATTTATTTCAAAGAAATTTGGATTCGAAGTTGAAAACTTTTTTCCCGCCCCTTAGATTCAAACTCTAGAACTCTTATGACGACACGGAGAACTCTTATGACGCCACAGAATGGAATGACGTGAAACGTGACGTAAACGGAGACTCCATGATTTTTGGCGGCTAGCGGTGCGGTCTAGCAGCTGCCGAAATGAAAGCTACCGCCGCCGCACGTTGAAGGCATCTATCGGGGGGTCGCTACCGTCGCTTCGTTTACGATTGCACCGTCGTCTTGCCAGCGTTACGCTGGATCCCGTTCCCGAACCCGACGACGTAGTTCTCGCAAAAACTCCGGCCTGCATTTCAGCGACCTCAGCCCCACAGAGCGTGCGATGCTTTTGAGGGAGCACGGTTAGGTTAGGCGCCGGCGGGTGGTTTCCCCCTTCCTCAGAGAGCAGCCGTTGCAAACTAAATATCATAACCCCAGTGCGGGGAGTCGCAAGGGGTGCGATGCGCCCATCGGAGGCTGGCCGGGGCTTTGAGGCCAACGGATTGTGGTTCCTTGAACGGCACGGTTGCACGGCGCAGCAGGCGGCGTCGAGGTCTCCCACGGTTACAAGGGCGAAGTTATTTATTTTTTGCCACAAAAACAAGTGGGTGCTAAAGGGCGGTCGCGTTCAAAGTCGGCGGCTTGAAACTAAAGCCGGCGCACGACGCTTCAACGGCTTCCGCTAGATCCAACGGGTCCACTGGATCTGGCTCTCTCGCCCACTTGCATGTACCTTCAGATATGTACTGTGAATGGATTAAATTAGCCGAGCTCGAAAGGAACAGCTCCGCCCAACTGCCACAGCTATTGAATACAACGCGCAGATCGCCGCGGAGCCAAATCAGTCCGGGCGGGCCGGCGGCGGCTGGCGCACTCGGCGCGAAACAGAGACATGCTCCAAGTCACCCCCCGCCAGTGCGGTCTGAGTGCGCCGAAGCCGCCGAACGCGTCGGCGGTCAGGCGCAGTTGGAGTATAGAGGGTCTCGCTTTGATAGACGTGACTTCGCTGTACAGCGCGCGCGCTCCTCGCCGCAGCATAAACGCCTCTTTACAGAGCGCCTGCGCTTAACCGCTAACCAACGTATTCGGCGTGGCATTCATGGGATGCCACTGAAACTCCCCGCCCACGCACTCAATAAAAGAAGAAAAGTCCTGTGTCGAGGTTCGGAATCGAACTAGGGGCTTCGCCGTTTGGGGCGGTGACGCTACCACTCCGCCACGACGGCTCAAGTTACAGCCGTCAATAAAGGCGCATCTAGTGAATGCACTCTTCTGATGCAGAAATCTCCGTGCCTTCGCAAGGTATATCCTGGCCTAACAGAGCTAGGCCATCAGCAAATTTTCTGAACTGCCTTGTACCTTGTCTCCCGCCCCTAATTAACGATTTCCGTTAAGTAGTTTGAAGTTGACTGGCACAGCCGGGAATGTTTCGCCGGGCAAGCGTGCGAATACACAAGTGCTGCCTTGTATGATCACCGACCGTCGTGCCATCATAGCTTTTCATCGAACGTGGCGATCATCTGACAAGCCTTAACAGGCTCCTTCAATGGTTAACTAGAACTTTAAGCGGCACTTGGAGTTCCTCTGCTGTTCGGCGCTTGTATATCGAGGTACGTCAAAAACAAAACCACGGGGCACGCAAAGCTCATAGACGCGAAGCGCCATAACAAATCGAAACTCTCCTGGCCGCCTGTGGCGCCGCCAAGCATCGATTTTCTTTGCTTCCAACATTCAGGTTGTCTTTTGCCTGCCTTTCTTGTGTGATAAAAGTGCACTATTCGTTTTAAAACAAAACTTACTTCAATATTGAACCGCGCAACCTTCCTTTGTCAGCCTCAGAAATTCGCGCGACATGTAGGCAGTAAAATTCCTCCAAGGTGGCGACTCTTGCCCTATGGCGTCACCACGCTTGTACTTGCGAGATTCGCCTGTGGCGGCGATGCCTGTATTTTGGTTCTTGCTATTTTCTACCTTACAAGAGCTTTGTTTTCACTAAGATCGGCGTTTTTGTGATCAGGAGCTGGTATTCTATCGATAGAAGCCAACTTAAATTTCTCCTCAGTGTACCTTTAAGCATTATGTAACGATGCCACTTTTTACAAGCTTTGAATGAAAGGATCTGTAATTCAAAAGGGGCTTTTCACTCATAGGGGAATACTGGCAACAGACATGGTTGGGTTCGAAAGCCAATTTTAAATCAAGAAATTGCAAGACTGTTTCTTGAGGGACTTCAAGTGTGAACCTCAGCCCCGACCTATTACGTGCAAAAATATGAACATTTGATACAAATTCGGGATTAATGGACCTAGCCAGCACAAGGTAATCATCCACATAACGGCAAATTCGTATGCAATAACCGGCTAGATCCGTCTCAACTTTCATATCAACCCTGCTTAGATAAATGTTACTGAGAATAGGAGCTACCTTGGCACCTATGCACACACCCGATTTTTGCATATAAAGACGACCATCCCACTCAACAAACGTGTTACTGAGGTAGTAAGATAACAGTTAAACAAAGGGTCCTGTTGTGATTCCACACTCATTTTGGAACACGCATTCATCGCTGTCATCCATAATACAATGCTGAACATACTGAATTAGTTCAAAGTGTGGAAGAGAATAAAACAAATCAACCACATCTACGCTAAAACAATCACATAGTGCCCCGCTCTCATTTCTGACGAAATCAGCTACTGCCTCAGAATTAGGTACGAGAAACGGATCCTTTACAAGAAGTGACGACAAATGTTTCCGAAGATAGGTAGACACAAACAACTGCCAAGAATTGTGCTCAGAGACGCTTGCCCGGCAAGGAAATTCAGGCTTGTGCATCTTTGCACTAAAGACAATTTCTAGCACCGGTTGTTTAGCTTCCTTCACTTTCTTTGCTATACCTCCATACTTAAAACTTCCGAAGTTAAGTCATCGCCTTCTCTGAACACTTGGTGCTAGAAACTTTCTTTAGTGCTAAGACGCACAAGCCTAACGTTCCTTTCCGGGCAATCGTCTCTGAGCACAATTCTTGGCAGTTGGTTGTGTGTACCTATCTTTGCAAACAATTTTCGTCACTTCGCGTAAAGGATCCGTTTCTCGTACCTAATTCTGAGGCAGTAGCTGATTTCCTCCGAAATCACTGTTATCTTACTACCTGAGTAACACGCTTGTTCAGTGGGATGGTCGACCTTATATGCAAAAATCGGGTGTGTGCATAGGTGCCAAGGTAGCTCCCATTCTCAGTAACATTTATCTAAGCCGGGTTGATATGAAAGCTGAGACTGATCTAGCCGGTTATTGCATACGCATTTTCTGTTATGTGGACGATTACCTGGTGCTGGCTAGGTCAGTGAACCCCGAATTTGTGTCAAATGTTCTTCATGTTTTTGCACGTAATGGGACGGGGCTGAAGTTCACACATGAAGACCCTCAAGAAACAGTCTTGCAATTCCTTGATTTAAATTCTCTTTCGAACCCAACCATGTCTGTTGGCAGTATTCCTCTAGAAGTGAAAAGCCCCTTTTGAATTACAGGTCCTTTCATTCAAAGCTTGTAAAAAGTGGCATCGTTACGGGATGCTTAGGCATGGCAGTAAAGAAATCTTATCATAAAATGATGCCCAGTCTCTTAGCCCAGGTAGACAGATGTAGGGAAGCTGGTTTCCGGGACTCAGTTCTCGTTTCGAGTGCATACAAAGTCCTACATGAGCTTAAATCGTCTGCAAGTACCTCGGGGTTGGAAAAGGGTTCGGAAGAAGGGAGAAGAAATGTATTGGTTATGCCATATGTCCACACGCTGTCCCACCAGATTAAAAGAGTTGGGAGCAAGCATGGGGTAAAGGTTCTGTTCCCTGCACCTAACAAGCTAGAAAGAGTGGAGGCGGCAGTTCAAAGAAAGCATGAAGGGCGCAGAAGAAATGTTTGCAACAAAAATAATGAAAATAGATATGTTCCCTGTAAGACTGGCGTAGTGTATCAAATCTCTCAGTCCTGTGGCCTTACCTACATAGGCCAGATTGGCCGCTGCGTTAACGTGCGGCTCATGGAGCACACTATTTCTTTAAGAAAGAAACTAACCTAGCTAAGCATTGTTCCACGTGCAAATGTACGCCATTTTTTTGACGATACTGATGTCTCCTTCGCTCATCTAACCAGCGCACTAAAGAAGTAGCTGAGGCGTTTCATATTATCAGAAAAAGTAATGGGTGCGTGAGTACGCCATCTGTTACATTATCGCTTCGAGAAATCAATATGCTACATATTGGGCAGCGGTTCTGCAGATACACACATGCTTTTAAAGCGGTTTTTAGCTTTTACTAGCACTAGGAGTTTTGTTGACATTGCACATGTGCGCTGTTTTTCCGTGTGTGTATATATGACGTGCTTCTTCCTAATAAAAAATCAGATGTAAGATCAGTGCCAGTTTGTGTGTCTCGTCTCTTACTTGGTCCATGTGTGTTTGGACTTTTGAACCACCACTATGAAATTAAATTATAAATTATTTAGTGCTCGTACATGTATAGAATGTCTAACGCTTGGTTTGAAAGGAGAAAACGCTAAAGCGAAAATTTGGTACCTATAGTCCTTTAAATTTGGATGGCTACTCAGTAATTGATAACGGAAGTGCAGAAAACCACACCAGGTAGATTGAAAGTAGCTTTTTCCTGCAATTAGATGGTGTGTTCACAAAGTTTCTATAACCTTCAGAAGATTCACGTGTACTCATCAACAATTGCGCTGTACAGCCATAGGTTCTTAAATGTTTCTTTTTCGCCCCGCCCCTTCAATGTGTACATTAGGGCCACATGAGTCTTCACTACAGTCATCATAATAAGTTTTGTAGCCTCATCAGCTGTCTCACCACGAATGAGTGCTAGGTTTTTGATCTGAAATAGATTATACAGATTATACAAAGTGAACTCTGCCATGAATACCATACATTGAACCATTCATAAAACTCCCTGTTCGAGGAACCATGTGCAAGTCAACAAAAAATCAGAAGTATGCAGAACAGGATAATACAGAGGACTCAAACAGACCTATGATCACAGTGGTGTGACTCAGCTTAATGATAACAGAATTCTTTGTTGTCTTCTAAACGCCCATCTTTGCATCATCATATTAACTTCCTTTTTTGCATGACTCAATGGCATACGCTTCCCAAACAATAAGGTAAGGGGGAAAAAGTGAAGCCATACTTTAAGGCCCCATGAACCATGGCAAAATTGTAGTCTGGAGCTAAATGAGTGATGTAAGAACATAATCGTCAGCTGCCACTATGAACAGCAAGGCTAATGTTTGTGCTAATTTCTCGTAGTAGGCTAGATATTATTTACAGCAAATCCTTCAAATACACTTGAACAAAATGAAGCTCTCATGACTACAAATCCAAACGCAACATGAGGCAATTTCGAAGTCCCAACATAATCTGAAGTGGACTCACCATATGTAGAGAGCTCAAATTAAACTACAGCTGAACAAAACACTATGCATCAAAATTATATTAAAAGGAATCAATACGTTGCCAGTAGTTCATACGTACAATTGAAAGAAATGCCATATACCCAGTCGAACAAAAACACCAGCCCGTTTCTGGTGTTTACACCAAACTGGCCTTTTTAAAGACGGGTTCTGGTGTGACCGTGTCTGGTGTTCTGACCAGACCAGGATTTTCAGACACGGGTCCTGATGTGGCATAGTGTGGTGTGCTTTAGTGTGTTCTGGTCTGGTGTTCTGTGCTGTGACCCGGTTGTCTAATACCGGCTCTGGTGTGCTTTGGTTTAGTGTTTCCTGGTGTGGTCGGTGTACTATTCGATTTGGCGTGGTTGGAATACCGTAGAATGTCTTGATTGAGATGCTGTGTGTTTGGACATACTATCTTGAGAAAAATTAAGAGATCCCAGCGAATGCACACCAAATGGTGTAAAACGGCAAGCACTCCTGATGTCGAGTCAGGTGCACTAACATCCATCAATCTCGCTGCGCCGGTTTTGATGGCACGAGCATTTCATCAGATGGCACCTGCACGCAGTTAGGCATAGTGTGGCACACACTCGCAGTGTCATAATTTTTCACATGATTGTACACTGGAGCATGCACATAACCACATCATTTCTGTTCTTGCCGAAGACTAAGAGCAAGCACGTATCGTAAAGAAAAAATGCTCACATTTGCACAGAAGCATCCTTAGCTTCATTGGTAGACAAAATTGGCAGTGTAGTCAAGATGGAGGCCCCTAGCATCATAGTGTGCATCTTTTCTGACAAAGTCGAACAGGTTGCATTTCCCTGATAGCAGCTTGACTCCAGCTGTGTAGCCACAATGCCTGAAGAACAACAGAACAAAATCACGAATTTGTGTGAAATACACTATAATATTCACAGTGCAAAGACAACCAGCAAACACTGCTATTAAATTTAGCTCAGTGGTGCAAACATACAGTACACATTCAATACGACTTTCAATGCCTCTGCAATAAATCAACTGTCTTCTGCTTTATAGAAAATCAATGCTACTCACATAAAGCACCCCACTTGCAATAATTTGCTTGAAATCAGTGTCTGGATGAGCTAGTATTTCACACTTTCATTCACACAGTACAACGATGAACACGGACAAGGGGGAAGACACCGAAAAACACTTTGAGGTGCCTCCTTCCTTGCCCCTGTTCATCACCATGCTGTGTGAATGAAAATGTGAATAATTGCGTTGTGTTTTTCATTTATATTCATAGCTAACTGCTTATGTTTACAACACAGTTGGGTACGCCTGCATCATATTCTGAATTTCTATCATATTTTGGCATTGCAGCTGATATTGAGCATGACAGTCCTTCTAACACAGTCAGGCTTTCTGAGACAGTCAACAGCACTCTACCATCTCCGGTAATTTGATCCATTACCAGGCTCAGAGATACTAATACTTGGCAGCCTAGAGAAATAAATTGATATGGAAATTCTAGTGCTGCAGAAAACAAAAAGCTAAGAGGAATTAAGGAATTAGAGAAATGATTACAAGATGGCCATAAAGAAGGGCACAAAAAGGAGATAACATGTAGTTCGACTAACAAAAAAATATTTGATGCAAGTATATTTCAGGGTGACAAAATCCATGTATTGAGACTTTTTATGCACACAGGGTGCAGAACTGTAAAGCACTGCATGGCTGGCTGCATCTATTTAGAAGACCATTCCTCTTCATTTCTTCCAAAAAAGTGGCAGCAAAGGATAAAAAGCCGACTGGTGAAATTTATTTTCAGCTGAATGCCACATACAAAATGAAAAGACTGGAA
This sequence comes from Amblyomma americanum, assembly GCF_052857255.1. Taxonomy (NCBI): domain Eukaryota; kingdom Metazoa; phylum Arthropoda; class Arachnida; order Ixodida; family Ixodidae; genus Amblyomma; species Amblyomma americanum. Next base: position 73,167,401 of record NC_135497.1, on the reverse strand, counting down.
TGTTAATGATTCGAAACGAAACCTTAAACAAGATGCGATGACCTCTGGCACTGGTAAAACCCCAACACATGTGCAAAAAAAGCTGCCAGATTATTTTTCCTGCTGAATGTATTGAAACCAAAGCTGCCTGAACGCACATGAGTTTTGTTTAGCTCTAGCTTGCTATACGCATTCTGACACTGTGGTGCAGTTCACTGCACAGTACCTGGAGACACTTCCACTCGTACAAAACCCGCAGTAGATTCTGCGTAGTGTGCATTGCCCACTATGGTGCCTAGCAATCTCTGTCTTCCAGTGAGATGCACTTTTTTTGGTGCATCCAGGCATTAGGGTTCCAGTTATAAAAAATGTCCGAGTTGATTATGAGTTAAGTGAATAAGCTTAACAAGTTGACTGGTTCTAAGCAGGCAGATCACTTGCAAGAACCGCTTCTCACAGCAAAGCAGATAATAATAATGGCTTCAGGATACTGTAGTGCAGGGCTCCAAATTAGTTTAGACCAAGTGGGGTTCGTTAAGCTTCGCTAACATTGTATGGCAGACCGGCGCCTTTTCCAAAGTAGCAATGTTTACTGCCACACATATACATAACACACAAGTCGCATGATTCCTCCCAACATGTATGCGACAAAGTATTGCAACCGCTTCGAGCCATCTCTACAGGCCCCACTGGGTCATCCCTGCTAAGTGAGAAAAAAAGTGGCTAAGATATGCTTTGTCATGTTCAATGCAACAAACTATTTTTACAAAGCATGCAGCAAAGCTAGCGAAAGAATGCTCAAGCACACCTATGCTTGAGTAAAAGGTAGCCAAATTTTTTTTACATATAAACTGAAGTAGCAGAAGTCGAAGTTAGAATGTGGCTTGTAAAACTGTATGCATAACAGCTAGACAAGAGAGCAGAGAAGGTAAGGGGGCACACAGGGGCTCATTATGGGCTATATGATGGACTCTTAACAGTCACTTCCATCATGGCATCTGACAGTTAAACAATAAGCCAGCTAGCATTAAATTCAAGCTTATTTTCATGCAATATGCTTTCAGTGATGGCTACAAGTTATAACACACAAATTTTCGTTGTTAAGTAGAGACCACCAGACGATTCATAGACGATGGCAAATGTGGCGGCACCCACGAATGCCTATACTGAATCAGCATCACTTAGGCCTCAGTACCTACAATCCAAGCTTCAGGGCAAATGACTGCTAAGTACCAACCGCCTTCTGTTTCCATGGCATGAGAAGTACATATTCACTAAAAGTTGTTCATTATGAGTAATTTCACTGATCATGCACTGCCACACTGAACATAGAGCCTAGGCTTTTAAGCTGCTTTTATCGTCACACGAGCTAACTGCACCCATCAATTAATCTCCTGTAAATAAACTTTCACATGAAGACAACATGTACAATTATTTGATCACGTCTTGAATGTTTGGCATTAACCTTTGTTTGGAGCTTTCGTATTATAAACCATTAACAAACCTGAGTCATAATTCTCACATACACTGATGGAGTGAGTATATGCCCCTGAGATAAATCCAGCTAAAGCTAGCAATTACTTCTCAGTGCATCCATTTTTCACTTCAGTGAATTATGAAACATCATTCCAGCGCACAAAAACACACGAATGAAGAGGAGAGACATCACGGACACCGGACATATTTTTTTGTGCGCTGGAATGACGTCTCATAATTCTGCCCAGAACTGACTATCCCAGCCCTCTATGCTTAGCCTTGTGGAGAACCTTTTACTTGCCTTCCGCTGTCACCTCCTGAGAACTTGCCACTGGAACTGCATAGTACAACTGCTTCTGTTGACCAGATGGTAATGGCAGTCCTCTTGTGAAATAGTGCATTCTTTGGAATTCCCTTCATGGTGTCATACATTGCCTTCTCTACCTTGAATTCAGATACACCTACAGGAAAAAGAACACGCATATAAAAATTCTTAGCCATATTTGCAGCCAGGAATATGATAATAATTGTATTTGTACGCTTCAAAGCAACAACAGCAGTATGCTTTAACGCCTGTTGAAGCAAGAAAGTAAGAAATCATTTCGTTTATTACCAACACAAGACTTGCACCTTGACGTTGATGGTGTCATGCAATAGTGGTGAGTTCTGATATCGGTGTGAAGTACAAAAAGGCAACTGCTTGCTTCGAATTTTAGAACATGCAACTTTAACTGCACAATTATTGAAAAAATTGACTTCATCCTTGAAAATCGCATATTAGTATGCGTGGTAGCAAACACTGAAAATAAAAATAGTAGGAGCGCTGCCAGTGTTTAAATCAACACGCAGTGACTGGTTTGGTTCATATGGGTTTAATGTCCCAAAGCGATTCAGGCAATGAGAGACAACGTAATGAAGGGCTCCAGAAATTTCGGCCACCTGGGGTGCACAGACACCGCACAGTACACGAGCCTCAAGAATTTTGCCTTCATCGAAATTCGACCACCGCGTCTGGGATCGAATACGCGTCTTTCGGGCCAGCCGCCGAGTGCCATAACCACTCAGCCACCGCGGCGGCTTCGCAGTGACTGCTAAGAGCAATTTTCTAATTGCAGTTCTTGCCCATACCCTTGTCAAGCTAGGCACTAATGCCGGTTGACCTGCAGTAAATCTAATGTGTCCTCAACATGCTCCATAGTTAGCAGATTTCTTGTAGTCAAAATTGAATGATACATTACTTAACATTTTTTTCAGTTGGAAGCGCATGAGCTATTGATATAGTCCAAAGCAAACAACTTAGTGCCTTAGAATAGTGTTCAACGAGGGGCCCACACGCAGAGACGCTGAACTTGTAACTGTTTCCTTATACAAAGTAATACAGGAGTGCATGGCCTGTGGTGTTCATGCTAAGGAATACAAAATATAAACAGAAACAAAACTGAAGTGCAAAGAAAAATTAGACAAGTTCTGTCATTACACCTTATGTGACACTAGAGAGTACATGTTCAACAATAAATAGTAAAATGGTCATTTTGAAATTTTGCACAATCATCAAATTGTCATGAGCATAGTCAGTATGCCTTTTCTTCACACAAAAGGTTTGCGGCGGCTCCGGTGCACTTCAGTTTCTTTTTAGTACAGTGCCTTTTTTTAAGACAGAAATTGGTCAAGGGCCACAAAATAGTAATAACTGTGTATCACCATTTTCATATCTATGCTTCATTACTTTTTAACAGAACCTCCAAAATGACCCACATGATTTGCAGCAGGAGCAGGATTCCGGTGTGCACCACTCACATTCAATGAAGGACCTGGCTGCATTTCCAAGTGTTATACTAATTTTCACAATGAGAGTGCCGTTCAGCGAGTCTGACAGCAAGCAAAAACACGATTTGAACCCAATAGCTTAAGGACATTTTAAAGTCGTCTGTAACATTGTGCTTGTAAAATGACAACTTCAGGTGTCAATACTCATCAAAGTTGCCATCAGATCTCAGCTTTGGTGTGCTCATAAAGGGAAGGTGGGGTGCTTAGTTATAATGACCAATTGTCACGGCTGGTACATTGTGCTACCTACTTCAATGATGAAGGATGTGACAAACTATCCTCCAAAATCAGACATCTGGCATAAAGGCTGAAAAGCAAAAGCAAATGAAGGACCACTAAGACCTGAAATTATTTCCTACCTGAACAGTTATGCACATCATAAAGAAAGCTGACAAACGGCGCGAAGTTATACTGGTAGTTTGGCCCCAGATGCTCGCTCATTCGAGCCTCAGTATCCTAACTAAAGCAATAAAAAAGACATGACTGTTGAAGGCTAAATAAGCTACTGTAAAGCTCATCAGCAGTGAGAAAAACAAATTCTAACCCTCATAATAATATAAAAGTCAGCCAATGAGGCCGCTGCGTCAGTCACCAACAAAGAGACCATGTACAAACTATACACTGTAAATGCACAAACTCTACATGAGAGCAAAGCATGCCCTGCACTTTTGAAACAAATTTGTATCAATGTAAGATTCTTGGCAACAGTGTGCATCACCAATAATGGCATGTGCTAAAAAGGAAGAGAGCACCTTAATGATGCTGTACAATTTAGAATTCAGCCTTTCAGTAAACTATATTCTGTCTAGTACCATGAGCACCGTCAGAGGAGAAGGCCAAAATGAAAGGAAAGCTGCCAGCTGTCATGAGGCCTGCCACAAAAAAAACAGTGAACAGAAGTGGTGCACAAACAAAAAAGAAGGGATGCACTATGCGATTACACAACACAAAATAACACAGGAAAACAGGGCCCAACCAATGAATGAAAAGAGAACAACAAAAATAAGGTAAGCAGTACTAAACACTGCTACCTCTGCAAATTGAGAACAGTGAAATAGACAACACCTAAAAAATAAGTTTCAAGGTCTATAAAAACGTAACTTTGGTCACATATTTTTTAAATGCTGCATTAGACATTAAAATACTAAAATCCCCAAGTGGTATTTGCCTACCATTAAATAATTTATAATTCCATTTCTTTCTCTGATGTTGTTTAGGCTTGATCAGCCGTACGATGGATGTGATGCCTAGTTGGCCTTTAGGTCTGCTGAGGCATGAAAAAGGCTACAATATAAATGTTGATATGCAGTTTTAATTCACTACAACACCTAAAACAGCCTGTTTCAAAAGCTGGAATGACAAGAAATGCCGTAGCAGCGGTTATATTACCAGTTTTCTTGCCTTTGACATGACCTGGAAACCAACTACACGTCGCATCCATCGTTCGGTTGATAATACTGAAACAAGAAGAAAGACAATTATAAATTATTTACCAGTCATAGAGCAAATATCACGAGGTGGTCCATGTACAGGCGCGGACAGAAGTAAACGGAACGCGCCACACAAGAAAGAACTGCGTGTCAGCACCGCCTAGCCAAACCAGACGAAAGCTCGAAATCGCCACGCCCATGTGCAGGGCCGCTTCCGGCGCGACCCTCTCAATGCTCCGCTTGCCTCGCATTCGTCCGGCGTCTGTGTCGTGCTGATGACGATCATGATCGGATGGTCGTGCTCTGTGTAGCTAGCGAACATTTCGGAAAACAAAGACCGCTGCCTTGATAAGGCAAATTGCGCGGGGACGGCTCTACCATTAAGCCGCTTCGTTTGAGACAGCTGGAGGCGTGTTTGCGCCGCAAACAACCCGCGTGTTTCGAACTTTTGCAGCCGCTGGGACTCTGCTGCGTCTCACTCGCAAGCAAACGCGCTCGAAACACTCGGCATACTGCCGCAGTTTTGTGTTGATTTTCTACAGTTATCCCTGATGATTCGCCTTGTCCCTACCAGGCGCTCACGCAGCATAGTGCATGCACCCTGCCTGTCTCCCCCGAAACAAACTTCCCCTATACTGGATCCTGCTCTTATCACCCCCGAGACAGTACGCTGCGTATCGCGCTGTCGTGTGCGGAGCAGAGCTCATGGTAATCACTTTGCATGCACCTTTGGATCTTAGGATGACTACAAGCACCCGCTGTCTCACCCACACGAATGCCGCAGCAGCAGTGCGTCACTGTTGCGTGCCCCGCGTGCGAAATTCGGCTATAAGTACCCGTGATCGCCCGCTAATCAGAGTATGAGCCACGGCAGAACCCGGCAAGCTATCCAAACTCTTCTGTGCGAGCTGTATTACTTCACTGCTACCGGTTACATATAGACATTGGTCTGTTTGAGAATATAGGCGTGGAAACCCAACAGCTGCATCCAGCACATTTGGAAGCAGTCACTATCCTTGAGGCACTGGATCGCGCTGCAAAAAGCGCCAAGAGCGGCGGTTTCATCTCATTTTAAGCTGACCTCCTAGGCGAGGTTCCAATGCAGGAGCACTGTGGTGCAGTACAGACACACAGGACGCATGCTTTGCCGCTCCGTCGGTTCCTCGTAGGAGCAGGCCGAAAATTAACGGTAAATGTATTAAAAGAACCCGAAACTGCGGTGGTGGATCAAGTGTTTTGAGTTTATTTGGTCTATAGCGAGACGAAAATTGAATCCCAGAGGCAACTTAAGTTTGAAGGACGCGCGCTATTTGCGATGGAAACGCACCTACAGCTGTCTCAGATGAAACGACATAATGATAGCGTCGCCCCCGCGGGATTTGTGGCATCAAGGCAGCGGTCTGTGCGTTCCGAAATGCCCGCTCGCTACTAAGGGTGCAACCATCCGACCATAATCATCATAGCGTGACCCTGACACCGGCCGAATGCGAGGCGAGCGGAGCAATGAGAGGGTTGCGCCGGAAGGGGCCTGCATATGCGTGTCGTGATTTTGAGCTTACGTGTGGTTTTGCTAGGCGGCACTGACAAGCAGTTCTTTCTTGTGCGGCGCGCTCCGTTTACTTCTGTCCGCGCCTGCACATTAATGTCTAAGGCATTTGAAAGAAGGCGCAAGCAAACATCTGGTGTCCACAGTATATGCAGTTTCTTTGAAGCTTTGCTTAACTATGGTTTCAGGTAGCATGCCGAAAGGCTGAGTCAAACAGGTCACTACAAGCTCCTAATTTCCTGTAAGTGTATTAGAGCAAGCATATTCACTGAACTTGCACAGTGTCATCACCAAGCAAGTTAAATGGCAAAAAAATCAAAACTGACCAAGATAATCACCGAGGTAAAAATTTATGGTGAACATTCACCTTTTTTCATTTAGGACTTCTAGCTTTTTTGTGCACAGGCTATAATTCAACAGACCTTGAAGTAGTTTGCAGTAGACGGTGTTCATTTTCCACTCAGATCTAGAAGCAGTAAAGATAATGCAACTACAGTGAAAAGTTCGTTTAACAGTACCTCTTGCTGGACTAGTTGGTGTAACATTGTGTAACAAAAGTAAAAACAGCGCTAATTTTTACATAAACAACGCAGAAAGAACAGACAGGACGGGCGCTCTCCTATCTGTTCTTTTTGTGTGGTTTGTGTAAAAATTAGCGCTGTTTTTACTTTCGTTATACAGTGAGAGACCACAGAAGAGAAGCTGTCAAGTCCAATTAATGTTTCATCTTTGAGGTGCATTCATAGCTGCATTATATAACACCATTCGTATTCTTTTCACCAAGTGAAATAAGACGTATTTGGACCAGTCTCTGAGGAGTGCCATGTGACACCGGCATTACTGCAGAAGCTTGACATGGTTATCCTTCTACTATGATTGTCTATGAGGAGTGCCATGGGAGATGGATACTAGAGAAAAAAGGATAAAAGCATTGTTCTCATGCTGTAATATCACCTTAGAATGCTGCCCTGTATCCCATTACTTTATATTGGCATTTTTTAAAGCCTGGCTGCATTTAAGGGGGTCTCTAGTGACTCGAAAACAGGTGGGGAGGGAACTAGAGAGGGAGAGAGAAAGTGGCTGAGCTGAGGCTATACCAGTGTTCTCGTTGTTGCTGTGTAGCCTTAGAGCTGAGCGGCCAGCTCTGTACTCAATCGTGGTATGAGGGTGCGGGTTTCCCTTTTTCTTCCACCCTGGAGAAGTGTTCCAACCACCACTTACACGAAAAAGAAAATTGGTTGCTTGCTTCGGATTCATACATTCCCTACATTCTAGTACGGGGAGTCTCAGATTCCTCGTTAGTTTTGTAAGGGTTCCGAGGCCAGCCGAGACCCCCCTGTATTTAAGCACTGCTTTCTGAGCATGAAACTGGCACTATCTGATGATGACCTATTGAGAAGAGACACACACGTTACTTTGAATAGGGGAATGCCAATGCATGCCATCAACGTTCTGGTCCAAAGCAGACATTGCAACACACTGATCTCAACGCAGAGGTGAAAAAAACAGATCTGAGAAAACTCGACACATACTTGTGCTCTACAATGTACGCTGAACAGGCACAGACAAGAACAGCCCCAAATCTGGACAGTGGAGACATCCTCTCCGATGAAGCTCTTTTCAGACTTCTTCACTACTGAAGAGAAGGCACTTCACCTGAATAACATCATAATTTCCAGCTGTGTATTTTGCACCCACAATGCCTGGCACTTCCTGATAATTATTTGTATTGCTGGCATTTCTACAACCACAAGAAGATGTTTAAACAGCCAAACTTCAAATACCTAACGCCACTTGCTCACACTAGTTTTCATGATAAGCTCTGTACTACTTAGGTTATTCAAAACCACTTAATTTGAAAGGGCTACAAAGCGCTCTTTTTCTAGGGCTACTTTTTTATTCACGGCTGCCAGCAACTAAAAGAACTTTACAGCTGCAGGCAACGTTACCAATGTTGCAAAAGTGATCGAACAGGCAGCTACCTGTTGTGGTATCGCAGTGACGCGTCGCTTCAATTCACTCAGTCGCTTGCATGCCTTGACGCGTCACACCCCTCCCACTCTGAGCTTGACAGCTGGTGTAATCGGCTCGTAGAGGTACGTTCTAACCTTAAGACGCCACATCAGATCACTATAAAGACGCACGTGCGCGTAGCGAATAACACAACTCTAAACAGACCGAGCGGCGCACGCTATCGGCAGTCCGCAACGGGCCGATACTGGCGTGAAAACAACGCGTGCAGGCAGTGCACGATCACGTCCCACGTCGAATAATCAACAGGAAGTCTGGCAACCACCTTAACGAAAGCCCAAAACATAGTCGCGCGCCTTGCTGGGCGGTATACAATTGCCACATTTACATTTAGGACTCCTACGCGTGCCTGCATTCAGCAAACGCATCTATGCATACACCTCGGCGCTCGCGTCGCAACGCATACACTGTGAACACTGACGGACCAGCAGTTTGATGATTCGATGTGGAATGCACTTTGCTGCCGCGGAAACCACCAGTGACTCACGCGCAATGCCGAAGGGAAACGAACAGGACAGAGCTGACAGAGCCTCGTCTCTTCCTCTTCTTCTCGCCCTTGCGCTCGCTCGTTAATTTTCGCGGTCGCAAATTGCACGCACTCTTGGGCTACACTCTGGGTCTCACCTGGAAACGAAGACTCGACGCATTCCAGTAACCGCTTTCTTCTCTTGCTTCGCGGCTCCTACGGTTGAAGTCGAACCTGTTGTCAATATGAAACGGCTCCATGCTTCTCGGCGTGGTCACTTTTGACAAAGTACGCGAACGGCTGCATTGCTGACACGCGGCGCAAGCTACGATAAGCAGGAAATCCAAACGGAAGTTTGAAGGAATGATTTTGAAATCAGACACAAACAGCACACGAACAGCAGCAGCACGGACCACGGCACGGCGCGGCGTACGGCCTAGCCGGATATCACTCCGGAATGCACAGAGGGAGAGGAGGGTAGGAGGGTTTGCTGCGTCCTGCCACGTGACCTGGCAGCAGCGCGCTGGATTTGAACGGCGTTGGGAAGCACGCTAGGCGCTGGCGCGTGGCTATTAGCGTGACTATTAGCGTCATGGTAAATGATTACTGCGAACTGTTACAAAATTGCAGTTAGAATAAGGCGCCTCCGTGCATCATTGCCATGCAGTTTTCATGTCAAAAGCAGGCGGCAATGTTTCAGCTCCTTGCGGAACAACTTTACAAATTGTTTTCTTAGCTTTTCTTTTTTCTTTCTGGTCTTTTGCAGACCGTATTAATGAGCATTCACTACATATTTTTTAGCACAGCACCAAGTTTCTCGTAAACCACATTTCGGCTTATGCTACAAAGATATGATCTGCAGAACAAGTCTGCTTTACTCAACTTCAAAAAAAAAAAGTTAATCTCAAAGCTTCCATTGTAGATTTCAATAAAATGTGTATTACTGCAAAAGCTCATTAAATCTAACATCAAGGGACCACAAAAAATTCAAATTATCAAATGACCCCCAACAAAACTGACAAGAACCACTTGTACCAGAGTATAGGTCGGAAGAGGGGACCGTCTCAGTTATTGCTGGCAGCCGGAATTTGTCTGCCTATATGCTTTGTCATTTTTAAGCGCATATAACTTAAATTACATGCTTAATTGCATATTCTATGCAGAATATATTTAGATTGAACGCGGGAATGCAAGCTATTTGCCCACATCCGTCTGGCTTCATCAGCGTGCTGAGTGGGCAGCCCATATACTGAGCATATATATATGCCCGCACTTCACCCATGCGCCCATGCTCCATAGCTGTGGTACCCATGCAGCCATTTTACATGTAATGTAGGATATGCAGCCAGGCTAATGTAAGTGGAACTACATATCCATAGGTGTCGCCGGGCAACGATCGCTAACATTGCGCGTGATGTTTCTGCACTGCAAACTCCAGAATAATAGACGCAGGACTTACGAAGGCTACAGGCAGAAATATACTCCTGTTTCCACACGCAGTGTCGTCAGAGTGATGCACGGCAAGCCCCCATCGCGGTTGCCCGCAATTCACCATCGTATATCCCAGGTTCACACACACACACACATTTTGCCACTGCATAGTCCACACTTAGCCCTTTTCTACCAAATATGTAGGCGGGGAAGGTGTGGGAATAGCTGATATATGCCCATGCGCCGCCCACGTATTTTCTACGCAGTGCCTTTGTAGGCTGTAGGCGGGAATATTTAATGTTTGCCCACACGCAGCTAGCCTCCTTGGATACTTGAGGGTGCTGCAGGGGCCGCCTCTATTGGTTTTTCCGCACATCACCATCATGTAACCCCATATTTTATGCACACGAACTGCATGCAGCCCATGCTTAGCCCTTTCATAGCCTGGTTAATATAAAGGCTGGGAAGATGCGGGAAAGACAAATGCGCCCACCCCTAGCCGATGCGGGACCAACATAGGTGGTGCTCAGACAGCTCAAACTGCATGCCTACAATAGTTCGCCACTGAGAAGCCCATGGTTTAGCCCCTGTATTTTCCACACAGGACACATGTAGGCCGAAGGCTGGAATACTATCTCTTTGCCCACTCAAAACCACCGTGGCTCCCTCAAGGTGTTGTACGGGCAGCCCCAAGAGGGGCTGCCCACACTGAACCATAATAGAGCCCGCAGTGTTGCCCGCATGTATCTGTGGTGGCATGCATGCAGCCCATACTTCGCCCTTTCATACCCTGTTTAGGATAGAGGTGGGGAAGATGCGGAAATGACAAACGTGCCCACGCCTAGCCCATGCGGGACCAACGTAGCCGCTGCTCAGACAGCCCAAACTGCCTGCCTACAACGCTTCGCCGCTGTGCAGCTCAAATTTTAGCCCCTGTATTTTCCACACAGGGCACATGTAGGCCGAAGGCTGGAATACTATCTCTTTGCCCACTCAAAACCACCGTGGCTCCCTCAAGGTGTTTTACGAGCAGCCCCAAGAGGGGCTGCCCACACTGAACCATAATAGAGCCCGCACTGTTGCCCGCATGTATCTGTGGTGGCATGCATTCAGCCCATGCTTAGCCCTTTCATACCCTGTTTAGGATAGAGGTGATGAAGATGCGGAAATGACAAACGTGCCCACGCCTAGCCCATGCGGGACCAACGTAGCCGCTGCTCAGACAGCCCAAACTGCCTGCCTACAACGCTTCGCCGCTGTGCAGCTCAAATTTTAGCCCCTGTATTTTGCACACAGGACACATGAAGTCGAGAGTTCGACGAAAACTCTTCTGGTCGGGGACAAACATGTTGACGAAGAAGAAGGAGCGCCGACCAAAGAAAACAAAAACAAAAACAGACGTTTCGGCTGCCGTACAGAAGCCTTGTTCACATTGAAATGAAGCAAGCAGCTCAGTGGCATTACATATGCTTGAAAAGAGGGCGCAGGGAGCGTGCGTAGATTGGGTTAAGATTTCCATCGTTGCGGTTGAGGGTGTGACTAGTAGTTTGGATGATTAATGATTCCAAGTGCAGGCGAGGGTATAGCTTCTTTTCCGTTGAAAGCACGTGTGCCCGACCCCAGTCGATGTCATGGCCTGTAGATACTGCGTGCTCGGCGATAGCATTTGAATCCACTTTTTTGTTGCGTACATCGTTACTATGTTCTTTTAGCCGCCTCTCGAAATTTCCGGTTTCGCCAGTGTATGCGTAGTCACAGTCGGAACAAGGAACCTTGTACACTACGCCTGGATATTTTTCTTTGGGAAGGGGGTCTTTGACATTTACCAACGCATGGCGCAGCTTTCTTGTCGGAACGTGGGCGATATGAACACCAAAGGTGCGCATGATGCGTGCTAAAGCCTCGCTTAGTCCGGGAGCATAGGGCACGGCAGCACGTTTGAAGGGTGAGAGAGGAGTATCGCTTGCTGGGCGACATAACTGTTTTTCCACAGATTGCACAAATGAGGTCGGGTAGCTGTTGCTTGAAAGTTCTTGTCGTACAGTTTGAAAATCAATGGTCTGGTCTTCAAGGGAGCTGCAGATGCGTTGCGATCGTTTGAACAAGGACATAGCGACTGATTTCTTCTGTGCAGCAGGGTGAACCGAATTAAAGTTAAGGTATCTTCCGGTGTGGGTCGGTTTTCTATAAACGCTGAAACTGAGCTTATTGCTGTCACGCCTTATCAATACATCCAGGAAGGGCAACGCACCATTCGCTTCTTCTTCGGTAGTGAAGTCTATTGCTCGTTCTATAGAATTCAAATGGTGCGAGAAGGCGGCTAAGTCAGAATTACGAATCAGGCAAAAGCAGTCGTCAACATATCTCAGGAAAATTCTAGGAGGTGATGCAAACGTTTCAAGGGCACGGCGCTCGACGGATTCCATACAGAGGTTAGCGACGGTCACTGATATAGAGGCACCCATTGGTGTGCCCTGAAGTTGACGGTAAAAGCGTCCTTGAAAGACGAAATAAGTATTATCCAGGCAGAACTGCTAGAGTCTACGGAGATCCAGAACTTCAGTGGGGGTTCGTTTAGGTAGAGACTTGTCAGCTTCGAGAGCAGCAGAGCAGACTTGTACGGCCAGGTCGACAGGAACGCATGTGAAAAGCGACTTGACGTCAAACGAGACCATGAGCTCGTCATCGTCCGGTGCTACGTCGCTTACCTTCTTGATGAAATCAGTCGAGTTGCGAACATGCGTTGAGCCAAGGCCGACAAGAGGGGAGAGGATACGATGGAGGTAGCTGGATAGACTGTGAAGAGGGGACCGACTGCAGTCTACGACGGGGCGCATGGGCATACTAGGTTTGTGCACCTTCGGCAGACCGTAGAGAGCAGGGGCTGAGCCGTTGGTGCACAGCAGAGTGAAGTAGAGTGGCTTGTAGGTCGGGGGCTCCTTCTTCTTCGTCAACAGGACACATGTAGGCCGAAGGCGGGAATACTATCTATCTGCCCACACAAAACCACCGTGGCTCCCTCAAGGTGCTGCACGGGCAGCCCCAAGAGGGGCTGCCCACACCTCGCCATGATAGAGCCCGCACTGTTGCCCGCATGTATCCGTCGTGGGACCCAGGTGGGCTGGCCGCTCTTTTTAAGCCCATGTGTAGCTGACGAGGGGCCCACTCAGGCATAAAATGGGCAGTCCAAACTTTTTTTGCCAGCACTGCATCCACGAGGGACCCATGTAGGTTTATTGCGGGCAGCCACCAGCCTTCATTTCCCATGTCGGACCCTCATGGGCCCGCACCTTGTGCTACTGGGGACCATTCATTTCTAGTACGTGATAGTGCAAAGTACGGGGAGGTGAACTAGTTGGCAGCATAGCTATTCGTAAAGCGGCTCATTTCCGAAACCCAAACGCATCATGTCCGAACAGAAGTTACTGATTGTCTGACATTTGTTTGTGAGCATATCTAGTAGATCAGAAAGAGACTTTGTGCAAACTATTTCAATCAGCTGATCACTGCTCGTTTGCACATCTTTATAAAGCTCCACATTATGCGAAACCGGAGAGTCCGTGATGCATTTTAACGGCATATAGCGTGATAGACGAAAACAGAAGCCGAGGAAACACAGGACCAGGGCTAAACTCACAACTGAAAGGGTTGTCACAGGAACAAAAATATATAACGAAAATGCGGCCAATCAATCAAGCAAGCAAACAAAAACTATACGCACCTCTTGCTACGAGAACTCAAAGCTGTTGCTACGTGGACAGACGGCATGCTGATACACAACCTTGTCTTTTTTCCTTATTTGATATCCATCCATAATGTCTTGTATTAGTAGGGCTGGGTGTTTGAGCGATGTATGACAATAATGCAATGACGGGAAGAAAGAATTGCGTTCTCGGCAATGGTAAGCTAGATTGTTAGATTTATTGGCATCCAAGGCATTTGGATGTTCTTTCAGGCGGGTGTTAATGCAACGCCCTGTCTGGCCAATTCAGAATTCTCCGAAGGACAGAGGAACTTTATACATCATCCCTTCAGAGCACGGTACGAACTGTGTTGTGATTCACTGCACCTCTGCTTTGGAATTCATTTGGTTTTCCAGCCTTTTTTCTCTTCCACAATCGCGCAAACACTTTTAAGTTTCTAGGTGCTGAAAAGACAACCCTTACGTCAACTTATATCTAATATATTTTAGACTGCGAAAAGCAGTGCATGTACTGGAGAAGTGCAAACTTGTTTCTTTGCTTCCCTTTGTCTCGCACAAGAAACAAGATTGCAGTTCTCCCGTACAGACAACGCCTTTCGCGCGATCAAAATATGTGACAGATTGGTATGGCATAGGGGTTGTCTTTTCCGCACCAAATAAACTTAGAAGGGTTTGCGCAATTCTGCAAAAACAGGCTGAAATACTATGGTGATCTCCTTGGTGATATTTGCGAGGGTGTTGTTGCGAGCTAGTTTGTTTAACATGGTTTAAAGGTAACAGCGCAAAAACAGGACGAAGAGAGGAACGTACCACACAACGGTCAAGAGGCGATAAGCTAGCACCCACTCTAGTTCTAGAACGTCCGCTGCCAACACAGCCAGAGGAACCCCAGGAGGAACAGGCACCTTCATCACTAAGCCGCTGCGGTGGGTCAAGGGTTAAGGCGCTCCTCTACTGAGCACGAATACCCGGGCTGGAACACGACCGCGGCGACCGCGTTTAGATTTACGCGAAGCGCAAAAGGCGCCCGTGTGCGGTGCGATATCAGTGCATGTTAAAGATCCCCAGGTGGTCGAATTTTTTGCCGGAGATCTCCGCTACGGCGCCTCTTCGTTCCTTATTTGCACTCCCTCCTTTATTCCTACCCTAACGGCGCTGTTCGGGATTCCACTGAGATATGTGAGACAGTTATTCCGTCGTTTCCTTTCATCAAAATAATTTTTTTTCACCAGCAACTCAACCGGATGGTGCTGCAGAACATGACCTGTCAGCAGTGTCACCACTCTCTCGTCAGCAGACTACATAATCCAACCTTTATGCCTTGTCCTGTTCCATAGCCTTTGTCAAGATCTCAGCGACAGCGACGAAGGCCAGAGTATTTGAAGGGTTATACCCTCTAAGCGGGGAAAAAATCTTAATTAGGCAACGACAGGCAGAGCGTAGAGAGCTGAGCTAGTTCCTTCTACGTATAATTATGAGGCATCTTTCCGGCGTTCAGCGTACAGCGAACAGGTACAGCGCGCCTATGTGTTTAAAGTTAGAGGCACGATCCCTTATGCCTATGTATACAAGGGGCACTTTCTGGCGAAAAAAAGAGGTTGCAGCTCAGGGTCATCATCCCACCTGTTGTATTCACCTACGGGCTCCAGTATCTCCCGCGGCTGCTGCAGCACGACGGACGGCGAAGTGATATCAGTGTGCATGCTTATGTGGGTTCCCATGTTCGCTGAATGTCTTGGTGGACCAGGTGTCAGTGTATTTATTTATTCATTCTTTTATTTATTTATTTGCATATACTGCGGCCTCGATAAGACCAATCAGGTGGGCGGGCTACATTTTCTTTTCATTAACATTACAGAACCCATACGATCTTGGGCTTGGCGTACGCAACAGAATAAGGTACAGAACAAAAATGAACAAGTTGACATTTAGGTAATGCAAATCGATGGTCTTCACGTAATGAGAACAAAAAATGCACTTCCCCCAGAATAAGGATAACAGGCGAATCGATGGAAATCCAACACAAATGTTACGAAGCAATATACATGAGTAGAGTCTGATGAGAATTTTCAGTGAAAAAAAAAATGGCAGAGGGGAGACCATTCAACTGACTAACATTAGGAAGAAAAACAGAATTTTTAAACAAGCCACTGCGTGCGTGGAAAGGGAGCACATTGTGAGCGTGGAGGTGCATAGACGCGCGTGGTAGGTAATGTTGAATGCATGGTGGTCCATACCGCAGCGGCGGCCTTGTGGCCTGAGCATCCGCCTCTCATGCTGGAGCTGCGGGGTTCGAAACAGAGTGCCGCCGGGTATCCACCGGTGATACAATGGGTACAAGCTTTCCCCTGGCATGGTGCTCGGCTTCCTTGGGGTGAATTGCTTGGGAAATAGATCCTTGACCGCACTTTTAGTAAACGAAGATACATTGTGCCATGGCGCTCTTCGGCATCAGATGCCCTTGCGTCATAAAAATTCATCATAATCATAATCATCACTATCAGCATGGTGGTCCTTAAGATTCCGGCGACTCGTTATGTATAATAAAAATAATATAAGCATTGCTACAGCTTTTTGCGATTATAAGGTAGGGATATGGTTGGCAGCCAATAGCTGTGACGGGGAATCAGCGCAGCTGAAATTGCTAAAAACAAACTACACCGCTCGTCTCTGAACCATTTCAAATTTATGTGCATCCTTTAGGTAAAAGCCATCCCATACAATTCCCGGCGTATTCTAATTTTGGCAATATGTAAGTTGTGTAGGCTAGATGTTCTAAATCCAGAGGTGTCATATCCTGTTTATGATGCAGAAAGCCAAGTTTCCTAGAGACGGATAGGGAAATGTTCCAGATGTGTTTGAACCATGAAAGGGTGTAAGCGTTATGCCTAGTTATTTGTATTCTGAGACTTTCATTGTTTGATTATTATTGATTTAATATGAAAAAGAATGGGTTGCTTTTTGTCCGTGACGTGAGGTACGACTGTTTATTTTCAGTGTTTAATGTCGTACACCAGCTCGTGAACTATTCGGTAAGTTTGGCTAGACTCGTCTTCGTCTGAAAATCGCCTTGGCATGTGACCTGTTTAAAGAGCTGATAATCATCGGCGAACACTCTGATGTTAACTTGAGATTGAACGGCACTAGTTATACCAATAACATAAATTGAGGAACGAATCGGTCACAGTTGTGGAAACCTGTTTTCCCCCTCTGTTTCGACGCGGCCGACCATCTCCATCGGTGTGCGTAGGGACAGCCCCGGCTGGGCGAGGAGGGAAGTCTCCTTCATGGGGGAAAGGGAACGGCGACGTAAGCACCACCTCGTAGGTTACGCGGAATTCTGCGGGACCGGACAGAGACTCTTCGGGATCCGGCCAGCATCACGAGCGGTTGGAGGCGCACGCTCTCGTACCCTTCCGCGGCAGGCGCACCGCACGGTGATTCATTGTGCCTTGCCGCTGGACTTCTGGTTCCAGGCAGCGAAGCGAGTGCAGCAAACGCGCGCTCTGGTCGCCTTCCCCAGCAAATGCTAGGGAATGGCTTTGCCTCCAGAATGCGGCGCGCACGGGAAAACCCGTCCGCCATTGTCGGCGGATACAAATGTTCGCCGCCGATACTTCCGAAGTCGCGCCCCTGCCCCAGCCGGTAAGTCGAAAGTCCTTATTACGTTGCCTTCTACTTCCGAGGAATGCGTCGTTGATGTTTTGTAGCTAGCTGGCCCGCTCAGTGTATTAATTGCAAGTGTAATAAATAGCATATGAGTGTTCACGCTGTGTCGTCCCTTCCCTTTGTCCCTCGAGCACGAACCCCATCCGCGTAAGTTAGCGAGCGGGAACGCTGCATCCACGGAGTGGGAGTGCGGGCTCAAAAATTACTCCTCATATTGCCATTTTTGTTCCATTTGACTTGTAACGAAAACGTCAGATAAAAAAGGATGTTAATTTTTAAGCGCTATAAAGTGGCACTACTAGTTATTAAATTATATCAATCCTTTGGTATGGTTTCATTTTACTTCAGCTCCTGCTTGTTTTTTTTATTTTCTTATTGGAATGCGTAATGGCCGAGTCTTTGTATCAAAACTTAAACGCCGTTATTTGCCTCTTCGCATGCGGTACTGCTGGGTTGCCCTTAGAGTTTTTTTCGTGTGTGCAATTTTTTTTTCTTTTTTCTCACTTTTTTTCCTTTATCTATGTATGGTCATCACATTTACTGTACGTACGAACAGCGTGCCGATGTGCAAGACACCCTACCGACTTTTCTGGTCACAGGCCAACTCCCGAAGCGGGCTGATCATGTCATGTTTTGCTCGATTCCCGTCTTGTTAAGCTGTCTTTTTTTATTTCATGCTATGTAGCTTTTTTTCCCTTTTCATCGTGTATGTCCCACTCCTGCCTAAGGCCGTCTGTGAAGGTTGGCAGTAATTCTGAAATAAAATAATAAAATTTCGAAGAAATCGCCAGCGTTGTCCTTAAACACGGGCCTCCAAATATGCACAGCAATAATTCGGAGGAAGGGCTTGCGCCCGAAGACACCAGACTCCGGGCTTCTTGTGCCAGCGCATACCACTTGGTTTTCGTGTGGATATCCGGTTAGCGTCGGTGATCAACTTGATTGAATGATTGCGGCTTCAGTCACTCGGGGCAGGCAATCAAGCAGCATCGACCGGCTCCTGACACACTTCCGGAATGACATTCCGGCTTCTGCGTTCGACGACTCATCGCCCGACGAATGTTCCGCTGCACGTATTCACACGGCAACGATTAGCGCAACAGGACATCACACGGCGACACAAGGCAGCGCCTGTGCCGTTCCATTGTCGAGTGTTGTCGCGTTGCCCAGCCTTATTCGTATGAACGCGTCTGCGCGCGCTACCTTAATAACTGACAACGAATAGCTTACTCTAACTGGTGTATATAGAAAGTCAGGTTGACGGCTCGATGTGTTCATGCTCACTGCGAAGTTAGCAGTGTGACTGACTTTGAAAGAGAGGGGTTGTTGGCCAAGGAGTGGATCGCCATGCAGCTATCGTGGTAAAATGACCCTAATATCTAACGCATTACAGTTAAGACCAAAGAATTACGCTTATGAAAAGGGGATCGCCTAATGAGGACCCCATCCCATAATTATGGATTCCTACGTTCGATTCACCTGTTCACAAAACCAAGGCATCCTAACCAGCTATCCTTCTCTGTCTCGGTAGTGCTCTGGAGTGTCAAGAATGCCACAGAGGAACTCGCACATAGTTCAACTGCTGCCGTTTCAACAACGTTACAAATCATATATTGTTTTTTTTTATTAGCACGTGTTATTAAAGCATTAAAGGTGATAAAGCGAAGCGGACCAGTTAGGCTGCAGGTGGCGTGCAAACTCACAGCCCGTTTATACATACTCAAGTTCTTCCATCTTGAAATACAGTCGGACTTGGCATATTGTGACGGACTAGAGGACGACGAACTGTGCAGTGGTGCGGGCAGAAGCGCTCGTGCCAGGCCGTCCGCCATTAATACATGCCATAGCTATCTGTCCTGTCGTGCTGTATTCATCTGCTTGACGTGACGTAACTATGTCGACTGTCGTACGATTGCATAACAAAGAAGTATGCACAGATGTCTTAGCGTAAAGAAGGATTTCGTCATGAGTGGGAATCTGAAAGAGTGCTTAGACGTGGCGGTGGGTTTCGGCCACAGTTGTGGTCGCTAATCTCTCCAAACTTGCACGGTAAATATTTTAGCGCGCTTTCCCCAAGCGCCAGAAAAGCAAAGGGCACGTTTAGATCACGCGCCCATTCGAAAACAGACCTCTTCACAAACAAAGTCAAACAGAAGACCGTGATTACTTGAACAAGCGTTAACATTCAAGCAGAAAGAGGGAAAAGGGACACACAATTTGTACGTTTTCGCGGGTGCAGCGCCATTTGTGGCCCAGCAGTTCTTACCTAGGTATGTTCCAAGGTGCACGGCCGAGCGGAAAGCGCCATTACGAGTTGAATAAAGAAAATAAAAGCCCCAAGGCGAGCGTGAATCCGCCATTAGCACTCCCGAGTTGCTCGTTCATCGCGCCGGCCCGCCGATCGACAGACGGACGCGACGAAGCAGAGAAAACGCAATGGCCGTATTTTTTCTTTTTGCTTTTTACGTGTGCGCGCGCCGCCGAAGCGCGGCGGCGGAGGCTAGCGAAAGCAGATCCGAACAAATGATCACACCTCGATCGGAACGCAGTAATTGGGTTATGAGAAGGGAAGATATGGCGCTGGGACAGAAAATAATAGCCGCGATGACGGCTCGGCCGAGACCAGCGCCTCGCCCGAAAAATCTCGAAGAAAAACTCGGTTCTGGCATATGTATCTCGCCCGACATCGCGCGGAGTGCCGGGACGAAATGAGGAGACAGGAAAACAACGAATAGTCTCGGGCTGCGCGCGTCAGCGCCCTTGATCTCGAGATCTGCTGCTCAGCGCTCCTGGTTTCCACTCCGTTATCTTTGGATCGGCTCTGGAGTGATCGGGGACGTGTCCAAAGTGTTCCTCTTATAGCGCCGACTCGCGCAATCCGCCAAGCGGGTAGAGTTTCGGTTCTTGTTCACCTCTCGGCGCGCCTCTTCAATCAAGGCCACCGGTTGTCGCGGAGAAGGGCGGTAAGGCCCGAACGCGAGTGTTCGAGTCACTGGCACCACTGCGATAGAAACCCGACCTTCCTATGAGTGCCGCGGTGATTAAAAACAGAAACAGAGACACACGCGGGAGCGTTCAAAAACCAATAGAAATACGTATATCCTCGTGACTACGGCTGCGTCAGAGGTGTGTGCAGTTCGGTAAGAGACTTAGTGGATTCTCTTAAAGGCGTTTTGTCCCTACATAACGGAGCAGCTGGCCAGAGAGCTCGTATATCTTTGAGAAAACTGAGGATTCCAACTGGTACCAGGATTCGAACCTAGTAGCTGCTGTATACGGTTATGCTATACCAATAAGTATTTGTTTCTGGCGGCGAAAACACACCCGTTATTCAGTGACGTTGCGAAAGACAATATGAACATAATGGTAACTCACTGAATGAGTTAGAGTTTATTAATTACATTATTACAGAGTTTAGCAGGAAAGGCAAACTGCATGCAGGGCTATAATATGGCTGGCCTAGTGCTATAGAAAAATGGCGCAATAGCGTCCCATGGCTGCGTTCTAGGACTATAACTTCATTTTCTTTTTTTTGTAATTTCGCCGCAGAAGGTTGTAATGTTTACTGCCAGCTGAAAGCTAAGCGCCGGTCTTTTCATTAATCGTCATGCGTGTATGGTCTTCTTAATTACATAGAAAAAAAGCCATTAAGAAAGATACTTGTGTCCTGTACAAATCGCCTATCTGTTGTCTCCCAATCTGCGCTTATGTTTTCAATGGAGCTATAGTTCACCGACCACCCTCTCCAGCTCCGTTCAACGTAAAGTTTGCGTGACTACAGCAGACCGCAGCGGTGGCCGGGTCGTTTGAGCACATGCCTCGCATGCGGAAGTTGCAGGGTTCGATCCCGAGTGCCGCCGGGTACCAACCGGTGATACAATGGGTACAAGCTTTCTCCTGGCCTGGTGCTCAGCTTATCTAGAGTGAATGCTTGGAAAATGGGTATTTGACCCCTCCTTGTGTAAAAAAATGCCTTATGCCATTGCACTCCTTCGCCAAAGCTGTCATTGCCCGAATAAAATTCATCTTCATCATCAACTACAGCAGATTAAAACAGTGTTTTTACTGCCACAAGACGACAATAACGTGGCAAATGCCTATACGGTGCAGCACAAATTCGAACAGCAGCCATTGTCATATGCCGCGTGTCGGGCACCGTAGGTCGACATCTCTGCAATCGCAGACAACCCGGCGGTCTTGGAGTGCCGGCGATTTACAGACAGGCGATGAAAAAGAGTGGTGTCCCGCCATCTGCATGCCCGCGGCAGATCTTAGCTCGCCAGATCTGCGATGCATCGGGCGACTGTTGCGTGCAGTGCATGCAACGAAAGTCGGGTATTATGCGGAAGGGCGGACAGGAACGGCCGTTTGGCGGCGTGTCGCAGACAAGACAACAAAGACGCAGCCCAATCTCCTTATCAGGCTCCCGTCTCGCGTGTCAGCTGGGGAACCGCGATTTCTGCCCTTTCAGAACCTAATGACAGCAGGAAGGGGCTAACGCTTGCAAAGCTCCGACTGAGCCTCGACTCCGGGGCGAAACTGAGTTGTTACACGCAACAGCGGCTGAATAAGACTGTCCCGTGGAGATCTCAAGTAGATGGGCTTCCGCCAGTTCTACCACTTGCGCGCACCCTTCTTACGTTCCACTGTTTGCTCGCCTCTACAGCTTCGATCTCACTGACTATTTTTTATTCGTACAGCACCTCAAACAGGAGCGGTGTCCGGAAAAGCGAACAGTCCTCCACGCTTAACCGTCGCCGATTCGATCCCAAATATTTGCCCCCGAAGCAACGCGAGCTTCGTGGGCAGCAGAACACAATCCTATAGCGGACCAAGAATGGTTTCCTGATAACCCCGGAAGTGGAGACCGAAGGCTGCGCCAGACGGCGCTGCGCGCAGTTGACGCTTGGGAAACGCCTGCTGGGGCGAGGGGCGCAGTGTAAACCATCCACCGTGCGTCGGCGCTTCCTCGTCGCCGCTGCGCGGTTCAAACGGCACTCATTCTTCCTTCGGTCATCCTACGGGACCAGACGACGATTCTACGGGCCCACTTTCGCCACCGTCCCGAGACAGCGTTTGCCCTTTGACTCGAAAACGACCGAGGTGGCTCTGGGTCGCTTGCGCGTTCAGCAGCTCGGCTGATCCTCGCTAAAGGAGAGATTAGGAATAAAAGCGCCCTAGATTTGGCGATGAACGCGTGGTCAGCAGTGCAGCGAGTGGAAGAGGGCGCAACGTGCACGCCGTGACTTTTCCACCCGCTCACTTTGGCGCGTCGGAAGAGAATGCCTAACATACACCCTGCATCGACCTCAAAGGCATCTGCAGGGGTAAGAAAAAAAAAAGGGGGGGGGGAGGAGTATATAAGAGTATGTATGTATAATAATATAATAACCCCTTATCTTTTACCCCCGAAAAAGAGGAAGGGGGCCTTTAAGGTGATAATTGAACTGAACTCGAAGGAAACTACGTCATTTGAGGAAAATGATTGAATCTTCCTTCTATATTACAAATAAGAGTCTTCGCGTCCATATTCTTGAAGGGCTGCGCACCGACCACTTTTTCGTCATGGCGAGGCTTGTATAGCTCCTATGAAGAAAGCACAGAAATTTCGCGCCCACCGATCCACCTGAAATGTGCTTCAAACGTGGCTAAAAATTACGAGTGTCCTACAGGGTTCAAAACAACCTCTTATCGTGCATGCACACTCGCATCGATAGCATTTAAGTTCTCGTGCCTCTGAAAGACATAGGCACTTTTTACGACCTGGAGGTGGCACCTCAATTGATCCAGTATGGCCCAACGGAGGACTCCTTCCGTGCTCAGCCTAGGTAGAACCTCGCTCATTTTGAAGTTTCACAGTAAGCTAGCGCTTGTTTTTCGATGGTGGTAACCTAATGGGAGAGTGTATAACGTCGCCTTGTGATTTTAAACACCCTCTAGTAGTGAATAAGTGCATCTTGATGGGCCAGTCGATGCATGATTACGGAAAAAACGAGAAGAAAAGACGTGTTCACAACAGGAAGGGGGAGTGTTAGCAGCGTCGTCCTGTCAACGATAAAACTAGGCAGCAGGGGCACCCCACAAGGGACAGTGCTATCACCGCTCCTATTCAATTTACCATGCTAGAGATCCCACAACGACTAAAACAGATACCAAACCTATATGACAGCATGTACACAGACAATATTAAGTTATGGATAAAGAAAGCCAGCGACGCGGAAGTAGAAGAAGCATTATTTATTTACTTATTTATTTATTACCTCAAAGACCCCGGATATGGGGCATTACATGAGGGAATGGCATGACTGACCACAAGATGATGGCCTCGATCTTTTTCTTGAATTTGGTGGGGTTGGTAAGGTGTATGGCTTCTGGCGGCAGATCGTTCCAGTCCCGAGATGATTTGACAAAAAAGAACGGAAATGAGGTGCAGCTCTTGCAGTGGGAGGGTACACTGTCTTGCTGTGGTGAATGCGGCTGGACAGACGATGTGCTGCTGATAGGATCGATGCTCCTAAAGATGAATGATAAAACTTATGGAACAAGCATAACCGAGATATGTTTCTTCTTGTTTCAAGGCTAGACAAAGAGGCTCTAGATTTTAGAGAAGACACACTAGTATAATATGAATGATCACAGTAAATAAAGCGGATAGCGTGATTTTGTATTTTTTCAAGCGTTAGTGAGAGGTTTGACTGATGAGGGTCCCATACTGCTGAAGCGAATTCTAATTTAGGTCGGACGAAAGTTTGGTAAGGTAATAATTTAATGGAAGGGGTAGCAAAACGAAGATTTCGACGTAGGAAGCCAAGGCTGCGGTTAGCGTCATTAGCGATGTTCGTTATATGTGAAGACCATGTTAGGGTATGAGTTAAAGTAATGCTAAATACTTACAGGTAAGAACGGAACACACTTCAGAACCAAAAAAGAACATATTTAGAGGGAATGTGGGATTGTCGGCGATGGAAATAAATCATACATGTTTTACCAATATTAAGGGACATTAACCAATGCTTGCACCAAATTTCAATTCAGGTTATATCTTGTTGAAGGGTGTCGGCGTCAGTGCTTGTAGAAATCGGGCGGTAAATTACGCAATCATCTGCAAATAGCCGAATATTAAAGGTAACGTTGGAAGGAAGATCGTTAATGTAAATGATAAAAAGCAAAGGTCCGAGCACAGCGCCTTGAGGAGCACCTTAAGTAACCGGAGAACGAGGGGATGACGATTTGTTAGCGTAGGCGAATTGCTCTCCGTTAGTCAAAAATTTTTGAAGCCAGTTCATCACTAAATGATTAAGGTTTAGACGCGAGAGCTTTAGTAGTAATCTTTTGTGCGGTACTTTCTCGAAGGCTTTTCCAAAGTCAAGGAACAGCGCGTCAAGAGGAATATTTAAGTCAAGATGCGAACTAAGATCATTGATGAAAAGGGCTAGTTGGGAATCACAGGAAAGTCCTTTTAAGAAACCTTGTTGGTTAGGGTGAAAAAGTTGACTGAGACTAGGAATTTAATGACGTGAAAATAAATAACATGTTCCACTAGTTTTGAGCGAATGCGTGTGAGGGAAATAGGGCGGTAGTTTTTACAAGAAAAAGATGAACATTTTTTGGGACTGGGACGATCTTACCTTTTTTCTAGTCTTGTGGCAGCACAGCTGATGTTAGAGACTGTTGAAAAAGGTGGCATAAGATGACATTAACAATGTTCTTAGTATTTTTAGGACTTTAGAGTTTAAGCCATCAATACCAGATAAAGATGACACTTTCAATGATTCAATTAGTTTCATAATTCTACTAGTATCGAACAGATTTTCTGGCATAACAGGGTGGTCAAAGACAGGGAAGTATAGCAATTCGCCTTCAGGTTCTTTGGTAAAAACTGAGCAAAAAAAGGAGTTAATAGTGCTACAGACTTCCTGTTCCGGTATGAGAATGTTACCATCTTTGTGCAATGTTAGAGGTTTGTGCCGTGTAGGGTTAATGGTTTTCCAAAACTTGCTAAGATTGGTGCGTAGCATAGACGGTAACACTGATGCAAAAAGGAACGTTTGGTTTGACTTGCTAAAGATTGGAATATTTTTTCTGCAGACTGATACCTTTTCCACGCGCAAACGATATTCAGGCGTTTGGCGGTTCGAAAAAGTATTTTCTTTTTGTTGTTGAGGCACTTCAGTTCGTTATTAAACCACGCTGACGATGATTTTTCGGTGATGGTGATAGTAGGGATGTGCTTATCAATCAGTTGGTGCATTTTGTGTTTGAATAGAGACCAGTTAGTTTCAATAGACCGGCTTGAGAAGTCAAGGACCAGCCACGTCCAAAAGTCGGACAGTTCTGCGTTCATGGCTGTGTAGTTCCCTTTGTCTTATAAGGTTAGTCTTTTTTTTGTTTTTTCAGGCATGGCAGTTTGTAGGAAAATGAGCTTAGTATTACGGAGTGGTCACTAAGCCCAGGTAAATGAAGCGGCGGTGACACGTTATCTGGGCGGGAAGTGAAAACGATATCAAGAATATTAGAAGAATGATCAGTTTGCCTGTTAGGGTTATATACGAGCTGAGACAAGCCAAAGGTTAGGCACGTGTTAACAAAGTCACTTTCGATGTTATCTTTGGATGTAATGGCAGGGAGGTCGAACCAGGTAATATCAGGGAAACTAAAGTCACCATAAAGAAGAATGGCGATGTGCTGATGTGACGTAGTTATGACGCGGAGTGCTTCATGGAAGTGAGCCGAAAAGGAATCTATTGAATCAGGTGGTCGATAGCAAACGCCGACGATATCTGGGGGAACGAAGCATGGCATTGAATGAAAAGCAGTTCTAGAGGGGATGCAAGGAAAATCTCGGAACAACGACATGAGTGATGAGCACCGATTAGTACGCCTCCTCCTCGCCTATTTATCCTGTCACGTCGAAAGCAATGTAAATCTGGAAACACGGAAGGTATCTCGGCGTTTGCTATGGACGAATTTAGCCATGTTTCGGTTAGTACAATTATGTTGCTCTCCGTCGCGCGTACGGGACTAGCGAGGGTGTCAAGCTTAGGTGCAAGGCTTCAGACGTTAGTGTAAAGACTGGTCAAGGGGCGGAGCTTAGACTTTTCGGAAGGGTCACTAAGTAGCAATGGAGTGCGGGGAACGACTTTGTTTGTAACATGGTCATAAGTGTACGTGGTGGTACCGATGATGAGCTTATTATACCGGAATTTGTATTTTTCTGTTTGCGATTTTCCAATTGTATGTAGCTGCTTCCTTGCAAAGAGAGTAGTTTTAGAGTAGTCCTCAGAAACACTAAAGCCACTGTCCTTTAGTTTGCTAGCAAAGGAAAGAATTTTTTCTTTTATTTTAAAGTGAGCAAAATTAACAATAATCGGTCTGTGTTTGTTAGCATCAATCTTTCCCAGTCTGTGAGCTCTTTCAATGTCTGTTGGGTTGATTGTGACGTCTAGTTTTTCTTTGCATACCTCAGTGACAAACTTTTCAGATTCAGCCCAGGTTACTTGGTTAGTGTAACTTAAGCCAAACAAACAATAAATTGGATCGGCGTGAACTGTCTTCGGAGTCGGCCAGCTTAGCAGGTGCCTATATAGCAACCGAAGTTGCTAAAAAATCCGGACTGGCCTGCTCTCCTTCCAAATCCGAGCTGCTCATCATCACCCCCATGGGCAGGGAAAGTCATCAAAAAAAATAAAACTCAGGATAGACAATCTTGTCATACCAACGGTCAAAGAAGCCGGGATCTTGGGAATGAGGCTGCAAAGCAATAGCCAATATTCTACCTTCATCAGAAATATGACTAACTACGTTGATCAAACAGCTAGGGTCATCAAAAGAGTCACCAGCAAAACCAAAAACACTAAGAGAAAGAGAAACGATAAGGTTAGTACAAGCCTTTGTGCTCAGCCCCAAATGCTACGCACTCCCATATCTTAGACTCACGCAAAGGAAAGAAATAGGATAGACGCTGTAATACGCAGGGCATACAAAACGGCTCTAAGACTACCACCCAACACCCCAACAGCTAGGCTCATGGGTCCAGGCGGGATCAATACGGCGGAAGAACTCATCGAGGCGCAGTTGACAGGGCAGATAACACGACTGTCCAAAACTGCAGCCGGCAGAAAAATTCTAGAAAGTACCAACGTAACATGCAGGCAAAACTCACCTCAAATCATGGATCTCTATGGGGAGATAAGGGGATGCATAATAATACCACCCCTCTCAAAAAATATGCACCCCTCTCACGACATCAGCAGAAGGAACGTCCGCGCGGCAAATATGCACAATAAACTTACAGACGACAAGTCAGTGCTGTATGTCGACGCGGACGAGTATAAGCACAAAGAGGCATATGTTGTGGCTATAGCTGACCCCAAAGGAGACTGCATAGCAGCTGCGACCATGCCAGCGAAAAGTCTGGAAGAAGCAGAAGCAGCAATAGCATACGCCATGTGCTTAAAAGTCTCGCAGGAAAAGACCATAATAAGCGACTCCAAATCTGTTATAAATAACTTCATAAAAGGCAGAGTACACCCCCCGGTCGCAGAAACTCGAATAAAACTAATATGGACACCGGCACACTCAGGCCTCTCAGGATACGAAAAGGTCAACAACTTAGCCCGAGAACTACATATCCGGGCAGGACCAGGCGCGTTCCCAAACCACGGGGCCAGATCAACGAGGGACCATGCATCTTCTCACCTTTAGTGCAATCAGGACTTTCTATCAAAGAAGCAGAATGAAATATCCCCCTCCCAGCCCGCTCACGCAAGAGCAAGCAACCACTCTCAGGCAGCTCCAAACACACACATTGCCCTGCCCAGCAATACTAGCCAAAAATCGCCCAGGTATATACTCTGCAGACTGCAAAAGCTGCGGAGAGTACGCTAACCTCAACCACATCATGTGGGCCTGAAGTAAGGACCCTTTCAGCCGAATAACCACAGAGGAGCAGTGCGGGACCGCGCCGCGCAGCTCGGACCTCTGGCAACAAAAGTTGCTCCCTGAGAGAGCTGACCAGGTCGCCGAGATCCAAGAGATCAAGGCCACCAAGCGACAGTCGCAAACCAGCGCCAGAAGAGAGCCTTCCTCTTTTAAGACTCAAATAAAGTTTATTATCTCTCTCTCTCTATCCCGCATGAATAGCTAGTAAATTGAACTTTGTCTCTAATAAAGGTAAGGCCAAGAGTACTGCTCTTGGTCACACGCGCTAGGTCGCGGGTTACCTGAATGAAACCGAAGTTAAAAGAGATATAAGGCAGCGCTGTTGAGCTAAATATGTCTGCGCTGCATGGATCAAGCGATTCCCAATTGATGCAAGGCAGGTTAAAATCGCCTGTAAGAACATTTTTTTTCGACTCGCTTAAGTGACGTACCATGTAGTCTGCCATCAAGCATAAGGTTTCGTCAGTGTCATCAGGTGGCCGGTACATACATCGTGCCTAAATAAAAAAAGCACTGTCCTATGGTGGCTGCACCGCTTCGACGACATTGACAGCTGGCATGGTCGTAGCGTGTATGGCAGCTTTGATGAAGGCTGCCACTCCACCGCCCCGTGTGCCTCTTTCTTTACGTATGACAGCACAGCCAGGTGGGAAAATATCCGCATCTGATATAATACATAGAGCCACGTTTCTGTTACGGTGACAATGAAGGGGCTGTGTTCAATAATAAAAAAAATGCTTCAATTTCAGTTTTGTTATTCACGACGCTTCTGGTATTTATGTTGGCTATTGCTAAGAAGTAGGCCGTGTTATGCTTGCTCAGTTTGTTTTTTTTTCTTTGAGTTGTACGTGTCTTTCGTACAGATACTTTGGCTTCCTTATCACCATCCCAGGTGTATAGCACAACGTTAACTTAATCTTGGCATAGACCAACGAAACTTTGCGGCCTTTATCCTTGTTCGGCTTACAGCTGTCCCAAAGCTTTTTCTTTTCGGATGATACGCACTCGTGGACAAAAGTCTTAGCTTACTGATACTTCCGCATCCTTAAACTCATGGCAGTTTTTTTATATATAAATTTCCCTTTTGACTAAAATCTAACAATTTAAGAATAAGAGGTCGGGATTTGTTGGCCTTTGCTGCTAGGCTATGAATTCTTTCAACTCCCGTAATCGTTACACCAAGGGTGGTAGCTATAACGCTTTCGATTACTGCAGTCTGAAGGTCTTGTGTTTCTTCTTTTGATTGTTTTATTGCGTAGACAATTAGATTCGAGCTCCTTCTCCTATTTTCTAGATCATCAACTCGAATGTGGCAATTTGTTTATGCTGCTTACTAGGTAAGAAATTCTTTCTAGAACGGTAGTGATTATCGATTCCAGAAGATATATGTCCAGTTTGTTGTGGATCGGTTCTAATGACTCGTTAGTGATCTTGTTATGGCTTTTGATCGCATTAACATCAGTAGCAATCTTTTCCACTTCAATCAAAACTTCTTGCAAAGAAGGGCCTGGATACGATTTCACGTCATCGGCTAACAACAACAGGTACTTTAGAGACATGGGCGAAAGACAATCTCTCTGCCGTGCACTGGAGCATCTAGACCTGCGCCCAGTGACGGAAACGAAGATTCTCGGCCACTGGCCGCGGCGGTCATCGGCGGTGAAGGCCTCCAAGCCACTGCTACACTTCTTGAGGACTTCTGGCCTGCACGATAGGCTGTGACTTTCCATAGTGGCTTTAATCTCCGGCAACTGCCTTTTCTCCTTCATCTTTTTCTGCCCTCACCCCTTTCCCTCGTGCAGGGTAGCAAACCGGATATTCTTCTGGTTAACCTCCCTGCCTTTCCTCCTCCCCCTTAGAGACATGAGGCATTCGAAAATGGTAGCGCATATATGCTGTGGACATGGCAGCACCAGCAGGAAGATGTCAATACTTCGAAAACATTTGCCGAAGCGCTTTCTTACATGAATCAAGAAAACAAGAGGGTTACTGGTCACCATCCTAGCAGTGCCCCAGTACACAATGCCGGTGTAGGGCGTATCGCAGTATCTACAGGCAGGTGATATCGATGCCGCTGTGGTTACTGGCGTGCAGCAGAGAAATTCCAGTTGTCCGGCATACCGCCGTAGGGAGTCTGGCCCCACGAATCGTCGTAGCGTTCGTGGGCCAGCGGAACGAATAATGTCAGCACTACGATCCCAACAACGAAGACAGACTCGTCTACGTAGAACACAAGACCAAGGGCGTCAATGAATAAAACGATAGGGTCATCATCCTACCAGTGCCGTCATGCCCGCTGATCCCAGCGGCAGAGAGCAAGCAAAAATCGAAGTGCAAAAAGAGACTAATGAAATGGAGTTCCAATGAAATCATTATTAAATACCCCGTCTCGAAGGATAACAAAGCACCATATC
Source organism: Amblyomma americanum (assembly GCF_052857255.1). Taxonomy (NCBI): domain Eukaryota; kingdom Metazoa; phylum Arthropoda; class Arachnida; order Ixodida; family Ixodidae; genus Amblyomma; species Amblyomma americanum. The sequence continues at coordinate 73,136,488 of NC_135497.1, read as the reverse complement.
ACTATATACGTGAGCCGTAAAAAGGCTTGGAACTACAGAGACAGCCGCGCTCAAAACTCTTCGCGCTTGAAATTCGCCACTTAGTTGTGTGTGCCCAGCAGTGTTGCTTAACAAACAGCGCA